>NC_056734.1:617874013-618203828 GCF_019279795.1 Protopterus annectens | reverse complement strand
CAGGCATGGTATGTCCTTTGTGGATCACACGTGATAGGTGTCCATTGGGGAACATAGGGAAGGTGCACTGTCTGCATGTACGTGCATATTGGACAGATTGACAGGGTGCCATGTCCTGTGTAGCCCACTGCTATCACTCCGTAGTTACTATCAGTGGCCAATATGCAGGGTACTACCCACATATTGGCTGTTACCTAGGCATGTGTGTGTGTGTGTGTGTGTGTGTGTGTGTGTGTGTGTGTGTGTGTGTGTGTGTGTGTGTGTGTATATGAGACATGGGTTGAGAGTGTGCTCTAGGTAATACTGGGGTTGCTAACTGTGATGGGCTGGCCTTGATGTCACATGTATGAGTATGGCTTTGCACCCCAGCCTCTCCACTATTTCACATCTGTTATCCCTGTACAGTGGACACTGTGATATATAGTTGGGCCACCATGTAAGAAATATGCAAAAGCCACTCCACATTGGCCACAGGTGTCACACACTCACAACCACTTCCACACAGGATATGAGTTACAAACACACATTCACACACGCACACACACCTGTCATGACTGGGAGTAGAAGCCCTACCTAACTAGTTTATTACACTACAGCACTCCGCAGTTGTAGTACGTGCCACAGAGATTACTGGAATACTCCTTCCACAAAGGTGTTTTTCACAATGAATGACATCAGCAGGATTGCCAAAGTAGGCCATTTGAAATGTACTGAGTGTGACTAGCCTATAATGCATTGCTCTGTACACAGACAGTGACACACACAAAACATCCACAACCGCCATGTGTGGATACAGAACCCTTAACAGAGGTCTATATCACACTACAGCATGGAGCTGTTATAGAACGCACCACAGGGATTACTGGAGAACTCCTTCTCCAAAGGTGTATTTCACAATGAATGGCATCAGCAGGATTGCCAAAGTAGGCCATCTGAAATGTACTGAGTGTGACTAGCCTATAATGCATTGAAACACACACAAAACATCCAGAACTGCTATGGGTGGGGATGGAACCCTACCACAGTTCTAAATCACACTACAGCAGTACACAGTTATAGGACGTGCTTCAGAGATTACTGTGCTACAATCTTCCCAGAGGTGTATTTCTAGGTGGATGACATCAGCAGCCTTGCCAAAGTTGAGCATTTGAATTGTTGGGAGTGTGACTACTCTAAAAAACATTGCTCTCTACACAGAGAGAGACAGACAGACACACACACAAACACAAAGTTGCCAAGTCTGGGATTAGAACTCCTACCCAAAGTACTTTATCACACTACAGCAGTACGCAGTTATGGGATGCGCCACAGAGATTACTGGGCTACAACTCTCCCAAAGGTGCATTTCACAGTGGATGACCTCTGCAGCTTGTCATAGTTGGGCTATGGGGAGGGCAGTGTGTGTGCATGGGCCATAACCCATTCCTCTAGGGGTTGACATGCCACATGCGGGAACACACAGAGTCATATTTCACAGGTACGTGTATACAGCTGCTAGATGACTACTTCCTTGTACAGTCACTTTGCACACCTGGCACATGCACCACATAGCCTGTAATGCTGACAGATACTGGTGGCTAGTATCTGCAGTGAGTGACATCTGCACCTCATGTGTTTGGGGCCCTTTGGCTGTGTGCTGGGTGGGACAGGCCTGGATGGCTCCGTGTCACAGTCACCCTCTTCCACATATCTATGTACTTCTACCTTTGGCTTATTATAGTGTGTTGCCCTGACATATATGTCTGTATTCCGATCCACTGTGTGTGCAAGGCATGAGTGGTGCATACTAACAACTGCGACTGCCAGATATGTCTGGTCCACTGGTGTTTGCAGACATGGCCTACATGTGTTTGTGTAAGCATGCCCAGTATGACCTTTCCGTATGTTGTTGACTGACAGTGTGTGAGCATGCCCAGTATGGCCATCTGTATTGAATGTGTGGATCGAGTCCAAGTAGTTTGTGTTGCAATGCTGACCTTTGTGTTGTACACTGACAGGTAGCATGCTGTCTCTGCAGGGTATCCATCGATCATTTGGCATTGACTGTTACTACATTTCTGCATAGAAAGGGGGGGGGGCACACCTGACTGTTTCTACACAGGAGTGGGGGGGGGGACACACCTGACTGTTACTACATCTCTACGTAGGATGTGGGGGGGGGGGCACACCTGACTATTTCTACATTTCTACACAGGATTGGGGGGCACACCTGACTGTTATTACATTACTACGTAGGATGGGAGGTGGCACACCTATGTCTACATTTCTACACAGGATTGGGGGGGCACACCTGACTGCTATTACATTACTATGTAGGATGGAGGGGAACACGACTATTTCTACACAGGATTGGGGGGCACACCTGACTATTATTACATTACTCCATCGGATGGGAGGCACACCTGACACTTGTACACATTTACTATGACTGTACTGGTATGTCAGATACTCCATTTCATTCTGTATTCTTACCGATCATGCTGACTAGAGGCATACTAGTGTACTACAGATTGTAGCTTTGGTTGCCCTACATATTAGTATCCAACTTCCTACCCTTCAGAACTAACATCCCACTGCCTGACCTGCTGTAGTCTGTCTGTGTAGGCCTACGGGGGAGGTTAACCATAGCCATCACTCAGGGGCCACAGCACAGGCTCTGTTTGTGTTTGTCTACACCTGTCCTGCTGGCTGAGACTGTTGTTGGGTATGTGAACCGCCCTAACCGGCATGTGAGAGTCATATGGACACACATGTTGCTCAGTACATTTCCTGCAGTGGATTTTGTCACCCTGTGTAGTACTGGCTACTATGGCGAGTCCAGTATGTGTTACAGATGTCATGGTGTCTATTGTCATCACATTCAGCCACCCAATTCCCTTGCATGCTCACATCCACACCATAGACAGAGGTAACGACACATTCTACTCCATTTGGCAATTGGTAGGTTGATTGACTTACCTTGAGGGTGTGCCAGACTTGCGGATGGTGCTTGAGGGCTGCCTATGTCGGATGCACATAGTACACTCCCTATACATGGATGAGCATCCCTTTTACTGTAAGCGCGAGTCAGAGAGAGGTGTCATTCCCTGGGTCCCTACTGTGTCAGTGTATGTGCTATGTGTTGTCTCTTTGCAGCGGCCTCGGCATACTGGGCATGCCTCCCATCTGCCTACTGGGCAGGCTCAGGTTGTTCCTCCTCTGAGTCACTATGTGCCTGTGCAGGCCTTGGCATTGGTGGGGGGCTGTGTGGCCCTGCCCCGTGCTGTGCCTGCTGCAGCTGTTTCTGCAGGATAATATTGTGTAGCATGTCACATACCATAACAATTTGGGTACATGTAGCTGGTGAGTACTGCAAGGTTCCATTGGATGTGTCCAGACACCGGAACCATGACCGGAGCATCTCAAACACACTGTATTACAAGCCTGGTTTGTGCCTCATTATAGTGTTCTTGTTCAGGTGTGTGTGCATTTCTGATAGGTATCATCAGCCACGGCTCCAGTGTGTAACCAGCATCCCCCACTAGGTGACTGTAGGGGATGTCTCCATTGGCAAATCTCTGGTACAGCTGCGTCAGATGCCATCTGTGGGAATAGTCATAGCTTCCATGGCAGCCAGCACACACATTCATTATAATACCCTGGGCATCACAGACAACCTGGTAGTTGATGGAGGTGATTCCCCTCTGGTTGGTGTAGGACCTACACTGATCACCAGGTGGTGCTTTGATGCATATGTACGTGCAGTCTATAGCACCCACTACCTCAGGGTATTTTGCTATTTGGTGGAAAAAGACACATATTGCTGGCCAACACCTCACGGGTGTCGAGGAAATATACGTGCTCACTGGCATGTGCTGACATGGCATCCAGGAAATGGTAGAATACTCTGGATGCTGATGCCTGTGAGATCCCCATGATATCCCCAGTTGAGTTTTGGGAGGTACCTGTGGCTAGTATTTCTAGACCTACACATACCTTGATATCCACTGGGATGGGTTCCCCTCAGTCAATTTGGTGCATCAGGTGTGGCCAGCACAGCTCAACAATTTCCTGTAGAAGGTCTCTGTCCACCCTATAACACTCCACTATCCCTAGCTCATGTAACCCTTGGTAGGTTACCCTGGGTCTGTACACAGTGCTCAAATGTGCACACTGCTGCTATTTCCTGGTTTAACTTTTTTCTTCCTGTAAAACCCGGTGAGCAGCGCGCACACCCGCTTAGGCTTTGTAAAGAGTGCTAGGCAGGTTTAGAAACACCCCCTAGCTTAGCTGTGCTAAGCTAGGAGCAAACCTGAGCCACAGGGCTCCAACCCGCTTACAGTATTGCCTGACAACCCCCCCCCCCCAATGATGTCACCTAACTCCTAGGCTTGCACAAAGCTATTCCTGCTCTTACACTGTTGGGACCTGACTCACATGCTGGGGAAAACTGGGATTCACTATCAATTCCCTCATTTGCATAGGACTGCCTGCTAATGCATAGTTACATGTCTCACACTGGTCCTCTCCCCTTAGCAACCACTACTCATTGGCCGTGTTGTCTTCTGCCTGCCATTGACTTGCATGGCAGACTATTGACTTTAATAAAATAAACCTAAAATAAGCATTCTAACTATTTTCCCCCCGATCCCGTTTGCGCGCCGCTGCCCTATGCTTAAACAGCCGAGATTGGCTAAAAAAAAAAATAAAAGTTGATTTTTTTTGTTTTGTTTGTAATGCCAATGGCCTTATACTTGCCCATTAACACATGCTTACTACATGATATGCAGCCTTTATATTTGGGGCTGTCATAGCTCCGTTTTGGATTTTGCAGAAATGTACTCGTTGATGGTGCGGCGTTAGCGTTGTCACCTCACAGTAAGACGTTATGTTCGGTTCTCAGCTAGAGCGTCTTCTATGTGGAGACATGCGTGAATGGGCATACCTTCGTTGAAGGTTGCGCGTCAGGGCCGGCAACTCGGCACGTAAAAATCTACTGCCAGTCATTAGCGGACTGGAGTTCTGCTGTGGTGACCCCTAACCGGGAAAAGCCAAAAGACACAACAACAACTAACAGAGTATGCTTCTGCAGATAGCACTAGTCTTGCATGTACTGTTGCAAGCTTCCTGGATTGCAAAATCACTTCATTTGCATGGATTTCACCTGCAAATTGGGTGATTTGCATACCAGGGCTGAGTCCATGCAAGATTAGTGCAAGAGCACTCGTGCATGCCCCTTCAGGATGTTCCTGGATCGCACGGCAGACATATTGCCTGCTTGAGCTCCTGCACCGATCTTGCACTCGGTGCAAGCTTTTGAGAATCTGGGGGATAATGCTGCACTTATGGGTAAATGCAGGAACAGAGCTTTGTATGGTACACAAAATTTAAAAGGATAACTCTGACATATGCAGTAAAACAGACAATAAAGGTCAGAAGATGTAGTCTAAAACCCAAGTGGACCCACTTCTCTTACAGAGTGCTCCACTATTTAGACCATGCCCTACTTTTATGTCCCACAAGACACTAACAGTAAGAACCAAGACTCTAAAAAGCAGAAAACAATAGTACCACACACATTAATAATGTAAACAAAGGCATGCATACAACTAAATTAGTAAAACTTAGCAAATAGAAAGCATATCATTACAGTATTGCATCCTCCACAACTCCCTCTACTAACCTCATAGAAGGCCTGGACTGTGCTATTTATTTGGACTGCATAATATTACGAAGTAAGCACAGAGAAAATGTCAAAGCAAGAGAATGTAATGCAAAATATGTTCTACAACAGTTTCATGCATGGGGTTCTTAACAAATCAACACTAAGCCTTAAGGGTAGTAAGGAATGTACTCCAAAAATATTGAATGCAAAAGATCAGAAAATGTACACTGTTATAGGTGAAAGTGGAAAAAAAAATGAGTACCAAACTAAAGACACAGCTTATCATCCTGCCACTTAATAGCAGGATGGAAACTACCATGAACACTGAGTGTTGCCCATAAGCAAAATACAAAAAATGAATAAATGTCAGACAGCCAGACGTTTATCAGTAGTACAATACCAAGCAGACATTTGTGGACAACAATGACACCAACAATATGCATTAGCTTTAATGCACATGAAAAATGATTTGAATAGGATGGGAATTGATGCAACTATACAAACGTACCAGTACAAATTTGGTTATAAGAAGCACAAGTAAAAAAAAATGTATATAGGATAAAATAGTAATAATGGAAAATTGTCCCTACTGTGTACAGTCTTGACTTTATTTCTTTTTTATTACTACTGTCATTAACGTACTTTAGTTCTAACATTCCTTTTACAAAGGATAACCTCTCATTATAAACTGGGCACTGGTCTGGACAGCCTACCATAATGGAGTTTTACAACATATAAGCAGACGTTCAAGCCAAATTTATTAGAAGTTAAATCTGAATGGCTGGCTGCAGAGCTGCTAAGTTGATCCACAGACAGTTTGCAATACAGAGCCTTCAGCACCAGTTATAACAATCTAAGCACGAATAGACACTTCCATGAACTGTTGTCCTAATAAAAACAAATCAAAATTTACTGTTGTCCTAATATTACAAAAAATCAAAAGCGCGTAATTCAGGTGGCTTAAACATTTTTATTTACAGTCTGTTTACAGACTAGGTAAACTGGTCTACTAACCCTTTTCACTTTCAACCAGGGCACTAAGAACACTACAAAGAAAGCGGGTGATATACAACGGCAATGAACAAAATGTTTGCATGCATATATGTATTACACCACTATACTTATAAAATTGCCTTTGAAGATGATAGATTAAAAACGTTTGCATAACAGTACAATCTCAAAAACCTCAATTGAGGGCAACTGCATTAACAGGAATGCATTAGCATGAAAGCAGGTTCATTTAGCTTCACTGTGTAAACGCTGCTTTGAATGTCTCCAAAGTGTGACTATTTTTATATTTTACTATTAGTTGCAACCAGTAACTGTATAATCGAAAATGAGAAGCTTACAGTAGTAACACTTTTAATATGGCGTAAGGAATTGTAAGCTAAGCAATTTGGACATTTTGGTCATAAACACCACACACACACACACACACACACACACACACACACGTGTCACAGTCAAAACCAACTCTCCTGCTATCTAGTTATAGCAATGCATCATTGCTACATTAACACAACTCTACAGTAGAGTGCTCAGTGCGGATGTAATTACACAAACCAATTAAACTGCATAGAAAATGCAATGGGCAAATACTTCAATTCTATCTTTAAGGAAGACAGGACACTTTTTCACTCTCTGCTCCACATCTGCGATTCCTTTAAACCATAACCCTACAGATTCTGAGTGGAAAACCAGACCACTACTTCATTACTTAACGGGATACATCAACAATCGCGTTACTGGTAGCCAGTTGTAACTATACAACTAAAAAACACAAGACTCATACAGCCGGCAAATGGAAGATTTGATACATCAAGTTGTATGTGATACAGGCGATTACCTGCTACAAGGAAAAGAAAGACTACAATCTCGTTTCAAAAGAACTCGTGATAGTGTCAACTACTGCTCTCTGTATCCAAATGGTACTCACCCTCCTAATACCTGCTATACTCAACCGGCTCTTTTGCTATTTCCTCGTATCAACCTTTTCTGTGTGCATCTATATAACCGGCCCTCTAGGAACACATTCGCGTTTGTCTATGCATGGCACACCTTTGTAAGTTATTCAGTGGTAAATCACATAAAAATTGGGGCAACTAAACACTATCAAGAAGATCAAGAAGTTCGGCGGATTGTTATGAAGCTAAAAGAATATCGGAAGAAAATTTCTAGCGACAAAACTAGAATTATAAATGTAGTTTTTCTAATGGTGTCCTACTAAATGATGTCCGACCGTAGCCCTAGTTCCTCTGTCACACATGCGCATTTCTCCTAACAGTGGACTAATTGGGTCTTGAAAAAAGCGTAGGGGCTGTTCTTAGAGTTACAATCTGTCCCTCTTTACGCAGGATAGCCCCTGTTTGGGCAATTGGATCCTGTGTTGGGGGGGGGGGGGGTAAAAAAAGGCACATGTCAAGATTTTCGAACAAAAACATGATTTTCTTTTAACAATTGGATAAAACAATTATTTTGTATCTGAATCACACACACACACACACACATATATATATATATATATATATATATATAATTTTTTTATTTATTTTACATTTGTTGACTGGGATAGTCCGACTGGATGCATGTCTATTTTCAGGGGAGGCCCCGTGGAGAAAAGCTCCAAGGATAAGCAGATACAACATTACATATTACAAACAGACTATTTACAGAGATTACATAAGTAAGCAAGTTAAACAAGTTCCACAGGTTAGAGTTAATCCCGAGCGTAAATCAAGATTAAATTAAATTACACAGTAAACTGGTTAACAGATTTTTACACATTCTAGAGAGAGTTAGCCAGGCTTGATACATTGACATAGCCAGTTAAGTGACAAATGTTGTTTGAGTCTAGTTTTAAATTGACCTAAGGTGGAAAGTAAGGTAATATCAGCTGGAAGAGAGATCCAGGATCTACTTACAGAGTTTGCAAAGAGACAGTCACCGGCTGTGTTATTAATTTTGCTAGTCTGAATTAGTAGTTTGTTAGAGGATCGAAGCAGTCTAGGATTGTTATAGGGGGTGATAATATTTTTAAGTGCAGGAGTATTGTCCGGATTATAGAGGATTTTATAATCAGTTGGTTATACTGGATTAGGCTGGGTAGTTCAAGTCACCCAAGCTGATTTAGATTGATGCAATGATGTGTCCTAAAAGGCAGCCCAGTGGCAAACCTGAGAGTTTGTTAAGGACAGTCTTGTTTAAATTCGAGAGTAGAGGGGATGCATAAAGAAGGATGAAAGAAGGTGAGAGCGAGCTATGGCAATTTTAGCTGGAGGAGTTAGGAAGTCTTTTATTCTGTAAAGTGACCCTAGTTTTTTATTGATGGTTTTGATAGTTTGGTTAACATGTAGGTCGAATTTTAGATTATTATCTATGATGACACCTACTAGTTTTGTAGAGGGGTCAGGGGAGATTACTGCGCCATCATTTGAATTTATGGTAAAGGTGAAAGTGGTAGACCTACGTGTTGGTGAAAATAACAGCATTTTAGTTTTTTTGGGATTTAGGATCAGACGACATTCATAAAGCCAGTTTTCTATTGTATTAAAGGTGTTCTGGGTAGCTGACCATAACTCTATTGGAGATGTGGCCGAGCAAATCAGAGTAGAATCATCAGCATATTGGATACAGCTGACTTTTGGGATGACAGTATAAAGGTCATTAATGAAGATGGAGAACAGCAAGGGCCCTAGTATAGAGCCTTGTGGTACTCCAAGGGTGTTAGGCAGAAGGTTAGCGAGTTTGTTCTGCCAGAGGACAGCCTGCTGTCGACCATTCAGGTAGGATTGAAACCATTGAAGGGCTCTAGTTTCTAGACAGAATGTTTGCAGGGTGTGGATTAAAAGTTGGTGATCAACCATATCGAATGCCTTGGAAAGATCCAAGAAGAGGGCTGAGGATATATAATTATTGTTGCGATTATGGTTTATGGTGTTGGTAAAGGCTAAGAGGGCTGAAGTAGTGCTGTGATGAGGACGGAAGCATTGCTGAGTGTCTGCCATAAGGTGATTCTGGATTAGGTGGTGCATGAGTTGTCTATGAATACATTTTTCCATAATCTTTGCAAGTGGAGAGAGTATAGCTATTGGCCTATAACTGGATAATTCAGTAGAGCTGCCTCCTTTGTGAAGTGGGATTACATAGGATATTTTCCAGATGGTGGGAATTTTAGCTTCTACTATGGTCCGATTGATTAGTATTGATACAGGGTAAGCAATAGCATCAGCTGATTTTTGTAGGTACGCGGCAGGGAGTTGATCAGCAGAATGTGTAGTGGGTTTTAATTTTTTGATCAAGGTACTGATAAGTGAAGTGGCGACTGGTTGGAAGCTGAATGCCAGTAGGTTTCTAGGGGTGCTACTTTCAGGACCAGGGGAGCTAGGAGGTACTTGGCTAGCTAGGGCTTGAATTGTCTCAGTAAAGAATCAGTTAAAACTGTCAGAAACATCTTCAGGGGTTTTATCAATAGTAGCAGCAGGGATTGGGGTTGACGTTTGTCCAGGATGTAGTAGATTATTTAAACCTGCCCAAAATTTCTGAGGGTTATTTTGATTTACTGTCTGTAAATTACAGTAGTATTGTTTTTTGTCTTGTAAAATGGATTTTTTAGTTTCGTTCCTGGATTGCCTGTATTTAATGTAATCTTGGGGGTCTTTAGAAGAACGCCATAAAGCCCATGCTTTGTTTCTAAGGGTAATTTTGAGTTTAGACTCTTTAGAAAGCCATGGCGCAGTTTTTGCCTTTGTTCTCTTTGAACGAACAGGTGCATGCAAATCAAGGATCTCAAGGAATTTGTTGTTAAAATATACTACTGCTTCCTCTAAGGGGAGGTGTTTTAGAATAGACCAATTGCATGAGTTTAGTTCTTGTTGGAATTTGGCAGGGTCAAAGTTTAAATTGTTTCTAACCTTTCTGAGTAAGGGTTGTTGGGAATTAATGGCTTTGTGCTTAATTACATATGTGAGAAGGTGATCGCCTCGGTGATATATATATATATATATATATATATATATATATATATATATATATATATAATAAAAACTCCCTCTCCTGACTAACTCTTATAAATACCAACTCATCAGCTGTACCACTAAGCAATGCTCTGCCTAAATCTCATCTCTTCTCTTCCATTACTACTGTACCCTCCTCACAACTGCATTATTTTACTCTGTTTACTCTCCTAAACGTTTCTTCCCTTCTGTCTACTTCTACACCTCTGTTTAATATTTCATCTTCCTCTCTACCATTTTGGTTTAATCTCTAAATATATTTTTATTCTTCTGATGACCAATTGTAATTCTACATTTTTGGTTGTTATTCCACATTTCTTTTACTACAGGTTTCTACCTCTTGCAATTTTAAGCTGTTGTTTCTGCTGAATTTATATGAATTGTTATTTTCACTACTACATAAATGTATGTTGCTTTGTACTCATATTTAATAGATGGCATGAATGTAAGTAGTTATGTATCCAAATTCACATTATTGCTATGCTAACTTTATCATTTGTTCTTTGTATGGAGCTTTTGTCCTGGGGGTCTCCACTGAAAATGGGCCACCAGCTCAGTGAACTAACCTGGTTAACAAAAGGTAAATAAATATAACATACCTCTTAACTGTGTAGACTTTTGCAGAATGCTCAGATTTTTGCTTCATATTTTGGTTTGTGCCTCATAAATTTGCAGTTTTCTGACAAATAACTCTCGTTTCCCGCCCTTTCCTATACTAGAGTAGTACGGATCCCAGACCTGCTGGTTTAAGGACTTTAGTCTGTGTTTCTGAGTGGTCCAGACCTTGTTGTGGTAGTGGGAGGTCTTTCTGCTTATCAGTGAGAGTGGTAAGCATTAAAGCAGCCTATCTGTTGCAAGAGGAGTGGTTTCCAGCTCTGAAATTTACCTTATTGTCCGGTTTGGGCTAATTTCTATCCCTTTCAAGTTTCTGAGTTAAAAAACCCATGTTTGCGCGGGTTTGTGGTTGTTTTAGCTCGGCGGATCCTGTTTGGGTGTCCTGCAAACTACAACAGCACCAGAAATGAAAAGGAGAGACTTTTTGCTGATCTAAGTACCCAACTGTTTTAGCTAATCGCACCTTTAAAAAAAGCCGTTTTCACTGTGGTTTTGCTGTATTCTGCTGCATTGTACTGTTAAATTGTTTTACTGTGTGTGCACTTGATTTATCTGTTTAAAGTTAAAATTTAAACTGCATTTAATACTGTAGGCATCCCACTCAAGTGTGACAGCCTTTTCTGTGTATTTCTACTGTTTTAAAGTGCTTTTTACTGCCTAATTAAAAAAAAAAAATACTATCTGTACTGCTAGTTTCCCACCCTTTCCTATACTAGAATAGCCCAGATCCCAGAGATGCTGGTTTCGGGACTTTAGTCTGTGTTCCTGAGTGGTCCAGATCTTGTTGTGGTAGTGGGAGGTCTTTCTGTTTATCAGTGAGAGTGGTAAGCATTACAGTAGCCTATTTGTCGCAAGAGGAGTGGTTTTTAGCTCTGAAATGTACCTTATTGGCCGTTTTAGGCTAATTTCTATCCCTTTCAAGTTTCTGAGTTAAAAACCCATGTTTGCGTGAGTTTGTGCATCACAGAGCGCCACTTAGCTAGGGATAAACTATTCCCGGCACCATAAAGTCTGCTCTTCAGTTTTTCCCTTAGAACTAGCCAGTTTCTAAATATTAGCACTTGAATCTGCTTTTCCATGCCCAGCTTTGGTCCAGAACTGTTGTAAGCACTAAATATGCTACAAATTACTGCAGCACTCAACCTTTCTCATTACTTAGTGGTTAACAGTTTTAGTACTTATCTTCCTCAAGTTACTTCGAGGAAACAGCTGTAGTACTTACTTCCCTCACTTGTCTAGAGGAAATAAGTGATTAGCCAGGCATGTCCAAGGGACAGCTCCCAGTGTTCTCTCAGGGCATGTTGGGGCAATGTAGCAATTGCCTCATGTACAGAGACAACCCTCTCCTCCTACCATCCGACACTACAACCTGTGAGAGATGCATTTTTCTAGCCAAACTGGAGGCAAAGCTCTTTCAACACAAGACTGAACGTATCAGCCAGGAGGAGAAGGTAAACACTTGCTCCACACCACACTCATCACATAGTCCCACTATATCTACACCACCAAAACCCACACATAGATACACAAAAACATTCTCAGAGGCTCTAAATAAGAATCTGCCCAAGCAGCAGAGACCTCCAAAGCAGAAACACAAGCAACCTCCACCCCCTCATCACAACACAAAAGACACATAACACACAGCCTCAATGTGCCACTCAACCACAGCCCATAAGGCAAAACAACGTACCTAACACAATAGTCATAGCTGACTCTATAGTCAGGCACACTGATTTTCCACTCACCAGAATAGACAAGGAGAAGGTTACTGTTAGCTGCCTGTCGGGTGCCAGGATCCACCACATAACCCATGCACTCAGGTCACTCCACAACAAGTACAAATATGACTCAGTCATTGTCCACGTTGGTGTGAATGATCTGAGACGTACCTCCCTGGATTACATGAAAAAAGACCTGGAAGAGTTCTCCAATCTTGTAATCCAGCAGGTATGACCCTAGCCCTGAGTAGAATCCTACCTTCAACCAGAATGATACCGCAGTATAGGGACAAAATGATTGACTTCAACAATTGGCTAAGCTTCTGGTGTCATTCTAAGGGGATCCAGTATCTGTCTGCCTGGGGTGACATGGTTGACAGGCCACAATTCTTTGCCAGAGATGGCCTGCACCTGTCACCCCTGGGGTCCCAGATACTTGCTAAGGCTCTTGATGCCCCTATAGTGCCTTTTTTAGGCAAGGTTCAAATGACAAACCCACCACCATAACAGATAAAGGCAAGCAAAAACTGAGGGTAATGCTACTCAATGCTAGAAGTCTAAACCTCAAAATGCACTTACTCGAGGCACTCCTTAAAATGGAGAACATTGATATCTGTGCAGTGACTGAAACCTGGTTCAAGGCTCTAGAGAGCACCCCTGCATTACCAGGATATAACTCATACCATACCTTTCGGCCACCTAACCAGGACCAAAACACCAAGGGTGGAGCTGTGTCTATATTCATTGAGGATAACCACATCTCCAGGCTAGTTGCCCAACATAATGCATCCAAAATTATCCAAGTGCAACTAACTCTGGGCAAAACTGCAATCCATATTGTAGCTTACTACAGATCCCCCACCATGCCCAGGATTCCCACTCCTCTTTTCTTGATATACCAAAAAATATTAGGGTTCAACCAAACACCCTAATAATGGGTGATTTCAACTACCCTACTATTAACTGGGAGAACTACCCATGTACCACCTCCTTCACACACCACTTTCTGGAATTCATAAACTCCAATGCCCTGGATCAACTTATCCACACCGTCACCAGAGGCAATAATGTCTTAGACATAGTCATTACCAACATGAGTGACCGGTGTTCCACACCTGAAGTCAACTGCTCATTGGTCAGATCCGACCATAAGCTAATCATCATAGATATCCACATCCCACCCCCACCCCTCATTAAGGAAACCACTGTAAAATAATTTTTCCAAAGCCAACTTCATGCTCCTTAAGACAGAAGTGGCCAACTTCACGACATCCATGCAGATGGACAATACAGTTACAACTGCCGAATCTTACACAAATGCACTGTATAAGCACTTACACGATTCCATGGATCATGCTATCCTTAACAGAGCCAAGACACTATCCTCCAAAAATGGAAGCCAATCTGGTGGTCCCTTGCTGTAAACAAACTCTACAACAGAAGGAAGAAACTATTGCAAAAAAGAGTAAAATCACATGAGTAGAGGAGCTCCCTGGTCAGCCTCAGTAAGAAGCTGAGATCCCTTATAAAATCCTCCAAAGCCAGCTATGAAAACAAGATTGCCACTGACTCTAAGGATAAATACAAGCCATTCTATAGCTATGTCAAGAATCTCAATGGCAATACCCAGATCTGCTCTGAGTTACAGCACAATGGCACGAAAATTACGGAACCAACTGATATCGCCAACATCATGGCTGATTCAGTGCTAACTTTACCCCCCCCCCCCCATCAGTCCCTAAAGGGCCTATATCCATACCAGAAGAATGCAGTGCCCTTGCAATCACAAATGAGCAAGTAAAAACTGCACTCTCCAAAGCCAAGAAAACAACATCCATGGGACCAGACAACATCCCAGGCTGTGTCCTACACGAACTCCAGAATGAATTGGCCCCCCCCACCTAAGCACCATGTTCAGTCATAGCCTCATGACAGGCTTTGTACCCACTGAATGGCGCACAGCAACAGTTAATACCACTCCATGCCACCACGGACCCCATGAACTATCGCCCTATTAGCCTGATGAGCCTGGTTTGCAAGGCCATGAAATGTATCATCATGGAACTCATAAACAAATACATTGGTAACCTCCAAACTCTGGACTCCACCCAGTTTGGGTTTGTGAAGGGCAGATCTTGTCTTCTGACCCTGATCGACTTCTTTGAAACAGTCACCAAAGCCGTAGACAACAGTAAGGCAGTTCACACAGCCTATCTTTACCTCACCAAGGCTTTCAACACCATCCCCCATTCTAGAATCATAGATAAACTCACTAACTTGGATATAAATCCATATATCACAAAATGGGTTGCCAACTGGCTCACTGACAGGACTCACACTGTAAAAGTTGCAGACTCCAAATCTGACCTCAAACCTGTGACAAGTGGAATACCACAGGGCTCAGTCATCGGTCCTCTCCTGTTTGGAATCTACTTCTCTGAAGTATGGGCCAACACAGAGGGCCTCTGGTTGACAAAGTTTGCAGATGACTGAAAATTAGGTGCTGTAGTCGAGTCCCCAAATGACATGGACATCCTACAAAAGGGCCTCACTGAGACTGATGCCTGGTGTCAGAGCCATGGCCTCAAGCTCAATGCCAAAAAGTGCATCGTCATCCCCTTTGGAAAAAACTCTGTACCCATGAACTACTACATAGGCGGCAGTCCACTTAATGCCGAAGGTGTGATAAGAGACCTTGGGACTCAGGTGGACAGTAGCCTCTCCTTTCATAATCACATTGCCACAGTAGTCAGGAAATCCTTCTACATGGCACACCTCATCATGAAAGGGTTCTCATCCAGGAAAAAAGAGGCTATTGTTCCCCTCTACTCGGCTCTCATTAGACCCATTATTGAGTACAATGCCCCTTTTGGAATGTACCTCACAAGACACCTGCAACAGCTGGAAAGGCCACAAAAATACCTCACAAAGAGGATTACAGGACTCAAACATATGCCCTATGCTGACCATCTAAAAAAAATACCAGCTTTACTCTGTAGCATATCGCCTACTCCGAGGTGATCTCTGCCTAACATACAAAGATATGTCAAACCCAGAGCTGTTGGACATGCTACACCTAAAGAAATCCCAATCCCTCCGAGCTACATGCTCTAGAGACGTAAACCTTGTCACCACAGTAAACAGAACATGATGGAGGGATAGATTCCTGTCCCAGAGACTTCCCATACTCTGGAACAAGCTACCTATCTATGTCAAGCAGAGTTCCTCACTAGCACTCTTCAAGAAAAATCTTGATGAATGGATGGGAAATAGGAAATTCACCCCGGAGATCACTTCTGTGGCTCTGCTCAACAGGGGCATAGGAAAATAACCTTCTTGGGTGGAGAAAGCCAGGAACCTTGTTGGCTAGGCTTACATAGGCCCTTGGGCCGATAGCCTAGTACCTACCTATGAACCTATGAACTCAGGCTTAACATCACTAATTATAAGGGCAGACATTTGAGTTTCAGATTCAAAAAATGCATTATAATACAAAACTTTTCAATTTCTTTAAGAGTAATATTTAAAATCTGTCCCTGATTTTGGACCTTTGCCCCCCCCCCCCCCCACACACACACACACATATTTGACTTTGTCCAGATATTTTCTGCTTAGACCTACATATTATTATTAATATTATTATTATTAGCAGTTATTTACTGGGAAGATCTGCCTGGGCCACGGGAGCTTCTTTTCAGTGGAGGCCTAGGGAGGAAAAGCTCCAAAATGAGCATAATTTAAAAAAGTAAGTGAGAAAAGAAATTAAATATGGAATGCAAGTAAAGGGAAAGTAATTCAATTACAGCTCAACAAAGTAGAAACAGTATAATTGTACAGTTATACTGGTTCATATGTTGACAATGAAACACTTTTTCAGCATCATGTGGACAATTGATTAAATGATCATCTTGACATGGGTCATATGTCCTATTGTATACATATAATGAGTACCTATAATGTGCCCTTAAGTGTAATGGAATACCTAAAGAGTACACATATTTTCTTAAAAAAAGTTCAGTTTTATAAGTAAAAGAATTGATTCTTTAGGAGGATGTTTACTTAGTAATAAAACTATAAATAAGTATTTTGACTGGGGATGGAGTGACAGGAACATGATATATAGTTGAGAAAGTGGTCCCTTAGGTATGTGTTTGTCTCATGTGTAGTGGAGGAGTGTTACAACATGTAACAATGTTTACACAATATAGAGCGTAATGATATTTATCAGAGCTGTAGCTGGCTTATCAAGCACCCAGTGCCATTCCCTGAGCTTGTGCCCTACCCCTCATTTATTCAGTTGAAAGTCAACTCCATTAGTCTGCACTCCATGTAAGATACATTCCCCAGCTCCACACCCGCCCCTTAGGTCTTCAGGAAAAAAATGATCTGTCTGGCAAATGTCAGGAGCTAGACAGATTCTGTTTCTACACGCCACCCCTTTGCTGAAAAGGGAACAGCTTACTACAACTTCTACTACACAATAAGCACTTCAGTACTGCTAAACTTCATTACTGAAATTCATTTCTGTACCTGCATTCAGAAATACCAATACAGAAATGAAGAAAGGTACTCAGGGCTGGTCTTAGGCCAGTTGGACCTATTCAGATCAATAGGGCCGCACTCCCTCAAGGGCCCCCACTCTGGGCTATGCCAGGATCATTATGCCTTACACAGTCCAGAAATTTGCCTGAGACACTACAGCAAAGTGAAAGGCATTTTCCTACTTGAAATTTTCCTCCCATAGTGGTAACAAGTCTTGTTAGTGGAACAAAGAACATTTGCTGTCATGCACTTTACTGCACTAGTGGCTGGTCCAGTATTAGTAATTGCAGCTTTATGCCTTTTGCATAGCTCATAGTATTTTCTGCTCAGGAAATCCTTCTACATGGCATACCTCATCATGAAAGGGTTCTCATCCAGGAAAAAAGAGGCTATTGTTCCCCTTTTCTCGGCTCTCATTAGACCCATTACCTTCATTAATTTAAATAGGGGCTTGCTTCCAAATGTTATTTAAGCCATACCTTTCAACTGTACTTTATCATGAGGAAGAGCCTGCATTCATTTGTTTATTTTTTATTGATATGCATGGTAAATAATACTGGATTGTATTAATTCATCAAAATAGCTTTTTGTAAGTATAAAATAACACATTTTAACCATCCTGTGAGCTTCCTAGCTAAAGTTGTCAGTAAGCTATTAGTAGTTGTTCTACATTTTGCCCACTTGTTCCACACAAACAGGAAGTAGTATGCATTTTGTAGACAGAAAGTCGAGAACTATGGTAAAGGGTGTTTGCCCATTGTTGCTGCTCTTCACCCGAATGTGTTACAGTATGTGCACTTAAGTAACGTGGTTAATAAAATGCGCCATGAGAAAAAAGGCATTTTTACATTACTGATACACTATTATTATTATTATTATTATTAATATTATTATTATTAGCAGTTATTTACTGGGAAGATCTGCCTGGGCCACGGGAGCCTCTTTTCAGTGGAGGCCTAGGGAGGAAAAGCTCCAAAATGAGCATAATTTAAAAAAGTAAGTGAGAAAAGAAATTAAATATGGAATGCAAGTAAAGGGAAAGTAATTCACTTACAGCTCAACAAAGTAGAAACAGTATAATTGTACAGTTATACTGGTTCATATGTTGACAATGAAACACTTTTTCAGCATCATGTGGACAATTGATTAAATGATCATCTTGACATGGGTCATATGTCCTATTGTATACATATAATGAATACCTATAATGTGCCCTTAAGTGTAATGGAATACCTAAAGAGTACACATATTTTCTTAAAAAAAGTTCAGTTTTATAAGTAAAAGAATTGATTCTTTAGGAGGATGTTTACTTAGTAATAAAACTATAAATAAGTATTTTGACTGGGGGTGGAGTGACAGGAACATGATATATAGTTTAGAAAGTGGTCCCTTAGGTATGTGTTTGTCTTATGTGTAGTGGAGGAGTGTTACAACATGTAACAATGTTTACACAATATAGAGCGTAATGATATTTATCAGAGCTGTAGCTGGCTTATCAAGCACCCAGTGCCATTCCCTGAGCTTGTGCCCTACCCCTCATTTATTCAGTTGAAAGTCAACTCCATTAGTCTGCACTCCATGTCAGATACATTCCCCAGCTCCACACCCACCCCTTAGGTCTTCAGGAAAAAAATGATCTGTCTGGCAAATGTCAGGAGCTAGACATATTCTGTTTCTACACGCCACCCCTTTGCTGAAAAGGGAACAGCTTACTACAACTTCTACTACACACTAAGCACTTCAGTACTGCTAAACTTCATTACTGAAATTCATTTCTGTACCTGCATTCAGAAATACCAATACAGAAATGAAGAAAGGTACTCAGGGCTGGTCTTAGGCCAGTTGGACCTATTCAGATCAATAGGGCCGCGCTCCCTCAAGGGCCCCCACTCTGGGCTATGCCAGGATCATTATGCCTTACACAGTCCAGAAATTTGCCTGAGACACTACAGCAAAGTGAAAGGCATTTTCCTACTTGAAATTTTCCTCCCATAGTGGTAACAAGTCTTGTTAGTGGAACAAAGAACATCTGCTGTCATGCACTTTACTGCACTAGTGGCTGGTCCAGTATTAGTAATTGCAGCTTTATGCCTTTTGCATAGCTCATAGTATTTTCTGCTCCCACTCACGTAGTTGTCAGTTTTTGTTACTGAGTGCTCAACAGGGTTTTAAACCCCACAATGGTTGGACTAACCCTTTGGTTTTCTGTACCACTCCATTTATTGTCTTGGACGATAAGATCAGGTTTATTCTGAAGACCGAATGAGAGGTACTATTTTGTTTTTTTTTGTTTTGTTTTTTTTTCTTTGCTTCTCTTCCTGACCTTGGGCTTATGATTGGTTGCTAATGAATACAATTACAGGTAATTGCTGATGGAATAGTCAATCTCATGAGTATGAAAACAAACACTAGTAGACATAAAAAAATAATAACAGATGCTATGTGTTTAGACAACTTCTGTTCACTAATACTTGTAACAGAATGTTAGCAATTCAGTAGTATAGCAGAAAAGTGTTTGCTGCAGTCACAGGCAGGGCAAAATAATCCCAGAGAAGTAAAGTGCGTGTGTCATATCTCTCAACTATCCAGATTTTCAGAGAATGTCCAGATTTTTGCCTCATATTTCTAGTCCTCATAACATTTGTGGTTTTCTGTCAAATCACTGAAGAGTGAAGTCACAAAACAATAATAAATAATGACAGCCATTTAAGTTAAAGACTTCATATCTTTCAGAAAATGCATAATAATACAAAAGCTGTTATTCTAGCACCCATCTAAGTTTATATTAGCAATATTTAAAATCTGTCCTTATTTTTGGGCCTTTGTCCCTCCATTATTTTTGGTTTTGTCCAGATTTCTTGCTCTGGGAGGTTCAGGGGTATTTGTGTGTGTGTGTGTGTGTGTGTGTGTGTGTGTGTGTGTGTGTGTGTGTGTTTTGTGTGTTGGGAGCCAGAGGTGGACTGAGAAATGATTCACTTGTCTGAAAGTCAGAAAAACAGCAACAGAAACAGTTTGACTTTTAAATGTACTGCTGGAGTATCATAGTTTCAGAGTCACATACAAAATAGTTAGGTAAACTGAAACGTAAAAATAGAAAATAGTTGAATTGGGTTGGGGAGAGTTTTGGGTAGAAATGTATTATTACAAACTGAACAAACTGGGGGGTGGGTTGCATGTTCCCCTACATCCATGTGGGTTTCCTTAAGGCATTCTGATTTTTTTGCCACCTAAAAAGTACAATGTATAGTGATTTTTCTAAATTATCCCAGCATGTAGTCTTATTCCCACCCCAGATAATTGGATTCATTTCTTAATACTGACACTGCAGTGCATTATGGGGGATGCTGCATTCCTAAGTGTCCTATTCTTTGGATGAGACATTAAAACTGAGGTCCCATTTGCATTTATCAAAATGAGTAAGGAAAGTACCCCTTGCCATGTCCAAATTGTTCTTAGTATAAATACCACCTCCTGTCTCCTCTGAAAAGAGACTGCAGGCTAATGGGACTACCCTGGTAAACAAAACACACTTTTCAGAAATAGTTATAAATGTTGTGATTTGTGAACAGTGTCATTTCTAAGGAGAGACCTGAGGATAACTACTATTATTCTTGTTGAACATTCTGAGGAAGTTCACCAGTTTTATATAGTTTTGTGGAAATACATTGACTGTAACAAGGTATGAAAATTAACTGGGTAAGAAACTCTAACCATACAGAGGAAGTATAGAAGTTGATTGGAAGCCTGTGACAAAAGAAATGGGTATGAGATAAGAATGTCTAATGGAGATTAGAAATTATTCATGCTCTTTGTGGCCCCCAAGTCTTCCCACAACATTAAATGCAGCCCCACTGACTCATTTGTCCGGTACTTCCTGGCATCTGTGGACAGAGAGTATGGGAAATAAAAGTTAAAGATTATACTAGGTTTCATGTTTAAAATGAGCCTGCTTCTTAGCAGCATGGTCTGCTTGCTATTGTCTGCAGCACCTCCCAAAGACTTTGGAGTATGTAGAGCACTTAACTTGCAATGATACTTTTCTCATTTTATTTATTTATTTATTTATGCACTTAAATTTTATTAACCAAGTTAGAGCACTGATCCTCCTAGACCATGTTTATGCTCCACACAGCAGAATTACAACCAAAGAAACAATAAACTTTGGTAAATATCACTGTAACAGTGGTAATGTAAGAGTAAGCATGCAGAGAGGTATAAGTCAGGATGATAGGTAGCATAACTAAACACTATCATGAGTCGACATGGAAACAGAGGAATTTAAGGGTGTGGAAATGCTTATGGAAGAATTAAATATGCCAAGGTTAGAGGTAGATGGGGCTCAATTAGTGACAGAATAGGGGGAGAGGAGAGAAAAATGGTGATGTATAACCAATCTGGACCCCAGGAATATATGGTACTCCTGTGGACGTTTGGAAACTAGGAGGGAAAAACTGATAACGATATGGATGGTTTTGTTTAACAGTATTTTAAGAGGAGGAGAAGTACCGACATCCTAGAAAAAGAGAGGTGGTAGATGTAATATGTAGAGGGTAAAGATCCATCTGATCCAGCTTCATAAGGCCCATTTCAATACTAAACCAACCAACATTAACAGAACATTGATGATCTAGAGGGAAGGAGAAGGTAAGAAAATACCACTGTTGTTGGTCTTGATGCAGAGAAAGCATTTGACAGAGTAAACTAAGACTTTATGAGCAAGGCAATGGAAGCATTTGCATTCCCTGAAAAATTCTAAGGTTGATTAGGACAATATATGAGGGATCAGAGGCAAAAATTAAAGTGGGTGGGTTCCTCTCTGATAATTTCTGCTTGGGCAAAGGAACCAGGCAGGGGTGTCATCTTCCCCTTTGTTATTTGCATTATATTTAGAACCATTGGCAAAGAAAAAAAGGGACTCAGAAATTCAAGGATATAATTGGTATGGTAATCAGGAAAAGCTGGTTCTATTTGCAGATTATATTATTTTATACCTGATAAAACCAGAAAAGGACTTTACAGTGCTTTTTTTTACAAGAAACATCTTTATTAAATTATCACTTATTACATAGGCAATCTTTCATTTATATCAATGAAAACAAACCATATAATCTGATTTACAAGTTTTACATCACAGACCATACTGACATAATTTTAGATGGACAGATTGTACATCACTTATAATCTACCCATTCACTGTCAATCAAACATTACATAGCTCATTCAAATCATGCATTCTTTTAAACCTCATTCCTCTCCTCAATGTATTGTTCCTACATTTCCATTTTTCCTACGTAATTTGCTCCCACCCTTTTCTAAAGATCCCAGTTCCATTTGCTTTATCTCAGTTTCTATATTCACTACTTCTAATACTGTTGGTTTAGACTCTGATTTCCCTTTTCTATTAATTGCTTTTTTTGGCAGGCTCTAAGACTCAGGAAAGCCTTACTAAGTATAGGCATTTTTCAATTCTGTATCATAGCTTTGAAAAATCATTTCCCTAGAGACACCAATTTGCTCACCCAGTATCTCCAATAATGTAGTCTGCAGGGAATCTTTAAAGTCTGCCAACTCATTACACACCCAGAAAATATGTTCCCAATTACATCTTTGTTCCCCATCACAGCTCCAACATTTGCTCTTTACCTGAGGAAAAATTCTCTGGAGTTTACTTGGGGTATAAAATACCTATGTAAACATTTCCAAGCAAAAATCCCAAATCTTCTAGATTTTGTTGCATATTTGGGAGACATACATCTATCCTCCATCCCCCATTGTTTTTTTGTGAATCTCTTATCCAGTCTCTCTTCCCAGTCGTTTCTAACCTCCTCTGATTCTTCTTGTTATCATGCAATATTTTATATGCTCTACTAATTATTCTTTTTTTAACAGCAGCTTGTTTTCTAGATTTTACTAAAAAATCTAGCAGTGCTGGTCTTTCATTTAAGACCCCCTATTTCTTTCTCTTTGCCTATACTCTGATATCAATCCTTGATAGGGAAGACAATCTCTAACCTGCAGTCCAAATAAGTTCTTGGCATCTTCCCATTATAGTTATTTCCTCCCAATACCTTAGTTCCTTTGCTAGTTTTCTCCAATAAATTCCAGCCCCCTCTTGCCTATTCTCTGTATCCCTAATTGTAGTCATCCCTATTGGCAGAATCTCATTTTTCCGTTCTCGTGTTGGCTTAGTTCTTAGAATACATTCTGCTACTTTATGAATATAATATTCTGTATGATTATTGTTATTCTCCTTAAAGATCTGAACCCAAAATCCCAGTCCCTCCTTGTTTCTTGAGCCCCGCTCCCATTTCATCATCATCCCTTTCCACTTTGAATTATAGGTTTCTGCTTGTGCTATGTATAGTAGCCTTAACTGTGTGGCTCTGAAATACCCCTTCAAATCGGGTAATCCCAATCTGCCTTGTTCTATTGGAAGAATCAGCTTATCCCACTTGACTCTTGCTGTCTTCCCCTCCCAGATAAAATCATTCAGCTCTTATTAATTGCTATCCACAACTTCTCCTCTGCTTGATAAAAATATGCCTCACCTGTGTATAAGACTAAAGGGACTAAAACTTTTTAACTGCTTGTATCTTACTATCCATATCCATATAACAGAGCTTCCAGTTTATCATTTTTTGTATTATCTTTTGTTTAGTGTATTCACACATATCCTTACTGCCACACTGGAATCATTTTTAATCCATACTCCTAAGTACTTCATTTTATCATGTCCCCATAAACATGCATACTGCTGAAATAATTTGTGTGTGGGTACATAATTTAATGTTATTGCCTTTGTTTTAGCTTCATTAATTGTGTATACTGAGAAGATTTGAAACTTTCTCAAAATGTTCCACAGCACTGAAATATGCTTTCTGGTTTTATCAGGTATAAAATAATATAATTTCCAAACAGAGGCAGCTTTGCCTGACTACCATACTAATTATATCCTTGAATTTCTGAGTCCCTTATTTTCTTTGCTAATGGTTCTAAATATAATGCAAATAACAAAGGGGAAGAGGACACCCCTGCCTGGTTCCTTTGCCCAAACAGAAATTATCAAAAAAGAACCTATCCACTTAAAGTCTCACCTATGATCCCTTATATATCCTCCTTGTAACAAAGGAGGTACTGCCAATACAGTTAGCTGGACTTTTGTAAATAATTATAGGTCATTTATAAATATCAACATGATTTGTATGAGATGTTTGTGTTACAAATGTATTAGAACTGTACGTCATGTAAGATTGTTTGTATAGCCTTATGTGCTGAAGAGGTATTTTACAAAGTGCTGTTTGAAATGTATCCACAGTGTACCTTACTGGAATAGAAGAGAAATGTACATGCATTATTGTAACTGTTTAAATGTATATTTTAACAGTGGAAACTGGAAAACAGGAGGTTAAATTCAGAAAAACAGCTGAAATTAAATTACTTTATAGCTAGGCCATAAAAAGATGTTATCTGACAGTTTCAGTGCAGCATGAGACACAATTTCTGCACTAGAGAAGTTTCCTGTATTGTCTTAAATGTGGAGGAATGTAAATTATTTTACTTCCACCATCTGACAAAAGATCTGAGGTCTATGTATTTTTACAGATAAATGCTACATACTGCCAGATTCCAGCAGTCGGGGTTTTCACCTGGGATAGAGTCAGATGACAATAAATTATGTCATTTTGCAAACTACTCCAGCAGTAATATTTGAGATATTAATTTAAGAAGTCGCTTAGAGACAGACAGCATTCTGTATTCTGTCTTGGACCTGAAAAGATCCATTCACCACACCTCTGCCTTGCTCTAAGTCTAGGGAACAGTATAATTCTTAGATATAGTCAGAAATATAGCAACACGTAGTTTAAATATTTTTCTTTATTTATTTGAAACTGTCCTGCAATGTTGTTTTAAATATTTCCTGAGACTTTGAACTATGAAGTCACTGTAATTATATAATGAATATTTTTTTGTTCTTTTATTATTTATTGTTAAACATATTTAATCATTTCATTGTGGCTGATCTCTGTAGAGTTATTTAAGTTCTGAGAGTGCTTGCATATTTATTTGGTGACACTGTGGGCCACTCCTAGTAGCCTTGCTCTTGATCAAGCTACCATTTGCATTAATAGTAACATTACACAGTAAAATTGGACACCCTTTATTAAGGGTTTCAAAGTAGCTGATAAGGAGTGACTGTTGGCAGTGGAAACTACCTTATAGTTTGGGCAGAAGGGAGCATAGCTAGTTAACCTGTGCCAGCCTTTCCCAGGTGTGTGTGTGTGTGTGTGTGTGTGTGTGTGTGTGTGTGTGTGTGTGTGTGTGTGTGTGTGTGTAAATCAAACCTCAAAGAGTGTATGTGTCAGCTACTTGGGCAGAGACATGAAGCGCTGGTTGGACAGAGAGGGTGCTGGAGGTTTTGCCTTGGTCTCTCAGTTGATATCTCAGCTGTATAGCTGTGCCAGTGGGGAGTCATATTGGAGATCTGGAGAAAGAGTGAGAAACCAGCTCAAGACTGACTGTGGTCTGTGTGCTCTTATTGGAAATTACACTTGATGCAGAGAGCTGAATCAAGAAATACTGTGTGTGTACTTGTTATCCTCTTAGTGTGCATCAACCACTGGTGCCAGTGGTGAGGACTGAGACTCCTTGATTACTGGGTCAGTGGTGGGATGTCACATTTATTGATTGGCAGTGGTGGGATATCCACATATTGGGATTCAGTGGAGTGGACATTGAATTCCTGTAGCCTGTAAACAGTGGTCACTGAGAAAAGTATTTGTACTCTAAAGCAGTCACACAGTGAACATTCAAAGTTCCATGTCACAATAGTTTTATTTATTTTTTCTTAGCTTAGTCAGGGAGAGTAGGCAAGGATGTCAGCAGAGCAGTATGGCAAGCTGACAAGCAGCCAGTTAGCTGAGATGTGCTAAGCCAAAGGACTGGGACATGCCAACCTAACTAAAGCAGAGAAGATTGCAGCCTTAGTCACAGCTGTATCACAGACCAGCAACCAGGAGGACAACCAGACTGGCCTTGGAGATGTACAACTCTCAGAAAATTGGCAGTTCAGCTTTGCCTCAGAGGACTTAAAAATCCATCTGGAGTTAGAGGCTTGAACTGGAGACCAAACATTTTTCAACAGAATCAGCAGGGAGACAGTGGAATTTGTTGGCTGAATAAAAGGAGAAACAGAAAAAGATGGAATTAGAATCAGCACAAAGATTGAGATGTCTGGAAGCTAAGAAAAATGAGAGGCAGAGGCAACATGAAAAGGAGATGCTGACTCTTTGCCAGAGTCATGGAGGTAATGGGGAAGGGAGTGACTGAACCCCAGAAGCAACAAAGGTCAGTAAATGTCTTCCACAGTTTACAGGGGTGATAATTTTGATAGTTTCATTCATTTTTTTGAAAGGGTATGTAAACAGTATAATGTTGACCAAGGGCTCTGGGTACAGTTCCTGACCCCCTTACTCCATGATAAAGCTGTTAACTGCTATTTCTAAATTGTCTGATACTTACTGCTTCAATTACAATACTGTTAAAAATTGTTTTATTAGAGTGTTTTAAGTTAACATCTGAAGCTTAGAGAAAAAAAGTTTTGTGAGCAGAGACACAAGGCAGATGAAAGTGTGAGTGAATATATTGTTGAGTTAAGCACTTATTTTCATAGATGGGTGAATGGGTGTCAGGTCACCACTTTTGAAGGACTGGCAGCTATTTTAATGAGGGAACAAGCCCCTAGCACTTTGCCTGAGGACATTAGAATCTGGTTGGCAGATAGACAATGCAATACCGCATATGAGTTGGGGAAAAAGGGAGAAGTATACCTAGCAAGCAGGGCATCACTGCACAGGAAAGGGATACCCAGTGTTGCACATCAGTCTAAGATAACCCATTATGAGCAGACTAAACTGCCCCAACAGAGTCCACCAGTAGCAGGGGAAGCCACTAGTTCAGGTACATGGCCAGGACCAAGGGTTAAATGTTTTAAATGTAACCAGTAGGGCTATGTAGCATATAGATGTCCATGGAGGCAAGGTGAGGAACAAAAGGTAGAAGAGCCAGTAAGTGGGAATGACAGAATTCCAGTAGTAAGTTTCCTGGAGACAACAAGGGTTCCAAACTACCACAAGAGATTATATCCTATCTTAGTAGATGAAAAACAGGCCATTGCTAAGAGAGACACAGCCTCTGACCTAACCATTTTGAAGTCTGCAATGGTTAAAGAGGAGCACTACATGCTTGGGCAGTCTACTCCATTCAGATTTTTAGGAGCGACCCCATTCCAAGTACCTTTGGCTAGGGTTCACCTTGACTGGGAGGGTCGAAAAGGAAGCAAGCAAGTAGGTGTGTTTAAGGATATCCCTGCAGATGTCCTGATAGGGAATGATTTTGATAATGCAGTACCTTGTGTGCATGCAGTTACATGCAGTCAGGCTTGGAGGCAAGCATGTGGTCTAGTAGCCTGGGAGAGATTCAGACAGACTGCACACTGGAAGCCAAGACTGGTGAGGTGGCTACTTCAGGGAGGGAGCTCCTGTGTAGCAGTGAGACTGAAGGAGAGCCATAGCTTCTTGAGGGTACTGATGTTCCCATGGACAGAGTGACTGCAAGGGCAGAGGTGAGTAGTAGTACCCAGGCTGACAGTGAAGCACCTTTGTCAGAGAATACCAGATTTCCTGTGGAAGGGGAGCTGGGAAGGGTTACAAAGAGAGAGTTGAGACAGGATCAGCTCTCAGACCCTACATTACAAAGCCTGAGGGAGGCTGCTAGTGAGGCACCTAATTCTCAAGGAAAGGGAGAATCTGCATACTGGGTGAAAGGGTTACTGTACAGAGAGAGCACCCATGAGGGAGGGCTAGATGGTGAGAAAATACACCTGTTGGTAGTGTCCATAGCCTACCATCTGGCACTTCTAGCCATAGCCCATGACAATTCCTTTGCAGGTTATATGGGCATAAAGCATACAAAGAGACATATTATGCAGAACTTTAATTGGACTGGGATTTCCAGAGATATAACCAGGTACTGCAAGACTTGCGAGCAATGCCAAAAGGTAGGCAAGGCAGGAGACAAGGTGAAAGGTCCATTGATGCCTTTGCCTGTGACTGAGAAGCCATTTCAGGGGGTAGCTATGGATATTGTGGGGCCTCTGAGTACCCCAAATTCCATATGGAAAAAGTATATCCTAGTGTTAGTAGATTATGCTACAAGATACACTGAGGCAATGGCTCTGTCTTTCATTGAGGCAGAAAAGGTGGCAAATGCTTTGTTAGAGATTTTCAGCAGGGTAGGTTTTCCAAAAGAAATACTGACTGACAGAGGTGCCATTTTCAGGTCAGACATGCTGGCTTGTCTGTGGGAGTGCTGTGGGGTGAAGCACCTAAAGACCACCCCCAGACTAATGGTCTGGCAGAGAGGTTAAACTCTACACTAAAGACCATGCTACAGGCATTTGCAGACCAGTTTAAGAGGGAGTGGGACAAATATTTGCCCCATCTGTTGCTTGCTTATAGGGAGGTGCCCCAGGAATCTACAGGTTTTTCACCCATTGAGTTGCTGATGGGCATAGGGTGAGGGGACCTCTAGATTTGATTCGTGATGAATGGGAGGATGAGTGTGAATCCCACAAGGAGTCTGTTGTGGCATATGTCCTAAATCTCAGGACAAGGCTCAGGGAACTCATGGGCTTAGCCCAGGGAACCTGGCAGAAACCCAAAAGCAGAAAAAGGTCTGGTATGACAGGAATGCTTGAGCTAGAAAGTACACTGTGGAGCAGCAGGTTATGGTTCTCATTCCTGTCCAACACAACAATCTACAGGCAGCTAGGGAGTGACCCTTCAAAGTGGTAAGGAAGGTCAGTGATGTTAACTACATGGTAGAACTGCTAGGCAGGAGGCAGGGGCACAAATTGTACCATGTTAACATGATGAAACCTTACCATGATAGGGAGGATCTGGTGCTAAGTATTTACAATAGGAGGCAGGAGGAGTCGGAGGGGAATCTATGGCTAGAGGAAGCCAGCCAGCAAAATCCCAAGTTACTATGGTGGAATCTAGGGTTGCAGGCATATGATATGACAGTGCAATGGGATCAGCAAGTCAAAGGCAACTGAGATCTCAAGACAGGGACTGTTGTAATATATTCTCAGATAGGCTCATTTCTCTCAAGCAATGTTTCTCAAGAGTCACTTGAAAAACTGTCTTGAGTCTTCGAGGGGGGAAGAAATGTGACAAAGGAGGTACTGCCAGCACAGTTAGCCGGAATTTTGTAAATAATTAGGTCATTTGTAAATATCAACATGATTTAGATAAGCTGTTTGTATTACAAATGTATTAGAACTGTATGTCATATAAGATGGTTTGTACAGCCATGTGTGCTGAAGAGGTATTTTATAAAGTGCTGTTTGAAATGTACCCACAGTACCCTACTGGAATAGAACAGAAATGTATATGCACTATTGTAACTGTTTACATGTATATTTTAACAGTGGAAACTGGAATACAGGAAGTAAACTTCAGAAAAATAGCTGAAATTAAATTACTTTATCTTTCAGTTTCAGTGTAGCAGAAGATACAATGTTTGTACTAGACAAGTTTCCTCTATTGTCTTTAAATGTGGAGGAATGTAAATTATTTTATGACTTACACCATCTACCAAAAGATCTGAGGCCTATGTATTTTCACAGGTAGATGCTAAATACTGCCAGATTCCAGCAGTTGGGGGTTTTACCTGGGATAGCATCAGATGACAAGAAATGATGTCATTCTGCAAGCTATCCCAGCAGTAATATTTGAGATACTAATTTAAGAAGTCTCTTAGAGAGGTGACAGCATTCTGTATTTTGTCCATCCACCACACCTCCGCCTTGCTCTGAGTAAGTAGGTCCAGGAAACAGCATAATTCTCTTAGATATAGTCAGGAATATAGCAATACTTAGTTTAAATATTTTTTATTTATTTGAGACTGTCCTGCAATATTGTTTTAAATATTTCCTGTGATTTTAAACTCTGATGTCACTGTAATTATATGCTGAGCATTTTCTTGTTCTTTTATTATTTATTATTAAACATATTTAAAACTTTCACTGTGGCTGATCTTTCTAGAGCTATTTAAGTTCCGAGAGTACTTGCATATTTATTTGGTGACACTGTGTAGGCCACTCCTAATAGCCTTGCTCTTGGCCATTTGTATTAATAGTAACATTACACAGTAAGATTGGACACCCTTTGTTTAGGCCCTTTAAGCAGCTGATAAGGAGTGACTGCTGGCAGCGGAAACTACTGTATTGTCTGGGCAGAAAGGGACATAGCTAGAAACCTGTGCTGGCCTTTCCCAGGTGTGTGTGTGTAAATCAAACCTGAAAGAATGTGTGTGTCAGCTACTTGGGCAGGGACATGAAGCACTGATTGGACAGAGATGGTGTTGGAGGTTTTGGCTTGACACTCAGCTGAGATCTTAACACTACAGCTGTGCCAGTGGGGAGTCTTATTGAGGATCTGGAGAAAGAGGGAGAAACCAGCCCCAGACTGACTGTGGTCTCTGTGTGCTCGTAAGGAAAATTGCACTTGATGCAGAGAGCAGTATCAGGAAATACTGTGTGTGTACTTGTCATCCTTGCAGTGTACATCCCCCACTGGTGCCAGTGGTGAGGACTAAGGCTCCTTGATTACTGGGCCACTGGTGAAATGTCCTAATCAACTTTATAATTTTATCAAGGAATGCAAATGCTTCCATTGCCTGCTTATAAAGTCCCAGCTTACTTTATCAAATGCTTTCTTTGCATCAAGCTCCACCAACAACAGTGGCAGTTTCTTACATTCTGCCTCTCTCTGGATTATCAATGTTCTGTTAATGTTGTTAAATGTTTTCCTCCCCTCCACAAAATCATACTGATCCATATATATCAATTTTGGCATCACTTTTTTTTCTATTTCTTTAGCCATTATATAAATAAACATTTTATAATCATGGTTTAATATTGAAATGGATCTGCATGGAACTGGAATTGATGGGTGTTTACCCTCTTTGGGTATTACAGCTACCATCTCTTTCTTCCAGGATGTTGGTACTTCTCCTCCTCTTAAAATACTATTAAACAAAACCTTCCAGATCTATATCAGTTTTTTCCCCTCCTAGCTTCCAGACTTCCACTGGAATACCATCTATTCCTGGGGGCTGTTCTGTGGACTGGTTATACGTCACCATTTTTATCTCATCGCCTCCTATATTAGCTGTTAGTAATTGAGCCTCATCTACCTCTAACCTTGGCATATTTAATTCTTTAATAAGCATTTCCATTTGTACCTTTTCTTAATTTCCATATTTCTCTGCTTTATACAGACTTTCATAGAATTTCCAAAATATTTCTAATACCTCTACAGGATTGCTTGTTATCTTACTTGTTACAGGCTTCCTAAGCTTGGAAACAGCTCTTTCTACTTTCTGTTGCCTGAGTCATTGTGCTAAAAATGTTTGTGCTGTACAATTATTATTAAAAACAGTTGTTTAACAGCACTCTTTTAAATTCATGCATATTATTGAGGTAATCCCTTATCTTCTGTTTAGCATTCTTTGGTTGCTCCTCTTCTTGTTTTGTGAGATTCCTTATTCTGCAATACTTTAACATTCATTAGTCCCTTTGAATAATTATCACTACTTCCTAACCATATCTCCCTTTCTTTTATTTCCACCCTATTTTGAAACTTGCCTTTAATTTTGTCCAACCCATAGCTATATTTTCAGAAGAAATTTCTATCTTCTCTAATAGCTCCTGAATAATTTCCACTATCCATCCCTTAAATTCCTCTCTTTTCAACAGATAGGCGAGAAAGTGCCAGTGTCTCATTTTTATTTCAGTTGTTATCTGCGTATGAACTAAAATAGTTATTGGGTGCATACCAAGACTTTCAATTAAATGCACATTCCTGTCAAATGTAAATTCTGTCTAGCCTAGTCCAGTTTCTGTATCATGGGAAATAATATGTAAATTCACTTCTGAATTCACATCTTCCATGCCAAATATTTTCATAGATTTCTTCAAATACTTGCCCTCTTTTGTTAGATTTTCCATTCTGCCCCCCCCCCAGACACATCTACACTGCTGCAAATCAAATTCCAGTCCTCACTTATAAGTAAAATTCCTTGCTGAAAGCTGATTATTTCTCCCAAAATTTTCCTAATCACCATTATAGAAGTTTTAGGTGGAATGTAAATACATGCCAATGTAATCCTCCTCCCTTCCCAGTAGCACCTTAGTACTGCAGCTCTATCATTATTATCTTTTTATCCTCTTCTAACACTACTGGAGCTCCTCTTGGAATTAATATAATTACTCCTCTTTTCCTTTGTCCCTTGTATTCTGATGAATAACCATCCTGAAAACCTTTCTTTATCAAATTCACATGTTCGGTTCTTTCTAAGTGTGCCTCCTGTAGCATAACTATTTGTACTCTACGTTTTAATATAGTTGAGTACTCTTTCTTTTTTGTATTTATTTGTGAGACCACTGACATTTAAGGACATTACAGAAAGCATCATTGTGTTAAAAAGTTATTATTCCTCACCTTTTATGTGTAACAGTTTTTTTTGTTAAATGTCTAGTTCCACCTTTTGTGTTACATGGAAGAACTGTTTGGCAGGTTGATCTTTAATACAGTTTTTCTTGTCATATCCATTTCAGCCTATGCCACATCTTACAAAACTTTTTGTTTTATTGAAAGCCCTCAAACAAAAACAAAAACACCCTCATTACCCCCTAAAACCTATTAAATTCATACTAACATACAAAACTATGTGCATCTTCAAATATTGAGGTTTTTACCCTCCTAACAGGAACAAGTGTCCCAAACTGACAGCCACACTCATAGACTTGAGTTAACCTAAAAGAAAGGTTATCATTGCGATGACACATGGTACAGCCTGTGCTTCTACTAAGTGCTGTCTGGTTTTGTCTTATCGTTATAACTCTCCCAGCTGGAAAAACACTTGCATGCTTTCAGAAAACATTGTCTCCTAGCCATTTCTTTTTATCAGATTGTGTCCATGCAGACATGAGGACCAGATACAAAGTTGCTAGTAAGCAGGGGCGGCTCGTGGCATAGGGCTGCCGGACTGCAGCCCCCTCAAAAATAAAAAAAGAAAGAAAGAAAAATGAAAAATAAAAAAAAATATTTTTTCAAAATTCGCGGACTTCGCGCATGCGCATAGACCGAGTCCCGACTACTGTCGGTCTATGCGCATGCTCAAGGCAGTCCGGCCGTCCCCATAGGGGGACACAAGGAGATGTCTGTGCACTTTTACAGTGCACAGACCCGCCAGGATTATGGGTCGCGTCCGGACTGCAAGAGGAGCAGCAGGGACTCGGGACAGAGCATTAGGGATCTCGTCGGCGTCAGGATGGAGCATTGGGATCTCGCGGGTCTTCAGTATTGCGCGGGAAGGATGTACGTTAGCTGGATGTATTCAGGTAAGGTGCCTTTTAATTTACAATGTTTATTTGTATGGAGTTTGTGCTTTTTAATTTACAATGTTTATTTGTATGGAGTTTGTGCTTTTTAATTTACAATGTTTATTTGTATGTGTATGGTGCTTGTGCTTTACTGGAGTTTGTGTATGGTGCTTGTGCTTTACTGGTGTGTATGGTGCTTGTGCTTTACTGGTGTGTATGGTGCTTGTGCTTTACTGGTGTGTGTGTGTGCTTTACTGGTGTGTATGGTGCTTGTGCTTTACTGGTGTGTGTGTGTGCTTTACTGGTGTGTATGGTGCTTGTGCTTTACTGGTGTGTGTGTGTGTGTGTGTGTGTGTGTGTGTGTGTGTGTGTGTGTGTGTGTGTGTGAAAATGCCCCAGGTGCTTATGGTGGTGTGGTAGGGAATGCCTCAGGCTTGAACCCTGTACCCTGTATGCAGGTGTTAAAGACTTGAGTTCCCTACCCACCACTATTTGTAAAAAAATTTCAGATTTTTGCCTCATATTCGATCTGATCTGTTCCTCATAATATCTGTGGTTTGTAAATGTTGCAATGCTTGATATTTGATGGTGTAGTAGTAGCATTGTTGCCTCACAGCTGCAGGTTCTTGGGTTTGATTCTTGGCTGGGGTTCCTTCTTTGTGGGGTCTGTATCTTCTCCCTGTGTTTGTGTGGGTTTGCTTTTGTGTCCTCCCATGTTACAAAGACATGTCTGCATTATTTCTTCCTGGGCCTTTGCTGAAAATTGTTTATTTGTTCCAAGTCTGACTGTCCTGATTAAAAATGTTAAATAAAATTGACAGGCATTTGAATTTCAGACTTAAGGGTTTCTGAATGTTTAATTCCTTGCGTATTTGATGGTGCAGTGGTAGTATTGTTGCCTCACAGCTATAGGTTTTCTGGTTTGATTCTTGGTTGGGGTGGCTTCTGTGTGGAGTCTGCATCTCCTCCATGTGTTTGTGTGGATTTGCTCTGGTGCCCTGCCATTTTACAAAGACGTGTCTGCAGTTTTAATCCCTGCTGAAAATTGGTTTTGTTCTGTCCGCAGTAAAATTGACAGGCATTTGAATTTCAGACTTCAGGTTTCTGAATGTTTAATTCCTTGCATAATTGATGGTGCGGTGGTAGTATTGTTGCCTCACAGCTATAGGTTTTCTGGTTTGATTCTTGGTTGGGGTGGCTTCTGTTTGGAGTCTGCATCTCCTGCCTGTGTTTGTGTGGATTTGCTCTGGTGCCCTGCCATTTTACAAAGATGTGTCTGCAGTTTTAATCCCTCGTCTCTGCTGAAAATTGTTTTTGTTCTGTCCGCAGTAAAATTGACAGGCATTTGAATTTCAGACTTCAGGTTTCTGAATGTTTAATTCCTTGTATAATTGATGGTGCAGTGATAGTATTGTTACCTCACAACTATAGGTTTTCTGGTTTGATTCTTGGTTGGGGTGGCTTCTGTCTGCATCTCCTCCCTGTATTTGTGTGGATTTGCTCTGGTGCCCTGCCATTTTACAAAGACGTGTCTGCAGTATTAATCCCTCGGTCTCTGCTGAAAATTGTTTTTGTTCTGTCCGCAGTAAAATTGACAGGCATTTGAATTTCAGACTTCAGGTTTCTGAATGTTTAATTCCTTGCAGATTTGATGGTGCAGTGGTAGTATTGTTGCCTCACAGCTGTAGGTTTTCTGGTTTGATTCTTGGTTGGGGTGGTTTCTGTGTGGAGTCTGCATCTCCTCCCTGTGTTTGTGTGGATTTCCTCTGGTGCCCTGCCATTTTACAAAGACGTGTCTGCAGTATTAATTCCTCGTCTCTGCTGAAAATTGTTTTGTTCTGTCCGCAGTAAAATTGACCGGCATTTGAATTTCAGACTTCAGGTTTCTGAATGTTTAATTCCTTGCAGATTTGATGGTGCAGTGGTAGTATTGTTGCCTCACAGCTATAGGTTTTCTGGTTTGATTCTTGGTTGGGGTGGCTTCTGTGTGGAGTCTGCATCTCCTCTCTGTGTTTGTGTGGATTTGCTCTGATGCCCTGCCATTTTACAAAGACGTGTCTGCAGTATTAATCCCTCGTCTCTGCTGAAAATTGTTTTTGTTCTGTCCGCAGTAAAATTGACCGGCATTTGAATTTCAAACTTCATGTTCTTCAGAATACATAGTAGCACAACCTTTTTTCTAGCAATTTTCTAAGTTTATAAGATGAATATTTTAAATTTGTCCCTATTTTTGGGACTGTATTCCCCATTATTGGCTTCGTCCAGGTTTTTGTGCTAAGGTTGACAGCTATGGCAAGAACTGAATTCACTGAATATGGACTGTAGAATTGTGCATATTTACTGATAAAGGTGCACTGTAGAATTGTGCATATTTACTGATAATGGTGGACTGTAGAATTGTGCATATTTACTGATAATGGTGGACTGTGGAATTGTGCATATTTACTAATAATGGTGGACTGTAGAATTGTGTATATTTACTAATAATGGTGGACTGTGGAAGTCTGAGTAGACTTTTTATGATAAATGTTCTCAACTGGGCAGTTTTGCCATTATGGGTGCATATGTTTTGTTTCATTGCTTACTGGAAAAATGTTCAAAACAAATTTAAAACACCCTCTAACAAGTGTACTGTATTGTACAAGGAATATAATTTTAGTACAATGAGGAAGGTGTATCAAAGAGCACATGTATGTTTCATATGCAAGGGGCCTATGATTCGAAAACAGCCCAAAATTAATCTTTATCTGCCACTGGCAAAATGTATTTTCTTTGAATGTGGGTTTCAATGCTGTTTCAATGAATGTGAGTTTCAAGGGCAGAGAAGTTTTAATGCTAAGTTTTCATTGTGAGACTGCATTGCTTTGTTTAACAGATGACTTAATGTTTGTGCTGTAAAATACAAAATAAAACTTTCAAATGAAGTCCAATCATTGAAGTAAAGCAGTATGCACATTAGTGTTTATGGTAAATGGAGTGAAATAGCCAAGTAATGGTTAATTGGAATGGCTGCAGAGTCTCCAGTTCAACCATTATTTTGTCGGGGGGGGAAGGGCAGCAAACTCAGACAGGCCCAGCTGAACTATACCTCCCAACTGTCCAGATTTTCAAAGAATGAATAGATTTTTGCTTCTTATTTTTGGTTTGTTGTTCATAAAATTTGTAGTTTTAATTCCTAAATGATTTGCCAGAAGTCACTAAATAATAAGTTTCAGACTTCATAACCTTCATAAAAATGCATGTTAAAGTAAGAGCCGTTCTATCAACTGTCTCAATTTATACAAGAGCAATTTTAGTACTGTTTATATGTGCCCCAATATATTTGGCCTTGTTCAGATTTACTGCATTAACAGGTTGAGAGGTACATGCAAATAAATTGCTTTATAGAATTAGGCATAGCCAACCTCTCAACTGTCCCCAATTTTTGGCTCAAAATGTTGCTCTTTCCCCTAATAATCCCTCCATAAAATAGCAATTTTGGAAGAAAACATGGAGGGTTTACAATTAAGAAATAACTGTAATAATCAAAGTTATAGATTACTTGAAATGCATGTAGATTCTTTTATTTTGTCAGCTGCTCAAGGTAGCAGTACTAATATTAAAGTGTCCCTTCTTTGACAGGTAGAAGCTGTATTGTGTGTCTATTTTTTATATTTTTGCATCACATTTTTGGTCCATTTTTCATAAAATTGTGTTTTTTGGCAAATTAGTGACAAATCACTAAAGACTGAAGTTAGAAAATGACAGACATTTGAGTTTCAGATTTTATACCCTTCAGAAAATTCATACTAATGCAAGACCTATTCTATTATCTTTCTAAGTTTATTAGAGCAATATTTAAAAATTGTCCTTATTGTTGTGCCTTTGTCCCACTTCTGTGTATGGCTTTGTCCAGATTTCTTGCTCTTGAAGTTGAGAGGTATGACAAATGTGTCAGGGCCATCACAGTCAGCCAGAGAGATTTCAAATTGTGACATGCTTGTTGCACCCCACTCCCCATGTAGTGACTCTGGATGTGTCCAAGCAAGGCAAGGAGTAGTTGTATCTACCTTGGATGGGGAGGACACACTGCATAAGTACTACAGTGGCTTTTCATCTGTCCTTGATTTTGCAGAATGGTCTGGTTTCTGTCATATTTTTGTACTGTTGATTTATGCTTATTACTCAAAGTGCCTGTTGCTCTGTGTTTAAGTAGCAATGCTTTAATGACCATAAGGTAAGCTTGTCTGACATCGTAAGATGCAAGTAAGCTTTAATAAGCATACTGTTAAAGAATTGCCAACATTGAAAGCCTTTCTGTTGTTGCCATGCAGAGAATACTTGACTAGATAATGTATAAGCCTTGGGTATTAAAGGACAGGATTCCATTATTTTAAAAAGCTCATTACACTTGTTGGAGACTTCCAGTCATCTCTACAGGCTTTACCCGTAAACTAAACAGAATGCCAATCATGTGTGGTCCATAACCTGTACAGTAATCCTTTAAGCAATGTATCTTGAGCTTGTTTCTTGTTTGCTTTTCATTTTTACTTTTATCATGTTTTCCCCATGAAACAAGTTGTCAGGCAGCAGGTCTTTTTGGATAAGAAACATTTTACAAGTGGGGCATCACATAGATTTCTACTTTCAGCATGTTGCTTGGTACTTTAATAAAGCTGAATATATTATAATTAGAACTGCAGTGCAAGGAGAAGTGGTTTGAGTTGAGTGCTTCTGGTTTTTCTTATACTTGATTTTGACTGGCATTCCAGTAATGTATTTAAAAAGTAAATTATTTTTCATGCCTCACAACCTTTTGTTTCCATCTAGATATTAAGTAAGCTGTCATGCAGCCAATGCATTGAAATATTTTTATTCTTCTACACTTATTTTTGTCTTGATTGGACTTTCATAATGATGGTTTGCCACCCAGGGCAGCGTATTTAATTAAAGTTAGTTTTTTTGTGGTTTTGTGCATAGCTCCTCCCCTTTATGGTTGACCACACCCCTTCCCTTTGACCCCGCCCATTCAGCGTCTCCTGCAGCCCCCCTGTGATTTGAAGTCACCAGCCGCCACTGCTAGTAAGCATACATTTATTTGCTAGAATAAAGCTTTGTCATATTCAGTGTTCTTTTTCATTTATTTGCTTTCTCTTAAAACTTGTTACTAAATCAAGGTAAGGGCCTTAATCCAGTCATTCCCCTAAGCAAGATTTAAAAAAGTACATTGATTTTTCTTTTGTGATGCTCTTTTGATTAGTCTTTTCTTCTTCTTCTTCTTCTTCTTTTTTTTTAATACATTGCATTGCCTACATTTCTTAAAACTGAACAAGGAGAAAGAGAGAAGAAAGGAGAAAGAAAAAAAAAAACAGGAGCACCTGTTTACATTAGCATTCCCACTGCATGTAAAATAACTGCGAAAACTTTACTTTATAGCATGGAAAGAAAATCATGTACTATAAAGAAAAACATGTTTTACTTACAATGAACTTTCTCCCTCCTCCTGTAATCTCCAAAGTATTTTTCTGAACATAATTACATGAAGTAGAGTATATGATTCAGAGTCCCATACAAGTTTAACAAAGTCAGAAAAAGTCCAATATTTCCAGATTTTCTTGTTCTGTCATGTTTTACAAATATAATTATTGCTTTGTAATCCCACATTTGTCAATTTCCAAGTTACTTGTTTTATTCCTGTTCATCTTCATCTTCCAAATGCTGTCTCTGCTTCATTTCCAATGTATTCTGCATTGTTGCAGTCAACTTTTGTGCTTTTTTCCTTTGGTCAAGCATTTTCCACTGAAACACTGGAAAATGTTTCACTGGCACAGTCTCTCTGTGTTTTTTATTATCAGAAGAACAAGAATCAGAATCTCCTTCTGTTTCACAGCTCACTTTTTGTTGGACAAACTTTTTTATTTCCTCCTTAGCATTTACTGCATCAATAAATGATTTTGTTCCTCCAAGAAAGAATATTTTGAAGATAGCTGGGTACAGCAGTTTTAATCTCATATCTGCTTTTCGATATTCCCTGACAAGTGGAATAAATTTACTCCTCCTCTGCATGGTGTACAGTGAGTAATCATTCTCCACAAACACTGTGCTGTCTCCAACTTTTAGTTTTTTGTCTTTCTGCGACAGTTTTATCAGAATCAACTGCTTCAGCTGGTAGGATTGCATCTTTACTATTAAAGGTCTAGGTTGCTTTCTCATGGCTAGGTATGGAGCATACACATGATGTGCCCTTTCAGTTAACAACTCCTGCTGTGGAATACCAGTCCAGGTATTTATTTGTGCTTTTATAAAATTAATACAGTCTGTTCCTTCAAGCTTCTCTAGTACAGCAGAAAATCTCAGGTTTTCCCTATGTGCGCTGTCCTCTAAGTCTATTGTTTTTTGAAACACTTCTTCTCAAGACGTTTCATATTCAGACATCCTTTTCTTCATTTCGACTTCTGATTTTTGCAGTTTTATCACCTTATCTGACTATCTGTTTAAAGTTTCTTCCATTTCCTCCAGCCTTTTGTTGTTTGAGATGATATACTCAATCAGTGTTTTGTTTGTTTTAGCCAGGTCTGTGTGCAGTTGTCTTATACTTTAATCTTGGAATTCATCTCTGGAGCTTGCATTGCTTTTTTGCTGAACAGCTGCATTACTCTTCCTAGTCAGTGTTTCTTTCTCAACTTTTGTAGATGATTTTCTTTCAGGATTTCTATATTTCTTTTTTTCCTGGCATCCAGGCAGTGCACTTACTAGCCTGTTTCTAAAATTTAACCAGAAGTATAAGTCCACTGGCTTTCTGTACTGAGTTACTTTTTCATGGGAGAGCTAGAATTAAGCTGCTACTCAGTATGCAGCCATATTCGAAGTTTCCCCTGCAGCCATATCTATTGGCAAATTCTCCATTCCTCTGTTGGCTTAGTTCTTAGAAAATTATCTGCAACTTTATGAATATAATATTCTGTATGGTTGTTATTTTCCTTAAGAATTTGCATCCATAAATTATACTTCTATCCTTATTTCTTGAAATCCACCCCTGCTTCAGCATCATATCTTTCCACTTTGAATTCTAGCCTTCTCCTTGGGTTCTGCATATGAGTCTTAACTGCATACCTCTAAAATATTCTTTTAAATGAGGTAATCTTAAACCATCTTGTTCTTTTGATAGGATCAACTTATTCCACTTAATCCTTGCCCTCTTCTCCTTCTAGATACATTCTTTCAATTCTTTATTAATTACTGTTCACAAGTTCTCATCTGGTTGATAAAAATATGCCTGACTGATATATAAAAATAAAGGGACTAATAACATTTTCACTTATTGTATTTTACTATCTATATACATAAACAAGAGTTTTGATCTTCTCAGTTTTTGTATTATCTTTGGTTTAGTGTCTTCCCATGTATCCTTAGCTGCCATAACAGAAGCCTTTTTAATACATACTCCTAAATAAATTATTCATCTTATCATGCCCCCATAAATATAAGTATTGTTGAACCAATTTGTGTATGGGTATATAATTTATGGATATAGCCTTTGTTTTGTCTTGAATAATTTTATAACCCAAAAAGAATTGAAATGGTCTTAAAATGTCCATAACATAGAAATGTCCTTTACTGGATTTATCAAGTATAAAATCATATAATCTGCAAATAAATTCAACTTGTCTTGATTACTTAACTAATTACATCCTAGAATTTCTGAATCCCTCATTTTTTGGCAATGGCTCTAAATATAAAACAAATAACAATGGGGAAAGAAGACACCCCCACCTTTTTCCTCTGGTCAAATACAATCTAATGTAGTAGAAACCTCCCACTTAAATTACCTCCACTCATTCATATATCCTCCTAATTTACCTTATTATTGTATCACAGAAGGCAAATGCTTCCATTGCCCTACTGACAAAATCTCACATTTCTCTGATAAATGCTTTCTCTTCATCAGACCCATCATCAGTTGTAGCATTTTCTTACATTCTGCTTGGCTTTGAATCATCACTGTTCTATTAATGTTGCCAATGTTTGCCTCCCCTCCACAAAACCTCACCGATCTATAACTATCAATTTTGGCAACATCTTTGACATTTGTTTAAATAGTACAGGCATAATCATGGTTTAAAATGTAAATGGATCTATATGAAGCTGGGTCTGATGGGTCTTTACTTTCTTTGGGTAAAACAGCCACCACAGCTTTCTTCCAAGGTGCTGGTGCTTCTCATTTTTTTTAAAATGCTATTAACATACTCTTTCAAATCTTTATTGCTTTCTTCCCTTCTAGCTTCCAGACATTCACAAGAATACCATCTGCTCTTGGAGACTTCCCTGCAGGATGATTATACCTCATCATTTTTATCTCATCCCCTTCTGTCTTAACTATTAGTTGTTGAACCTCATCTTCCTCTAACCTTGGCATAATTAAGTCTTTCATAAACATTTCCATTTGTGCGATGTACATGTCATTTGCAATCTGCTGTTAGAGATAAAAAAGGAAGCTCCTTGACATGCAGCATAGTTCTGAAATCAAGAATTAAGTTTGTACAGTGAATCAGACAATTAAACCTGATTCAGAATTGTTAATTCAGGTCAGGCTTGAACATGATCCTTGTGTTAATGATCCATCTCTTTTCTTCATTATCTAGAATAGTTTACCATTTGTGCTACTCCTATTAAAAGTGACTCCCTTTACCGTAATACAAAACATTTAGAATTATGATGTTTTAAAGTGTGCTTATAAAGTATACTCACATCAGAACCTGATATTCCTACTTTGAACATTTTATCCTCTAATATCCTACTTGTTTATCTATTGTAAAAAGAACTATATGTACATATTGTTAGACAGATAATGCACTGAGATGTACAGGTCATTAACTTTTACATTTTTAAGGTCTTTTTGTGTTTACAGTCATAAAATAGGTACATTTGTAAATATATTGCCACTGAATGCAGTGGCCACAACTCTTACAACCCTTTAGCATGGGGTCCTTTATAAAAGGTATATCAAACACTTTTTGTGATGACTGAAACACTGATCCAAATTCTTTCTTTTCCAATAGCACATTTGCACTCTTGTGGTAGCATTGCGTTCAAACTGATATGGCCAATATTTATAAATAACCTTTCTAATCAAAAAATACTACTGCCAAAACTTGCTGCAAATGTAAATGCATTTGAGTTTAATCTAATTTCCTTACTTTTGTTTTCCAATAGCTGATTTTTAGAGATGTTGTCCATTTGATGTTAAATGTTCAAAATCTGTGTCGTCATTACTGCTACGAAAAAATCTATGCACTAAATCATTTGGTGATTTCCTGTATGCCAGTTCATCCCTACACATTCTCTTAATTATCAAAAATATTATCTAGAGACACTGTCATATGCACTGGATGACAACTACTTTTAAACAGGATATAATTAATCTTAATGAATATTCCATTCCTAAATTTATCAAGAAAGCATACCATCTGTACTAACTTTAATAAAAATAATCCAACCTATATACTACCATACTAGTACACTCTACACACGTATCAAACATGGTATACTACAAGATATTTCTTACTCTTGTGGGGGTCTGCTCCGCATACTTTGTCTCCACCCCCCCCAACTTGTATATATATTAACTCCATGATCATATGACTCCTAGGAGCCCAGAAAGATGAGATCACTGCTAGTATACTATGAGACAATGCAACGGCAGTTAGTAAATCCTATCCCACACTTCTATAGCCTGATTTCATGACAGACAAATGCACAATCCCAAGGAAGTGAATCATTGCTGAAGCTCTACCAGACATTGCACAAGCAGTGACTCAACCCAACCACCACTCACATTTTTGTATAGCTCCAGTATTGAACACCTGCAAAAGCCCAAGCACAGAGAGTAGTTGACAATGTGCCATCAGATAACATAATGATCACATACAAACTATATGCAAATATATGATAATAGCATAGCACAATAAGAACAATATTCAATAAAACATCCCATGTGCAATAGTTGACAAAACAGCTATTCGATAAGTTGCATTGATCCCATATATCTATCTATATATAAATACAGCTCTCTCTCTCTTTATATATATATATATATATATATATATATATAGAGAGAGAGAGAGAGGGAGAGATTTATATACACAAACATATTTATGTGTGTGTGTGTGTTTGTATACATATATATATATATATATATATATATATATATATATATATATATATACACACATATATATATATATATATATATATATATACACACACATATATATATATATATATATATATATATATGTGTGTGTGTGGGTATGTATACATGTGTGAGTGTCTGTGTGTGTTGCTATATATATATAAGTAGCTGGGGTGTGGGGATGGGGGGCTTGGGGCCTGCAAAAATGTTTTTCCTATTTTCATAAATTTTTTTGTACATTTGAAGGGTTCAATCAAACCCATTAGTTTCAATGTCTTAGGTTCAAGATTTTTCTTTGTCAATGTACCTTGACACCAATGAAGCAATATAGACCTAGAGTGTGTGTATGTGTGTTTGTTTGTGTGTGTCTATATATAAATACACACACAAGTTGAACCACCTTAAAGATATCAATGTGGCAGCCTGGGTTAAAAGTTGGTTATGGAGTAGAATACAGAAGATAGTAGAAAATGGTGCATATAATGAGAAAATGGAATTAGTGCTATGCTCCCAGATCTTGAGTACTACAAGAAGACATTGTTTATGTTTTAGTGAACTTGCAGAAAAACTGGAAGAAAATATGTTTCTTGGTATATGATACAAAGATTTGCAGGAGAACTGGGTTACATGTTAAGTTGAAGTGGACAAATATGGGATTGTCTTTATTGGAAAAAATGGACTAATCATGGCAGCTTGGATACTCCTTAGAAGAATGCAAAGTAGTGCGCAACGTGAGGAGTAGGACAAAGTTCAAACTTTCAAAGCATGGAATCCTTTCAACAGAAACTGGAAGAAATTTTAGTGTATTTTTTCATTGAATTCAAACTGGGAAATCAATGCAAGAAAGTACTTAAGGAAACTGATGCAAACAATTGGTGGTAGTGGGGTGCGGCTATGACATACAGTGAGATACATCCCCTATAAAAACAGACCAGTAATAATCCCTTTTTTTCAGATAACTAGTGCAATTCCATCTCATGAACCAGGTATAGTTTTGGAAACCACGTTTCTGTAAAGACACAAAGTTGTGACTGTCTAAATGGTGGAGAGCCTACAACACAAGGTACACCATTGTGGAAAGAAGCTGGAGGCAAACATTATAGTAAGCTTCTTATCTGAATTAATAAAGTGCTATATGCTAACATTTTTGGAGGAAACTGAAAAGAAAAAGGGGTAGCACTTGAAAATATGTAAGATGACACAAGATGTAGGAGAAAACATTTTATAAGGATAGTACTGGTTACATGGAATGGCTTCTTAGAGAAGGTAGGAGAGGTGAAACTGTGGATGTACTGAAATGTCATAAAGCAAGCATAAAGCTAGCTTAAAAACAAATAAGAGAAAAGGACAATATAAGGTAACGTACTGAAAACATTCATAGGATAACAGGCTGACTACATAAATTAAGTGATGCTTGTCTTCTTATACATTATATGTTTCTGTGAGCATGCAGAGTGTTGCAATTCTTTTAAAGATTCTAATAACCATGCTTTGTGGAAGGGGTTTAAAATGGTGACACCATACTTGCTGGAAAATTACAGTAAATCTGCCAGATGATGCCCAGTCATACCTATGTCTCACTTTAGGGTACGCAAACAGTGCCCCAAACTTTATAAGAAACTCAGTGGTTACGCAATCAGTGATCCACATTTGTAACACTGTTGTTCTACTGTCATTACTCCAATGCTGTACCAGGACCTACTGAATCTGTTTATGCTGTTGTTATGTAAAACAGGCAGGAACTAAGGAAAGTAAAAAAATCACAGCAAGGAGGATATGTCCAGAGGATTATAAAACCACTTTACTGCAACATATGTGGGTGCCATCATGGCTCCCACATATGTTCCAGGAAAGTGGTTTTATGATACAATGGACATATCCTCCTTGGTGTGATTTGAGAAGAAAATATTAAATCAAGTATATAAGCCAGATGTGGGCCTTGGCTATTACTTCCTGCAGCCAGTGTCAGGAAGTAAATGAAATGCAAGATAAATGCCCTCTTCCTTGTATAACCATGACAAAATGCAGTAATACCAACATAAAATAAAAAAAAAACTTTTGCATGGAAGAGTGAAACGTGATAGTGATGTGGGGTGCAAACTTGGTATGACTAGCATCTTGTAGAATGGTTTTAAAGCTACCAATGATCATTTTTTGACTTTATTGAGGGCACGCCACTGTTTAAACAAGAGATGGGCATATATAGAAGATAAAGAGATTGCAGATGCAGCTAAACAAACCAGGAAAATATACTGAGGTGTTGGCGATGAAGAAATAAAATGACTAACTTCCGGTCTCACCCAGAAAATCATGGTGATATTGAAAGGGACAAGTATATTGATGGACCTGATACTGAAATGTACACTGGGAATTATCACCATCAACCAGGGGAAGCAAGACATGCTGCTCAGAGAAGCTTCAAATTACCCTAGACTCCTTGCATAGCATAGCACTGAAAGCAGTGTTCGACCAAGGATTGCTGAACGGTATACAAAAGTTACCAAAAGGTCTACATGCTTACTGGTCTTTCAGGGCTGAACAAGCTATGGAAGGTGGCATTATTTTTAAAGGCAGACAAGCGTTCATTTCTGAGGCAGTGACTGAAGATATTTTGAAGTAAATGCGATCAAGGCATTAGAAATGCATGACATCTTGCAAATGAAAGTCGTTATTGGACGACATTTAATGATGACATTGAAAAGATGTGCAAATGTTGTAGTGCTCATGTGGAATATCAAGATGCTCATACTAGAAAACCATTGGAACCTCATAAGACACAACCAAAACAATAGCAATACACTGCTTTTATCTTTTTTGACAGATGATTGTCAGTAGCTGCTAAAAGTAGAGTGAGATACTTACTGTGAATATACAGTAAATTATAACACATCTGAGCCTGTATCAAGCCAAGCTGTTTCAAAGATAATGCAGTTTTACTTGTCTTTATCTGGAAGACTTGATGAAATAATGAATGATAATGGACCCATTGCACAAGTCTGGTATTTAAGGAGCTTGCTGTGGAATGAGGAATCTAATCTGCGACAAATTCACTCCATTACTTAAAAAGTAATGGATTTACTGAAATAAATGTTTGATACATTAGTTATCAAGAAAATCTTGAACTACTGAGGCAACCTACAGAAAATCTATTAACTGCTACAGCAACTTCCTCCAATACCAGATATCATGACTAGCATAACTGTTATTTGGTAGGCCTGTCACTACTGTTACTTCCAAGCTGTTTGAGTTCAGGCAGAGAGGAACATTAACTTTGTCCGCAAACATGAAAGTGTGTCTTGATTGCAGTACACACAGACAACCTTTACAGCTGTATATTGTATGGCATGTGAGAGTCTCAGACCAAGAGAAGAAAATATGGCACCCTGGTATTGTAGTGCAAAAATGTGAAGAAACAAAGTTTAATTGTGGAAACTCCAAATGGCAACCAAAGATGACATACTAGAAATAATCTTTATGAAAAAGTAATTTCTTGAGTAACACATACTCCAAGGAGAGTTCACATTGACAAGCTACATCCACCAAAGGTAACTGCCAAATTCCTTATGACCTTGTTGAAATACCTCCTGTACTGCAGTGCATGGACAAAACTGACATAAAAGAATTAGAGAATCCAATGCCTATATGTATCCAGAAAGGGAGGGTTATAAATAATCCAACTTCTTACCAAAAATATAAATAGTCTATGATGAAAAACAGCCCCATCTTTTCTAAACTGTTCAGTTAGTGACTGCTTGTGAACTCTGCATGACATAACTGTCATTATTAGTAAACAAGGGAATATTGTGACAAGTGTAAAAACACATTTCATTGCAACATATTTGCTCTTTTGGCTGTTACAGGTGTCGGTAGCATACAGAGAAAAAAAAAGGTAAACCTGAATGTGTGTCTCGGCTATTAATTCAGAGAAACAGAGAAACAGAAGAAGATCACCTGAGAAGATCTGGTGCACCTGCAAGCGCACATCATCTTGTTTGACATGAGGATAAAAAATTGTTACCAGGCATACTCCTGTTCCAATACCAGGATAGTCAAGAAAAAGTAGAAGTTTGCAGACACAAAATGTAAATCAAACAGCTGTTTTCATTCTGTAAGGTACAATCGTTATGTTTCTCACTTTCTGTCATAAAGATGTCAATGAGTTCTTCTATACAATTGTGAATCTCACTCTCCTAACGTAACATGGTCTTGGTTCTGCTACTTTACCAGTTACAATTGCTTCCTCTGAAAATTTTGCATACTTTTCAGAACTTGAATCCTTACTATAGCAGCTTCCTTCAATGTAGAAAGATATTTCATTTCTCTGTTATAATATCTTATCTCCTTTACAATATTATGTAGAAGTAAATTCAATGGTAATCATTTGAAATGACAGAAATAAAGAGACTAAATGGCTGAAGGAACATATTACATATATTAAGTTCAAGATGCCATCTCTTAAAATATTCCCTTTACTCAGAGGATAGTGATGTCGGAGTTGGTATTTATAAGTTTGGGGAGGGAGGTGCAGACGTGGCTTGCTCCCCCTAAAAAAATTAAAGGAAAAGAGCAATTTTCAGGATTTCCTCTTCCTCTGTGTTTTTGGACTTTTTTTTTGGCACTTGGTATTTTGAGTGCCAACATTTCAGTAGGGAGCTGCGTCCAACTTTTCCTTATCCTCTCTGGTACATTTTCTGAGACCATTCATTTTTTACCTGAAATAAGTAATTATAGAATAAAAAAAAGTTTACATCTTTCTCTAGTGGACCCACTTTTTGTTCCTTTAAGTAAATTCTGTTCTATATATCAGTTATTTGTATTTGTTTCCTGACTAGTGTTTCATGTTCAGATCATACTTTGATAGATATATACAGTCTGAAACTTCTCACATCCACATACAATAGCCATCATTTCTGTTTCTATTTGTATATTCCTTATTGGTGTTTCTGTTAGAGCTCTTGACCTAACATGTTACTGATGTTTCCTGCATCAGTACTGTTCCCAAGTCATACTGACTTAATTTACTTGTAGTACAATACAATAAGCTAAGATGTTATAAAACTTCAGTGTGGACACCAATGTAACAAATCTCTAAACTTCCTTTTTTATCTGCTGATTAAAACCAGCTCACATAGTACTGTAACATTTTTCTCACTGATATTTATAATATCTGACAAGTTGAGAAAAACTTTGATAAATATTGTAGCATTCCAAGAAATTTCATATTACATGATTTAACTTCTGGTTTCTGCATACTTCCTATTGTACTATCTTTTCCAAATCTGGAATTTGGCTTCAGTCCTTCTGAAATCTAAGGATGTTCCACATATTTTAGATTAAGCACACATTTTTGACATGTTCTCTTATTCAACTTCAGAATGCTCTGTTTTAGTTTTCCAACAGCTTAATTAATCTCAATACTCCAGCGATCATCACTCTTATGTGTGACTGCTAATATGTGACTGCCAGGGTTTGTAGTTAAAGATCAGGACTGAGGTCTCTTGGGGATTTTGTTTTGTCCCAAGACACAGACATCTCAAGATTTGGTATATTTAAGTAACATGACTACTAGTGTGCAACACTCACATTTTTCTTCTACTTTTTTTCTAGGGGACATTTTTTTTGTAACTGCTGTAACTGGTGTTTGTAGTCTTGTATTAGTGCTATTTTCTGATCACATTTATGAGGTTTGATAACAAGATAGTTGTGCATTCATCAGGCAGCCTTTCTACTATTTGTGCAACAGTTCTCTGAAATAGTTCTTGTGTTGATGAAATACAAAAAGTTAGTCTGAGAAATCTGCAACTTCCCCAGAGGGATACTTAAAATGCATAGTTTCCAAACTAGCCTCATCCATTTTACTTCACTAACAGTCTTGGGAACAGAAAAGTATTTGGCATTGGATATAACTGAAGTAACCTTTTCAACTGTCTAGAGTAGAAAGTGTTCCCTTTAATAACGCTATGCAGATATCTGGGGTCTTGGTAAATCCTAAGAATCTCCTGCTTCACAACTGTAACCATGCTATTATACAATGACCCACCCATTAATATTCAAAAACGTGCACACTGATTGGTCAGCATGCACGTTGTAAATCCGAGTTATAGTAATGGAAAAAGGTCCGGTCGCCCAGACTTTTTCCATTACTATAACTCTTACAGCAACACTGTCTTGCTATGTTAAACTCGTTTAACATAGCGAGACAGCTTTAAAAAAAGCAATGGAGATTCTCTGTTGCTTTTTTTAAAGCTGTCTCGCTATGTTAAACCCATTTAACATAGCAAAACAGTTTGTAAAAAGCAACGGAGATCTTGCTTTCTCCGTTGCTTTTGCCCACAGCTCTGATGTACTGTGTAGGCATACGCATGCGCATGCGCAGTACATCAGAACTGCCATAGAATACCAGACAGCTGCGGAAGGGCAGCAAGAAGGCATTATACAATGCCATTATTTAAGAAAAGTAATTATTTTTTTTCTTAAATAATGCCATTGTATAATAGCAATAACCCATGCCTGGGTGTGGGTAATGCTGGATTTACCCACGGCTGGCTTTGTTTGGCCACTCGGGCTTCACCCTCATGACCAAACCACACCAACCGTGGGTAAATCCAGCATTACCCACACCTAGGCATGGGTTATTGCTATATTAACCCACTCATTCAGCTCCATCCCATTTGTCAATCACACAAAGATTCTTCTTCTTTTTTTTGCTTTGTTCTCTCCCTATTAAGTCATTGAGCCTGTCTTTGTAAATCATCAGTAAATCAATACAGGCACTGCATGTGACTTGATAAAGCATTCCACAAATAAGCAGTCTAACTCAGTAATTAAATCTACATATGTCTATAAAATATCATCAAATTGTGATTCTGCAAATGTACAATTGCTTACGTTTAACTGTTAGTGATATACAAATAACTATATTCCTGCCAGTATTAGTAAAACATTCTGGTACTTCCCAGCAGAAATATTCAAGGTAATGCCTGCATGAGTATGTGAATTACTCTGCCCCTTTATGCTGTGAATTCTCTTTATCATAACAAGCAACCTAGTATATTCAGGTGTTTTACTGCATTTCCCAAGACACATCTTGAAATTTGAATTCACATTCCCTATGCTTCTACATACAAGTAAATAAAATATTACCCAAGGGCCTTACTTTATGCTAAAAATCTGTAAGTAAGGTACCAAGTTACATGGTTGATAGTTATATAGTTGTATATTACATAGTGTAGTTTGCAACCAAAGTCATTATGAACTAGTGCCTATATCACAAGTATTTATCATTTTCCATGTAGCAATCTAAATCATATTTTAAATTCAATTAAATACTCTGCCATCTTTATATGCAACAGTAGCTGATTCCATAATCTTGAGAAATGTACTTGAAATGATCTACCTCTTTGTTAACTTAATGTAACAGTAATTTTAGCATTAGCCTTCACTGACACATTGCTCTGTAACCTTCACAGATCTTTTATAGTTATGAAGGTCTTATGCCACCCTCTTCTTGCAAATCTATACCGAGACAAGAATGCACTATTCATAATTATACAATGACTGGCCATTAGTATTCAAAAACGTGCACGCTGATTGGCCAGCCCAACCAGTGTCCCCATTGTAAATCCCAGAATATACTAATGGAAAAAGGTCCAGTTACCTGAACTTCTTTCAGTTCGTATATTCCAAAACTTTTATTTTTTTTTTCCAACAAAAATTAAAAAAAAAAAAAAAAAACATAGTCCATACTCCGGACATACCCAAGAGGCACCATGGAGGAAATACAAAGAAAATCAGGTACGTTAGTTAAAACTAAAGACACGTACCTGATTTTCTTTGCATTTCCCCCACTCTGTCTCTCTTTCCTACCACTAAAGTAGCCCAAACTTTTTTTAATAATAATTAAAAAAAAAAAAGAAAACAAAAACAGAGCAACGGGGACTTTCTTTTCTCCATTGCTTCCTTTCCAAAGCATTGATGTACTGGGTATGAGTGGGAATGAAAGTCCCATACGCATGCGCAGAAGCACTACATTAAAACAAGTCAGCAGTATACTACCAGCTGCAGAAGAACAGTAATGCGTCGTTATACAAAGACATTATTTAAGAAAAGTAAGTACTTTTTTCTTAAATAATGTCATTGTATAATAGCAATAACTGACTCCGTGGTTGTGATATATTGAAATTTACCATGGCTGGCTTTATTTAATCACTCAAGCTTCGCCCTCATGATTAAACCACACCAACCATTGGTAAATCTTCAATATATCACATCATGTTGTCGGTTATTGCTTAAATATTGTATTCCATTGCACAGGGCAGGTATGCAGGAAAACCGATATACCATGCCCTACAGTATCCAAGAAATCCCTAAATACACCATGTAACCATGTACATGGAGTAGGCCAAGTGCACAGTAGGTATGTTAATTAGGATCTACAGCCACGCCCCCATTTCAGGAATGGCTTTGCAACAGAGGGACTTTTTGTGACTTGCACTTAATGGGAACAAAACCAGTCCAGGTCATCAAAAAATTGAAATGTTACACTGCAGAACAAGACAGAGAAACATCATCTGTATATGCAAAGTATGGGCAAACACTGAGAAAAATTAAGGAAGAGCACTGCATACAGCAGCAAAATGTCACATGCACAAGTCTGTCAGCTCAGCCATCCCCAGGACCTCCTGAAACAAAGTAGCATGTGCATTTCCTACCATTGAGTGCAGTCCCAGGACCCAATCCCAATATGTACACATATGCTAATGCTCTGTAATCTGCAGTCATAGCCATGCAGGCATAAATACTTGGGAATTGCACTTGACTGTGACTGTAAACCACAAAAGATCCATGTGCCGCAGTTCAATGGCAATGCTTGTATTTTCACTTTCCAGTATTTGAAGAGCAGGTGATGACTTAAGCAGACTGTTCCTGGTTGAGCGTTGGTCAGGATGGGTTACAGAGGTACAGTGAAGGTCTGATATTGCTGTAAGAAAGCCAGTGCTTTGCAGTAGCATACATTCTACATGATGGCACTTTAATTCAAATTGTGAAATAAGGGAATAATATTTGTAGATTGGGAACAAAGACAACGTGAATTTCCATTAGGGAAACCACCATAAAAAATTTCTCCAAAACCAACTTCATGCTTCTTAAGACAGAAGTGGCAAACTTCACGACACCCATGCTGATGAACAATAGAGTGACGACTGCTGAATCCTATACAAATGCACTTTATAAGCACTTACACGAGTGCATGGATCATGCAATCCCTAACAGAACCAAGATGGTATCCTCCAAAAAAAGGAAGCCAATCTGGTGGTCCCCTGCCATAAACAAACTCTACAACAGAAGAAAGAAACTGTTGCAAAAAAGAGTAAAATCCTGTGATTGGAGGAACTCCAGAAGATGAGATCCCTCATAAAATCCTCCAAAGCTAGTTACGAAAACAAAATTGCCACTGATTCTAAAGACAGCCAAAAAGCATTCTATAGCTATGTCAAGAATCTCAATGGCAACACTCAGATCTGCTCTGAGTTGCAGCACAATGGCACTAAATATACAGAACCAACTGACATTGCCAACATCCTGGCAGATAGGTTCAGTGCTAACTTTACCCCCCCATCCCCTAAAGGGCCCATCTCTATACCGTAAGAATGCAAAGTTCCTGTAATCACGGCTGCACAGGTAAAAAACCCACTCTCCAAAGCCAAGAACACAGCATCCATGGGACCTGACAACATCCCAGGCTGCGTTCTACACGAACTACAGAACAAACTGGCACCCCACCTAAGTACCATGTTCAGTCATAGCCTCACCTCAGGCTTTGTGCCCACTGAATGGTGCACAGCAATGGTTATCCCACTTCACAAAGGGGGAGCCACCACAGACCCCAGGAACTACCGCCCCATTAGCCTGACGAGTCTGGTCTGCAAGGTTATGGAATGTATCATCATGGAACTTATAAACAATGACATTGGTAATCTCTAAACTCTGTCCCCTACCAAGTTCGGGTTTGTAAAAGGCAGATCAGGTCTCCTAAACCTGATAGACTTATTTGAAGCAGTCACCAAAGCTGTAGATGAGGGTAAGGTGGTTCACACAGCCTATCTAGATCTCGCCAAGGCTTTCGACACCATTCTCCACTCTGGAATTATAGATAAAATCACTAAACTAGGTATAAATCCCTATGTTACAAGTTGGGTTGCCAACTGGCTCACTGACAGAACCCACACGGTGAAAGTAGCAGACTCCAAATCCAACTTCAGAACAGTGACAAGTGGAGTACCACATGGTTCAGTCCTGGGTCATCTCCTGTTTGGTAACTACTTCTCTGCAGTACAGGCTAACACAGAAGGTCTTTTGCTAATGAAGTTCGCAGATTACTGCAAACTAAGAGCCAAAATCAAAACTCCTATTAATGTGGACATCCTACAAAAGGGACTCACTGGAACAGATGCCTGGTGTCAAAGCCATGGCTTCAAACTCAATGCCAAAAAGTGCATTGTCATCCCTTTTGGTACAAACTCTGTACCCATGAACTACCACATAGGTGGTAGTCTACTTAACACTGAAAGTGTGATAAGAGACCTTGGGACACAGATGGACAGTAGTCTCTCCTTTGATAATCACATCACCACAGTAGTCAAGAAATTCTTCTATGTGGCACACCTCATCACAAAAGGGTTCTCATCCAGGAAAAAAGAGGTCATTGTTTCCCTCTACTTGTTACTCATTAGACCCATTATAGAGTACAATGCCCCTTTTGGTATGTACCTCACAAGACATCTACAACAACTGGAAAAGCTGCAGAAATACCTCAAAAAGAGGATTACTGGCCTCAAACAGATGCCCTACGCAGACCGTCTCAAAAAACTCCAGCTTTACTCCATCACATATCGCCTACTCAGAGGTGATCTCTGCCTAGCATACAAAGCTATATCAAACTCAGAGCTGCTGGACATGCTCCACTTAAAGAAATCCAAATCCCTCCGAGCTACATGCTCTACGGACCTAAACCTTGTCACCACAATAAACAAAACATGCTGGAGGGATAGATTTCTGTCCCAGAGACTTCCCATACTCTGGAACTAACTACCTATCTATATTAAATAAAGCTCCTCATTAGCACTCTTCAAGAAAAACCTTGATGATTGGATGGGAGATAAGAAATTCACCCTGGGGATCACTTCTGTCGCTCTGCTCGACAGGGGCACAGGAAAATAATTTTCTTGGGTGGTGAAAGCCAGGGTACTGTTTGGCTAGGCTTATATAGGCCCTAGAGCCAATAGCCTAGTACCTACCTATGAACATGTGCAGTACTGCCCTTACAGTGTTATCAACAATGTTGCTACCTGTCTGTCTCCTTTGCATCAAGATATCAAAACAGACCACATCACCTTCAAACAGGACACAGTCTCTAATAGGTTCACATGTCTGTAGGGAACCAAATATGCACTCACCCTACAGACAAGCAAACACCTTCATCTCTGTTTTTTGCACACAGTATATGTGTAAATTATGTACACTAATACAAGAGTCAAAGGCATTCTGGCTCAATATCGCATTAGCATGATTCAACTTTATAAATCACATTAAGGACAAAACAATGCACTAAACTCAGTTTGCACAACTATTCTATGTCCATGTGGACTATGTTTATAATTGCACAGAAATGTCATTAATCTTTCTTTATATTCTAAACTTATGACATTACAAATTTTACAGATAAAATATGACATTCTAGCTGTGAAAGATGCATTTACTATAATAGCAAAAAAAGGCATTACCATACTCCAGGAAAGCACTTACTACTATACAAGAGAAGCAAAATTCCCCAGTTTTTGGAAGTTACACTATTAGTAATCTATCGATTAAGCCATAAGGCTTTCTAAAAACAAACACTGTATTATAACTAAAATCAAAGTTTTCACCTACAGCGGTATCCATATACTTGAAATATTTTACCCATTTTAAATGTTTTTTTTCAATGATGAAAGATCAGTTTACATAAAGTAGCCAAAATGCATATATATGTATCTATATTTGCTAACGTATTTTTGGCTTTATACGACCTTTTGACCTTTTTCAGTTAAAAGCTAGCTATAGCTGATCACAATTACTGTGATTAGTAATGATGGCAACCATTTTGCAGTTACTGGCAAAATGATATAACTACTGATTCCTGATTTTCAGGTTTGAAAATAATATGCCTTTAAAGAACCAGGCCAATAACTGAACCCTGTGGTACACTGCTGTGAACATTTTTCCAGTTACATGAGTGTCCTTTAACATATGAAGCTTCCTTTCTATAACTCAGTGACTGAACCAATTAACTAGGCAAGCACTGATATTCAACTTAAACAATTATTTTTAATATCAATTTTTGCAAAATACAATAAGGGCATTGACTAAATCAATTTCAGTAACTAATGTTTCAATATCCTGCCCAAGGCTTCACTAACATAATCAGAAAATCTAGTCAAGTAAGCAAAATATTATCTAGTGGTTAAAGAGCCATGCTGGTAAATGTTAGTGCTGTTTAAGCCTTTCAGAAAATAAATTAACTGATTCAAAATTAATTTTTCAAAAAAATCCCCCCAAAAGACCAAGGAGAATTGTTGGTCTATATTTAGGTGAATCAGTTCTTTCCCTGCCTTTACAGACTGGAATAATGTCTAGTAACCAAAGAAACAGGAACACAGTACAAAAAACAACAAACTTGGCTAGAGTAAGAACCAACAGCTGAAATTTGAAGGCTAAAACTTTAATGAATCAATTGGATGAGCACTTTCGTTAGGACATTGCAAGGCTTCATCAGAACTAATAAAATCAAATCATACACATATTTAAATAACCCTCATAAAAAAAACACTTTGTAAAAAAAAAATGAAAAGAAAAACAATCACCTGTTAAAAACATATACAAAATGTGTCAAAAACATTTTTTTTTGCTAAAACACATATGCCCCAACTCATACAATAGCATTGCAAGATTTGCTACTGTTTCCCCCTTCAGGACCCATCACTGCTATAACCTGAAACAGTTAGGTTGGTTAGAGCTTTAAAATCAGATTAATTTTAACCAACTCATCATTGTCCACAAGACCCTCTTCCAATCTACCAATACCCCCAATACTGTCTAACCTCATTACCCAATATAAAAACCTTAAGACTTTACATTCATCTAATAAACTACTTGTATCAACGTGGAAATCTAACAACATGGCAGATGATGCTCTGTTCTCTAATGCAGTTGGAAAATATTGGAGCCAACTCCCTCATGAACTTACATCACTGTCTTCTATTACACTTTTTAAGCACAATCTGAAACTCTATCTTAAAACCCATTGGTTATGTCCCTGTACAAATCCAGACTAATCTGTTTTACCCTCACTACAGATCTAATACCTGCTCTGTCTGTGTCTTTCTCTATCAATGCCTATCCTTGACAAAGATATATTTTATACTAATAGAGATAATTTAACATACCTAGTTCAAGTCTTCTGTATATATAGTCTAAAATATCTTACCTAAGGCTTGCAACAAGATTTGTATAAACTGTGATCATTTTTAAACTGTTGAAACTTGAAGTATGTATCTGTATAACAACTAGTTACTAGTAAAGCCTTTTTGTATATAAAGTCTACAATTTCTTATTAATGCTTGAAACAAGATTTTGTATAAACTGTGCAAACTTCTGAACTGTTGAAATTTGTAATATTTATCTGTATAACAACTAGTTACTAGAATGTTTTTACTATAGTAATCTCTTGGAGCTTATCTCCCCGAGACTCTACTGAAAATGGACATATATCCAGTTAGACTATCCCGGTCAACAAATGTAAAATAAAAAAAAAATAATAGTAATAATTAAATTTCATAAGATCTTAATTTTAGTATAGGATAAATAGAAATTAGTTCATTAAGCCCCTGTTTTGACTGTGAATTTAGTCTCATCTGCCAAAGAACCTCCTTATATTCTAAAAGAATATCAAAATCTCCACCCCTGCCATTATCTATTAACTTATCAAATACGATAAAAAGAAATGTCTTAAAATTGGGACAATCAGCCGAATGTACATAAAGGGCATTGGTTACTTTTTTGATTTTTATGTCCCTCACGTGTTTGCCAATCCGTTCTTTTAAACGGCTATGTGTTTTTCCTACATAGGATGCATGACATGGCAAGCATGTTGTTAGATACACAACTTGCCTACTGTTACAATCATCCTTACGTCACAGTTGCTCACCCCAACAGGATGATTGCTTGCCCTGGAAGGTCTGATTGCAATACTAGGCAAGTTGTGTATCTAGCAATTTGCTTGTCATGTCATGCATTATATCCAAGAAAACACATATGCGATTAAAAGAAAGAATTGGTGAGCATGTAAAGAACATAAAAAACAAAAAAGTAACTAATGCCCTTTATGTACATTCAATTAACTGTCCCACTTTTAAGAAATTTCTTTTTTTTGTAGCAGTAGATAATGGCAGGGGTGGTGATTTTGATACTCTTTTAGAATATAAAGAGGTTCTTTGGCAGCTGAGACTAAATGCACATTCTAAACCAGGGCTTAATGAACTAATTTCTATTTATCCTATTCTAAAATCGAGATCTTATAAAATTTAATTACATATGTGTTTTAACAAATTTTTTTGACACATTTTGCATATGTTTTTAACAAGTGAGTGTTTTTCTTTTTTATAAAGTCTTTTTGTTATTGATGGTTGCTGTGATGTCATTGCTATGGAGGGATATTTAAGTATGCGTGCGATTTGATTTTAACTTTGATGAAGCCTTACTCTGCCTTGGCAAAAGCACTCAGTCAATTGATTCACTGAAGCTTTAGCCTTCAGATATCGGCTGTTGGTTCTTACTTTAGCCAAGTTTGTTGGTTTTTGTACTATGTTCCTGCTCCTTCGGTTACTAGTCTTTGTAGCTTTGAGTTTGTGCCTCCGGTCATTTTTAATGGCTTCTTTACCTGGTGAACTAACATTATAGCAGCTATCCACCTACGTTGTAAACAATGGAAATTGACATATTTTTAGCAACAGTCCTACTATCTCTACACAAATAGACAACATTGTTAATATGGCAAACCGACCTTGCAACACTAACATTTTTTCTGCCAATGGGATGAGAAGAATGCATCTAAACCACGTGGATGGAGTACCTATTGACATTGCTTGGTGGATGGATGCACCAAGATTGATTTAACCATTCCGATGGCTGATTTTAGAGGTAGGGGCTTGTTAGACATTCCGCTACAGAAATGTGAAAATATTTTGAAAAGGTATAGAAGTATACAGATAGATAATATTTACTTATGGAAATGCATTTCTTTAAACCAAGTACCCAGAGGTTTGTGACTTTGGAAGATCCCGATGGGTATGGAAGTGTGTCCCTTGATGCATCAGGAACTGTTAGGACTGTTCAACAAAACCAGGCTGAACATTGCTAGGATTATTATCTGGGACAATGACCATAAGTTTTGTAAACTTGATACCAAAAGTGAAGTTTTAAATGAAGGTATTACTAATGACTTGGCTTTTAACTCATATCTGTTTACATAAAAATTGTTTGCTGATGTAGAGACTTTAGGACTTTAATTAAGCATAGTCAGGAAAGGAACTCTATTAAATTTGCCAGAGATGTGAAAGAATATTTTGAAAAATGAGCATGCCCTCTACCTAATAGCACCTGGCCACACTCTTTTAGCAATGATGGCAGTATTAGGGGGTCTGATGATGTTGACTTTGTGCCCAAGGTAGGTGTGGTGGATAATGATTAAATGGCAATGATGGAGTAGAGATCCATGATCTTAATGATTTTTTAGAGTACCCACCCCTGAGGTGTTCGGAGAGAGTTGCAGAACCCAGAGAACAGAACCAGAGTCCCCAGAACTGGTGGCAGCACATGGTGAGATCTAGGAGGAAAGGGAAATGCAAGAGAATGAACTGGAACTACAACCAGAGTAACAACAGTTAAGATCAGGCAGCGTGTGTGCATCTGGTTGAGAACATTTTGGGTTTTGTATTTATAGCTTTAGTGACATTGCTTTAACATCTGGGTATTACTCTTTACTTAAGAAGGGTTTTGCATTTGCTCCTTTAATTCATTCTGACATTTCTAGATTACTGGTTAATTTAAAGTTGTATTCTAGGTAGTTAAACTTGAGATTGTACTTCAGTAGTAAAAAGCAAATTCCTGTTAATGGTTTGCTTAGGAAAAAAAGTACCTTTGTTGCACCTTCCCATTTCTAGTCTCAGGTTTCAAACAAATAAGTGACCAATGCTTTAGGAATTAACATTTATTCAAATAAGTGTTTTACTGACAATTTAAATAAGAGTGAGAGAATGATTTTACATGATTTAATGAACAATGGGAGCATTAGAATTCTGAAGCTGGACGTGGGGGGTGGTGGTAATTATGAACTAGATGTTTGATAGCCTCGTTGACGAAACCACATATGGAATGGTATCAAAAATCTAATTAATATTCCCTATGCCAAGATTGATTGTTTTATTTTTGAAGCATTATGTGACACTACTATTTCACAGACAAATTATGATTATTTGCTAATGGAGAAGCCTACCATCCCTAATATTTTTTTGGCTTTCCCTAGTTCCACAAAAACATTTCTGACCCACTGATGAGGCTAATAGTGATGGCCCATAGGTCAAAGACAGAAACTACTGCTGGTTTTGTGGATTTTTATTGTAATATTTTTTAAAATTTAAGGGGCATATTTTGTGAGATTTCTGGCATCTTTTGCAGTTATTATGAGGGCTGAGCTACAATTAGAACTTGTGCTTCATAGCCATTGATATTGAGAACCTTTTCTTGGATATTCCTCATGATGTAGTTTGGGTATGTTTAGGGATGTCATTAGCACTGATGAAAGTCTAACAAATAGTAGAATCAACTTGCTGGTAGACTTAATGGAAATCATATTGGTTAACAACTTTTTATTTTTTGATGGTGAGCTGTTTAGGCAGACCTCTGGTGTAGCAATGGGAGTCAAGTGTGCACCTATTTTTGCAAACTTTGTTCTGGCTCAGTGGGAGGAGAACTGTATTCTAGGTTCCAATTTTGCTGGCAACTTGGTAGTATATTACAGATTTATTAATGATATATTGATTAGTGATATCAGTGACCATATGCTAACCTATATCATTAAACAAAAGTTCATAGCCCTAACACTAATAATTTTAAATTCTCCCGCTCCAAAAAATTCTTTAATCCAGACAGTTTCCAAAACGAACTAAAAGCATGTGACTGGTCACCTATGTCTCATCTTCAACTTGATGAAGCAGTGACCTACTTTAATACTAGAGTCCTTCAAATCCTAGATTACCACACCCTCATTCGATCATCCCGAATAAGAACCAAAATTGCTCCCTGGCTTACAAAACATACTAGGCAAAAGATCCTCCTCAGAAATAAAATTTGGGCTAAATGGAGAGCCTACAAAAGTCCATCTGATCACCTTTACTTTAAACAATTAAGAAATGCTACCAAGAAAGACATTCTCAGAGACAAAAAAGATTATTACCTTAACCTTCAACAAACCCACCAACAAAAGCCACAACAATTCTGGACAGGCATTAACAAACTTCTTAAACCAGGCCACTCTAAATCTCCTACCCCTTCAGGATTTAACCCTAATAACTCTAACCTGATACCTGATGCCTTTAATAACTATTTTACAGAAGCCATTCTAACCCTAGCTAATACTTTACCACCCATCATCACGCCACCATTACTTACCAATAATACTATAACTCCAACCTTTCATATTCGACCTGTACCCACATACCTCATTTCCAACCTCCTTCAAAAACTTAAACCATGCTCCCCTGCTGCTGACTGTCTTCTAGCAGAATTCCTGCAAATTGCAGCTAAAGAAATTGCCTATCCCATCTCCATCCATATTTATAAATAGAACAATTTTAGAAAGCAAAATCCCTTCCATATGGAAAGTATCTCACATCATCCCTCTACGCAAAGGTAGATCATCTACCGAGCTCTCCAACTTTCGGCATATCGCCTTACTCTCTCCAATAGCTAAAATAATGGAAAAGTGCATACACAAACAACTACTTGCCCACCTTCTCAATAACAATTTACTTGCAGACTGCCAGCATGGTTTTAGACCATTTCATAGCACAACTGCCCTGCTATCATTTTCTGACTCCATAAACAAAAATCGTAACAATAATACTTTCTCCTCTGCACTGTTTATTGACCTCTCAAAAGCCTTCGATATGGTGAACCATAACATGCTTATTGACATACTAAAAGCCCAATCACTCGATACACAAGCACTGCATTGGTTTAAATCCTATCTTGAAAACAGACAGCAAGCAGTACTTTGGGACAATACTCTTTCTACTTCCCTCCCTGTAAACATTGGAGTACCACAAGGCTCTATATTAGGATCCCTTCTCTTTTCATTGTTTATTAATGATCTGCATACCAAAATTCCTCAAGCTACCTGCATACAATATGCAGATGACACGACTTTAATTTGTTCAGCCAAGTCCATAACCTCTCTCCAGTCCCTCACTCAAACAGTATTTTAACAGTGTTGAAAATTGGTTTATGCAACACTGTCTCCTTTTAAACCCAAAAAAAAAACAAAATTATTGCTCTTTGCTCCTACTCATAAGTCACCTCATCCACACTTCACAGTCACCTCTAGCAATGGAACTAACATGTCCCCTGACACTACGACCCGTCTACTGGGAGTAACAATTGATAACAACCTTAGCTATGATGACCATATTAATGCTACAATAAAGTCTGTTAACAAAAAACTAGTCACTCTTTACAGAATCAAACCCTTCCTTACCCCTTCAGCCAGAATCACTATTGCCCAGACTCACCTAATCTCTACCCTTTTCTATGCTTCTGCAATGTATACCAACCTATGTAGAAACAACCTCACCAAACTTTCTACTAGTTACAATAGCATAGCCAGATTTGCCACTGGCACCCCTTTCAGAACTCACCACTGTCATAACCTCAAACAACTGGGATGGTTAGAACTGCAGAACCTACTACTTTGTCAACAACTTATTATCACCCAAAAGATCCTTTATCACCCTAATAATATCCCAATCCTTACTAAACTGATTACCCCCTACAAAAATCTTGCAACTCTACGCTCAGCTAACAAAATTCTAATTTCCACTATTAAATCTAAAAACAAACCTGGGGACTCACTTTTTGCCAACACAGTAGGAAAAAGCTGGAACCAGCTTCCTAGTGAACTTTCATCTCTTGCTTCCACTCATCTCTTTAAAAAGCATCTTAAAGAATATCTTAAAATTCACTGGCTTTGTCCCTGCTCTAACCCAGACTGATATACCCTGACTGTTGTCTCTTTCCCCTTTTTGCTCTCCTTACACTTCTATACTCCACTATTCTAAGTCTCATACCTGTAAAAAAAATATATATATATATATATATATATATATATAAAAACAAATTTTTACAATTCAATTATTTTTTTGATTGCTCTCTCTCAAATTTTTGCTCTCAGTATTTGATCTTAGCTTTAACCTACTAAGGACTCTAAATAACTTATGTCAACCTCAATGTAACAATGTCCTGTAATTTGTTTTGACTATTACTGTATATTGTAATCTTTGTCACTGCTAATGCTTGGAGCTTTTCTCCCCAGGTCTCTACTGAAAATGGACATATATCCAGTTAGACTAGCCCGGTCAACAAATGTAAAATAAAAAAATAAAAAAAAAATAAAAAATTATATGGAAAGATGATATGAAGGTTATGGATGAATTTATTATTTGAATGATTCTACTGCATTTCTTAGATTTACTTACAAAGTAGACTGACATTGTGTTGAATACTTGAATATTTGCTTATATAAAGATGTGGTTCATTCTTGTTTGAGTTCTACTATATATAGGAAGAACACATATTCTAGTTCCTTCCAGCACTTTGATAGTTGTATATTTCAAAAAAGAGGGATAGTAAAAGGACAATTGGTCCTGTTATCCAGAATTATTAGGGATGACACCATTTCTGTGAAGGAAGTTGACAATTTATTAAATATGTTTAAAGAAACTACCCTCAGAAATTATTGAACAGGACTAAAAATGAGATTTTGCATGCTAGGAAGACTAGATTTCAACCTATTATGATTAATGGGGATTCTAGTTTGAGCACCGTTGTTACAAAAGTTACATCAGAGAAGTTTGATGATGAAACAGGTACAGTGGTTATTCCTTATAACTATAATGCACAGGATTTCTCTATGATTTTAAATACTACTTGGAACACTGTTTGTCCACCAGATGTTAAAGCTTGTTTTGATGGGCCGCCCCAGGTAGTATATGCTAGAGGACAAAATATAAAGGCTTTCCTAGAAGGTACACAACAATATAGGACAGGCATATTTAGATCTCAAATGAATAAATGTGGGGCTCGTAGATTTTATAAATTTATCAGTTATGGTCCCTATGTCACAATCGCCCACTACAACAGGGAGATTGCTAACCCTGGAAGGACTGATTGTATTACTAGCCAAGTCATATATCTAACAATGTGCTTGCCATGTCATGTATCTTATGTAGGAAAAACACATAAACATTTAAAAAAATGGACTGCCAAACACGTAAGGGACATAAAAATCAAAAAAGTAACCAATGCCCTTTATGTACATTCAGCTGATTGTCCCAATTTTAAGAAATTACTTTTTTCATAATTGATGGGTCAGCAGATAATGGGTGGCTGTGGTGGTCCAGCGGTTAGCGTTACCACCTCACAGCAAGAGGTTCTCCGGTTCGATTCTCGGTTGGGGTGCCTTCTGTGTGGAGTCTGCATGTCCTCCCTGTGGTCATGTGGGTTTCCTCTGGGTGCTCTGGTTTCCTCCCACATCCCAAAGACATGAGGTAGGTGGATTGAACACTCTATATTGGCCCTAGGCATGAGTGTGTGCATATGTGTGCCTTCTGTGGAAGGTTGGGTGCCAGGCTGGCAACTCAACACTGTAAAATTCCACTGCCAATCATAAGTGGACAGTTAATCCGCTGTGGCCACCCCTAACTAGGAAAAGCTGAAAGAAAAAGAAGAAGATGGGTTAGCAGATAATGGCAGGGGTGGTGATTTTGAAAATATTTTAGAATATAAGTAGGTTCTTTGGCAGCTGAGACTAAATGCACATTTAAAACAGGGGCTTAATGATCTAATTTCAATTTATTCTATACTAAAGTTAAGATCTTATGAAATTTAGTTACATTTGTATTTTAACATTTTTTTAACACATTTTGTATGCTTACAAATTTTGTATATGTTTTTAACAGATGAACGTTTTTCTTTTTTTAGAAAGTGATTTTTTTATTGGTGGCTGCTGTGATGTCATTGCTATGGATGAATATTTAAATATATGTGCGATTTTATTTTATTAACTCTGACAAAGCCTTGCTATGTCTTGGCAAAAGTGCTCAGTCAGTTGATTCATTAAAGTTTTAGACTTCAAATATCTGTTGTTGGTTCTTACTCTAGCTACGTTTGTTGGTTTTTGGAATAATATCTACCATCTTCTACAAAAGTGTGATAAACTGGAGTACCCTACCCAACTTAAAAGGAATCCCCAAGATTCCCCAAAACCCTTTTAAATGCATAGAGTATATCACATTCTCAGAAAATGTGCCCCCAGTCACCTGCCTGATCTCATGCACATCTCCAACAGCTTGCGCTAAGTTTTGGGAACATTCTATGTAGTACTGTTATGCTTTGAAGAGACGTATGCAGACATTTCCCTGAAAATATTCTAAATTTTCTTGATCAAGTGGCCATTTTAAGTGCCTTGTAAATTACTAACCAAGTCTCATCTATAATTTCAAATCCCAGCAGTTTCCCCTCAACTTTGTACTTGACTGGATTTTCAAACCATTTATCTTGAATCAGTGTTTTATAGATTCTGCTTACAGTTCCCTTATTACTCGCCTCCTTGGTTTTGGTCTCTAACAATAACTCCACTAGTTTTTGGTCTCACTTCTCCCCTTTTGTTTAACTATGTTTCATATTTTGTCAGGGTATCATATATTCCTCTGTAGGTCAATGTTCCCTTCTTTGCAACTGGAAAATATCACAAAGCTCATAACACTTCATTTACCCACACTTATCTCCTCCCAGTAATAAAATATGTTCTCCCTTTCCCACTATCTCTTTGTAATTAAGGTGCTAATCCAAAAGGGTTGCTCCACAAGACCAATAGGCCACAACTCAAACTGCCAAGCTTGATGCTCTTTATTAAAACACCTCCTTTAGTACATTATACAATTGCCCCAGCTGAGTTTTACTTCTATGTTTAACTAGTGCTTGTGACCGTATAATCAGTCTCTTAACCCAAAAACTATTTCCTCTCTGTTGCAGCATCATTTCTTTCCATTTAGCAGTAAAAATTGAGTTCTGGAGATAATATACTAGTTTTAGCTGTGCTGCCTTAAAATCATCCTGTTACTGCGATAATGATATGCCTCCCTCTTCTGAACACTGGATCATTTTCTGCCATTTTACCCAGATGTACTCCATTACTTCTCTCTTCAATCTTTTTTTTCCAAAATCCCCTCACCAGATCATACATTAACACTTATACTATATACAGCATTTGCAATACAATGAACATTTTCACTACCTGTATCCATATCACCGACTGTTAACATCTAATTTCTCATCATACCATAAATCTTAACTTTTGCCTTATCCTAAGACTCATTTGAGGACCCTCAGAATTCTTAGTAAGCCATATTCGCAGATATTTTAGGCTTTAGTTTACCCAGAGATGGCAGAAGCCCTGCACAAGTGCATGGGTTGGTGCGTAATTTATACAAACAGCCTTAGTTTTATCTTCATCTAGCTTATAATTTGAAATCTTCCCAAAATCTCTTAGAATTCCAAATAATTTAGGTATGTCTTTTTCTGGGTTAGTAAGGTAGAAGATGACATCATCAGCAAATATTGCCAGTGTTTCCTCTGGCCCATTCTAGTCCCGGCCCCTTATATCTGACCAAGGCATCATTTTAGCTAAGGGTTCCACATATATTGCAAGCAGCAATGAAGTCATAGGGCACCCCTGCCTGGTTTCTCTTTCTACCACTAGCTCAGATGTAACCCTGGCATTTATTTGGATTACTGCTCTGAATCATTTATAAATTTCCTTCATCAGTTTAATAAACTCATCATGGAAACCCATGATATGCTAAATTTCCCACAAATAATCCCAGTGAATCCTGTCAAATGCTTTCTCTACATCTAGACACAATAGGACTAGCCCTCTACCATCTAGATTCACAGCCCTATGTACTGTATGCATTTTCAGTAAGTCATAAAATGTCTGTTTTTTTTTTTGTTTTGTATTAATCACCACTGATTAACCTTGGGAGAATTTTAGCCATTTTTTTCTGCCAAAATGGCCACAAAGGTTTTATAATCATGATTTAATATTGATGTTGGCTGATATGACCCAGATTACATGGATTTCTCCCTTCTTCTAGAATCACAGATACCACTACTGTACACCCTAGTCTGCTCCAGTATCATATCAAACATCTTATGCAATTTTGGTATAACTTTGTGTTGAAATGCTTCCCAAAATTCTACTGGGCATTCATTCCATTCAGGGGATTTTCCTAATGCCTACTTACCAATTTGCCCATGAATTCCCAGCATCATTGTGAGTCTAGCTCTTGCCTTTCCTTCCTCATTAATTTTAATAGCTCTTCTCCCTCCAGAATATGTTCCACACCACATCTCCAATCAACTTGTATTTTCTGTGTGTACAACTTTCCATAATCTTCCCTAAATGCCCACCCTATCTCCCCTGCTTCAGTCACTAGTTTTCCTGTTTCAACATCCCTAGCCTTTAGCACACTTCTCTCCATTGTTTGCTGGCTGAAACATAATGCTAACTTCTTTTGTTGCCATGAGCCACTATCATGAACATATATTTTGAATGCCACTTAAACTTGTTCTAAGTATTCCTCTGAATGGTCACTCTGCTCTCCCTGTAGCTCTTCTAATTCTGCTCACTTCTCAGCACTTAATTCTTCCATGTTTTCCTGCAGCTCTTTTATTTTTCTAGTTTTGGTTTCAGTCTCCTACTTAGTTGCCACTCCCTCATCTCCCTTTTCTTTATTTACTGCTTTACCACTTCATTAAGGAGATCTCAGCCCACAGTAATGTCTAATTGTCTTTTTTCCACTCTTTTTCTTTTCTTAAGTAACATTCTCTGAAATTCTTCCTTCATTTTCCCTCTTTTTAACCACCCTATCCGAGCGTTCAATGTTTGTCTCCCCATCTGCCAAGAATCCATCACTGCCACAATAACTTATGCATGGTCTAACAGTGATATTTGAGGAGTCTGTACACCTTTTACCAGGTATTCGTGTTCCCTCATTACACAAATTCTACCAAGCCTTGACTGTGTACTATGTTGCTCTTATACAGATGTATATTTTCTATTCCAGGGGCCTGATCTCCCACATCACACAACCTATAAATCTTTAAAATATTTCTCAGGTCTTAACTTTCCAAAATTAGTTCATCCCTTCTTGTCCCTCCACTCACATCTTCCTTCCAAGTTCCAGTTACCTCCTATCACTACTAACACCTGTACTAATCCTACTGCTTACTAAATGGCATTATTTTGTCTCCTTTAAGGGGGTCAGGATAGTGAGTATGACAGTTGTTTAGAGACGATCTGAAATTATTTAGCAATAATTAAAGGTAAAAAAAAAATCATATATATTTGTCCATAAAAATAAATTTCCCATCCTTGGAAGATGCCTTTGTCACCTACTGACAAAGGTAACATAGCATAAACAGATTCAACTTTGAGCTACATGTAACTCCTAAAGGAGGGATCCAGTCTTGGATGCTCTGCAGCCTGTACATGAGCATCCAGGTATTCTTTAAAAACTAATAAAAACAGCTAAATGGTGCATGAGATATTGTCTTTTACAAATAGTCCTGCAGAGGTATTTCTGTCTGATAGAGAAACCAATATACTGAATCCTAAGAAATGTTTATATTACTTCTCTTCATAGGAGAGAATGAAGTAAATATTTGGAACTTGTACTAAAACAAAAACTATTTCTTTAAAAAAGCAACATATAGCACTGCTGTAGCAAATAGCTATAGAAAGCATTAAAGCCCTTAATAAAGATTTTCCACCCAACAATCCTGACATGCCCTCTCCTCAGACAGCAAACACCCCCTATTTCACCCCAAAAACCACCCCAACCTATTACATGAAATCACTATTTTTTAAATTAAAACCCTGTTCCCATTCAGTAGATTATCTTCCTGCACAACATCTCAAGCTGGCTGCCAGTTCAAGGATCATAAGTTGCTTCTCAATGGAAAAAAATCTTCATCATCCCCCTTCATAAAGAGGAACCTTATCTGATATAACCAATTTTAGACTTATTGCCATATTATCCTCTTTGCCAAAATTCTGGAGAAGTTCATTCACAAGCAACTTATTCAACATATTCTTCAGGAAAAGCTCCACATCCCCACACAGCAAGCTTTCAGACTTGCCCATAGCACTACCATGGCCTTATTTAACTTTAACAGATACTATAAATAAAGTCAGAGACAAAAGCTAACCTGTTCCTCTGTATTCCTTCATCTCTCTAAAGCTTTTGATCTAGTCTCTCATCAAAAACTCCTGTACCAACTGTATTTCCTCAGGGTATCAGAACCCATGCTACCATAGTTTAATGACTACTTAACTGACAGATACCAGTCTGTTAAATGGCTCTCCACGTTTTCTCCCTTCCTTCCTGTCAGTACTGGTGTACCACAGGGCTCCATTCTCTGCCCACTCTTCAATATAGTCACTGATAATTTACATAAATCCTCTCAGCAAGCTTCCCTCATACAATATACAGATGATTCTACCCTAATATGCATCTCTGACAACCTAATATATCTTCAGAGAATTACTCAAGAAGCCTTTAGCTCTGTTGAAAGCTGACTACAGGATAATCTGCTATTTAATGTCCAAAAAACTAAATTACTTCACTTTTTCCAAAATTCCATTTCCATGAAAAAACAACTTTAAAATTTCATCCTTATATAATACCATGAATGAAGTTTCCCCATATACCAAACTACTTGGCATGGCAGTCAATGGCAAAATTAAATTTGGTTTATACATCCACAACAGCATCAAGAAACCCATCAAAAACTAGGCACCCTACATAGAGTAAATAAATTCCTTACAGAGTCTGCCAAAGTAACATCAGCTACCACTTATTTCTTACTCTCTTTCTTATATAGAGCGCCTATCATGATCAACCTAGAAGCATCACTTAGTTCTAAACTTGAACAGTGCTCTAACAAAGTCACCAGATTCGCTTCCAAAAACCTAACAGGATCCACCAACTGTTTAGAACTAAAAACATTTAACTGGTTCAAGCTTCCTCAGTCACCACCTATCTTATACTGAGTTCAGCTTAACCCATAAAGTCATCCATACATCATATACCTGCCCAGCAATTAGGCCCTACTCCAATACTATCTTCCGTATCACCCCCTTTGGTCAAATAATAAACTACTTACTGTTTATAAACCACAAAGGGCTGCTGGGGTCAGTCTCTATTCCAGTAGTGTATCTAGAACTTGAAATAAAATTCCTACATCAATCAGGTCTATCACACACCTTAATCTTTTCAAACATTTACTAAAAAACTTCCTCACTGCTTCCTGGTTTGTCCCTCCTCCTCATCTGGGACATAGCTCTGTAACACCTTCATCACCTTTCTTATACCTCCCTTTAAAGCACTAAATCACTTAACCTGCTTATCCCCTTCCAATACCTCACTTTACTGTACTTCTTAAACTACTATACCTACTTCTGATGAGCACAGCCAAATTACTGTTCCATCACAACTACTCTGTTAGCACTCAGACTTGCTTATCTCCTCTAATACCTCACTCTCTTATATTTGTTAAATTACTCCTACCTATCTTATACACCGCTCTTCTATCTGTAAAGTCTCAGTAAAAGGCTTGTAAAATTAATGTTTGTGAATATCAATACAAATTTTAGTACACTGACTCATGCTATGTATTCACGGAAACTGCATTATAAAATTTGTTATTGCAAATACTGGCCACATTAAATATGATACCTTGGTGCTTTTCTCCCAAGCCTCCATTGGAAAAGAGAACCAATGCTCAGCCAGACTTTTCCAGTAAACAAATGTCAATAAATAAATAAAATACTTGATATTTGCTTATGGATTAATTCGAAACAGTCTTTTGGTCAGAAATTCTTAATAGCTGCAAGTCACTATTGATACATCACTGTAATCTTTGTCAGTGGCTACTACAAAGCAATCCACATGACACTTGGTTCTTTTTTGCCATGTGAAATAAATCGTTTCTTAGTTTATCATTCTGTTCCAGTTTACTGTTTGTGCAGTTTTAAGTAAATTATACTTTTCTCTAAGGTACACATTTTTGATATATTTTGGATTTCAGCTGACAAAGGTTTTAGACAGGTTTAAGAAACAGATTTATACCTCTGCCCACACTGGGTATATTATAGCAATAACCCACGCCTGGGTGTGGGTAATGCTAAATTTACCCATGGTTGGCGTGGTTTGGTCCCGAGGGCGAAGCCCGAGGGACCAAACAAAGCCAACCGTGGGTAAATTTAGCTTTACCCACACCCAGGCGTGGGTTATTGCTATTAGACCATGACATTATTTAAGAAAAGAAACTATTCCTTTTCTTAAATAATGGCATAGTATAATGCCTGTTTACTGCCCTTCCGCAGATGCCTGGCATCCGCGGTAGTTCTGATGTACTGCACCCGCGCAGTACATCAGAGTTGTGGGAAGCAACGGAGAAAGCAAGATCTCCGCTTTGTCTCGCTATGTTAAATGAGTTTAACATAGCGAGACAGTCTTAAAATAAGCAACGGACATCTCCGTTGCTTATTTTAAAACTGTCTCGCTATGTTAAACGCATTTAACATAGCGAGACACTAAAAAGCAACGGAGATCTTGCTTTCTCCGTTGCTTTTAAACATTGCTATGTTAAATGGGTTTAACATAGCCAGACAGCTTTAAAATAAGCAACGGAGATCTCCGTTGCTTATTTTAAAGCTGTCTCGCTATGTTAAACCCATTTAACATAGCGAGACAGTGTTTTAAAAAAACGAGTTATACTAATGGAAAAAAGTCCGGGCGACCGGACCTTTTTCCATTAGTATAACTCGATTTACAACGGGCACGCTGGCCAATCAGCGTGCACGTTTTGGGGGGGTCATGGTATAATAGGTAACAGCTACCGGGCCCATATGGTACAGTAAATCTAAAGCAAATGCACTGCAAAAGTCTGTAATCTATGTGTAAAAAAACTGTATAACAGAAGCACACAAACAGATGAGAAGAACAAAAAATCACTGGTACATTATCAGTCAGACCACCAAGTAAAGTACAGGCTCTACTAAGGAAATAACTTATGTGATTGAAATGTATAATAAAACTTAACACAAACAGCAGATAAAGGCTCCGTGGCAAATTTTAAATATGACACTGTCAATGTCTGCTTCACAGCAGTATCTTCTGTGTGAATCATTAACTATTCTATAAAGTTGGGAGCACAGCCTTTTGCAGAGGATGTGAAAGCAAAGCTTCTTAATCAGACATTTTTTTCTTCCTGCAACAGCTTAATTAGAAAGGCAATACAAATCAGATCATCACACGCAAAATGCTTACCTTCACAGTCTTACTGCAAAACCTCAAAAGGGGTTCTGAGGTTTCCAGTGAGAATTCCCAATGTTCAGTTTACTGCCTTACTTTTTGCCATGTCTGCTATACACAGATCACATAGTACCTAGCTGGGTTCAACTTCTTCAGGTCTTTTGGGTTTCTTATACCATGACAGGAATCAATCACATTCCCAAATCAAGGCACGATTAAAGTCTGCAAAAACGGTAGTGTATCAATCTTTGATGTTAGCCAAAGGTCATCTTTGCAGCACCTACAATGTATCCAGAACTTCCTTCTGCTATTCATATGGAGCTACATGCAATGGTAGCGAACGTGACTGTAAATTCTTTTTTATGAGACCCATTGTTCCTAATATTATTGGAACTCTCTGGGTATTCCTCTTCCACATTACCCTCAATTCTGCCTGCAAATCCTGGTATTTAGTGACTTTGTGTGTGTGTGTCTCTCTCTCTACATAGGACACTGTAATCACTGGGTGTAGCAATTTCAGTCATCAATACTACTTTTGCTTTTTTCCTGGACTACGATATTTGGTTTTCTCACATCTATTTATGGAAATTTGGTAATGGGTGATCCCATGTGATATGAACTTCCTCATTCTCAACAATGCTTTGTAGCTCATGTTCGCAATGCTTTTAGGCTACTTCAATATTGTAATATTTACACAATCCCCAATGCAACAGTCTTGCCACATTATCATACCTTTCAATATACAGGCCCTTTGCCATTAGTGTATCACACCCAGCAACAAGATGTGTGACCATTTCTAGTTCTGTTTTACAGAACCTACATTTGTTTCTCCCACATGTTCAATGGACTTTGTAAAGCAGTGTTTATGTAGCCCACTATCTTGGGCCACCAGTATAACATTTCATCTTTTGGTTTAAATTCACCTCACCTTTGCCATTCTTGAGTCAGATACTAATTGACATCAGGTTGTTCAAGTTTTCTGTACTTGCAACTATATTTATGCCTTTTCCACATTTCTTATCTTGTCATCTGATCCTTCTCCTTATATTCTTTCTTTTGTTTTCGGCACATTCAGTTGCTGCTGATTTTTGTCTACTTTTGGTTTGGTTTCCATTTCCACTTGACACAGATATGCTTCTGCTAAACTAAGCAGGGAAGTCATCTTAGACTTGTTTTCTTCATGTTTTAAAACGTTCACCTGTCTGGATCTGGTGAGGTCAGCCGATATTTATGCAGTCCTATGACTGCAGATCTATAGATGTAATCATTTTCAAGGAGGCCCATACCTCCTTCAGAATGAGGAATATATAATCTTGGCATACATTAATTTTATATCATTTGATAAGCATGAAACATTTTCCTTGTTTTCCTGTCCAAATGATCCAATACATTTTGGGGCCAGTCAATCACCCCACAACTAAGTTAGAGCAGGAAGAGCAAATTTGTTCCTAGATTTCAGGGCTGTTTTCAGTATTAATGTTAGTCTTCTAAAAATATTCCCAAATATTTATACACTCCTTCCTGCTCAAGTTCCTTTACATCACATTCCTGTTCCAGACTGATATTTTCCTGGTGCTGCAGCTTTCCTGCTTTAAATGTTGCTTTTGCACATTTATCAAGATCAAATGACATTCTTATATTAACTAACAAAGTTTCACCCACTTGCATTTGTGCTTTCAGCTCCTCATCTGGTGAACTATACAGTTTTAAATTATCCACAAAAAGAAGATGAGAAGTCTTTACACTTTGTTATTTTCTGGGAGCCAAATTGTAACCATGACCCAGTCTGTGAAGTGTTACCCTGGAATATCTCCCTTTGAATTTTTATCTCTGGGATAATCAGTTGTTCTTCATGGTGGATTCGCTGCAAAGTGGTTTGCCACTATTTTATGGTCACTGTAATGTAACTGATCAGTGTAGGGTGTATCTTATACATTTGTAAGCACTCCAATATCTGTGAATGTGTCATATTGTCAAATGCTTTTTTTGTAGTCTAACCATGCCATATTCTTCCCCTTTTTACAGTTCTCCGTTATGACTTTATTTAACAACAAATGATCCTTTGTTCCATATTACTTTCTTTTGTTACCCTTCTGTTCTATTGCCATGATTGAGTTTATTTTCTGAATGACTATGAACTCTGTCAGTATCAATTCCACCATATGGATTATCCATTGTCGGAAGGCAAGTTATTGGTCTATATTTTTAGGATAGCCTGCAGATTCACTCTTAAGAAGGAGTATGTTTTTTCCTGTTGTTAACCAGATAGGTGTCTGCTCAGAATGCACTTATAAGCAGTTCTTAAAAAGGGCTAAATCTATATGTAAAGATGTTAATACTTTTAGCCAGAAGTTAGGAACTGCATCTGGGCCTGGCGTTTTCCATTTAGGAGCTTTACTTAATTTTTATTCAAATTCTCTGGCTGTTACTTCATCCCATTTCATACCCTGTACATTTGACCTTCTTACTGTTTCTTTTATTTCTTCTATCCATTCAGCATCTTTGTTATGTTTCACAGGGTCTTCACAGATATTTCTCCAAAATGGGTCTGTTATTTCTTTTTAAGAGGTGTTTCTTTTCCTTTTGCTTTGTTTACCAATTCTCTGTGAAACCTTTTTTGGGTCATCAATGAATTGCTTATTTTGTAGTTTTCCTTTATATTTATCTTCACATCTTCTAAGTTTTTCAGCCTGTGCTGATATCTTTAGCTTATTTGCAGTAGTGTACGATGTATCCTGGTCTGTTCTGAAACTGTGTGTTACTTTTATCACGTTTATCTTTCTAAGTATTTTTGTTGATCTGTTCTCTCTTCTATACTCTAACAGTGACACTTCTCGTCCTAATTGCTTTATAGTTTTCTCTATTTGATACTTCCATGATGGCAGTTGATTTCTTCCCGCCTTTCCCTTACTGACCTGGTTTTTCTGGTAAGAATTTATCTGTTATTAATTTAGCTGCACGGTAATATATCCTATTTACTTCTGTTATAGCACATGAATGTCCGTTAATATTTGTGATTACTGTGTTTCTTTGTTTTATCAGACTTCTAACAATTTGGGTCTTATTGACTTTCTGTAATCGATTTCTTTCATTGCTCTTAATATGTCTATCCATCTTGATTAAATCAAGCAACTTTTCCATTAAATCATTTTCTTCTAAACTGAGGGCACATTCTTTGATATCAGTTTCCTGCAGGCATTCTACAGAAAGTTCATGAACATCATCCAGTGACATATTCTCTTCAGCTGCATCCTGCATCATCCCTTGCTCTTTCATATGGGAACTTACAGACCTATCACTTCACAATGTTGACTGCGTCAGAGTTGCAACTGTTTCCTCCTCCTTTTCTTGCTGTGCAACTCCAACTGAACTTCTGTACTGGTTTTCTGCTGAAGGCTCCAGAGTGTCTTCATGTAGCAAGTGATCAGATACTTCCCATTCCACCCATTTCTCCTTAATTTGGGGGCTCATTATTTCATCATGCTGTGATGCTATCAGAGAAGGAGTTTTGACACTAATTCATTCACTTTGCAGGTACTCCATAACTTTAGTTTCTATTTTTTTAACTTCTCCATTACTAATCCTCTTTTCTAATCCCCCACCCTTCTTTTCTTGTTTTTTGTATTGTGAAATTTTCCATATCTGGGATGCCTTTGCTTGTAGTTCTCTTCAAATATCTTTGGTGCTTCTTTTTTGTAATGATTATTTTTGCTTTCTCCTTTGCATAAATATTGCACCATGCTAAATCTATTTTTCTTTCCCATGTTTGTATTTCTTTTTCAGATGTCTCCCACTCCAACTGTTTCTCCGTACTTTGTGGACTCATTGTTCCATCATGCTGTAATAATCTGTATTAGGCTTACTACACTAAATCCTTCACTTTGCAGTTGTTCCATAACTTCAGCTTCTATTTGTTTAACTTCTACATTATTAATCTTCTGTTCTACATTACCCCTTTCTGGTCTTATTTTTTGTATTGTGAAATTTTCCATATCTGGTGCCTTTGCCTGTATTTCTCATCAAATATCTTTGGGGCTGTTTTCTTTTGTATCATTTAGTTTTACTTTCTCTTTTGCATAAATATTGCACCATTATCAGGTCTCTTCTTCTCTCCCATGTCAATGTTTCTTTTTTATACCTTTCAAAACTATCTAGGTTTTGTTCTTTATATTTTCCCACTTCCTCAGTTGCTTCTTATTCCAAATAGCTCAAAGCTTCTTGGCCTATATAATGTTTTTCTCAGATCTGTTCTATTAATGAACACAAATTTGCATATGAAGCTTTTGACAATTTTTCTTGTGCAAATATTCTTCTTTCTTCTAATGTCTTTCAATCTTTTTGAGTATCTTCTTTTTGGAAATTCTCTGCTTCTTGCATAACAGTAACAATACATAATTTCTTACTTTCTTATCCTCAGTAGTGTACTCTGTCATCTTTATGGTCCTTTTTTGGCTAGCCAGTTTTTGTGGACTACGGACTACTACTACTTTCTACAATGCTGGTAGTGGTGGTGGTGGTGGGGGCAGCATACTTCCCCTAAGCCTGGCCTAACCCCCATTGTAATAATGTTTTCGTGTCTTGAGGATTCTATACTGTCATTTTTTCCAGTCCTGGCACCAGTGTGAATGCAAGGATTGGGCACTTTTTCATCCTGGGACTTGTACATCCAACTGTCTTCTTTATTTTAACCTATTTCTGTCTATGATATAGGCTATATAAAATATAGTGTATATTTGTGTCATCTTGGTGAGATTTTGTAAAAACAGGGTCCACCTGGTAAAGGTAATCACCAAAACTTGTATACACACTTATATATATACACACACACACACACATATATATATATATATATATATATATATATATATACACTCATATATAGGTTATTGCTCACACATGAATATGTATAGTTACATGGTGTTGTTTGTGTTGTCCAGAATAGATGGGGTGTAGAAATAGTAAGTGGACAAGGCTTCAGGTGGTCAATTACAGTTGCACAGATGGTTGTTGAAGAAGTATGTTTTAAGTAGGTTTTTGAAGGAGGGTGTGGAGTTTTGTAGTCTGAGGTCAAGGGGAAGGCTGTTCCACATTTTTGCTATTTCATGGGCAAATAGTGATTCCCCGGAGTTGTTTTTGCATGTGAAGGTTTCAATGAAGGCTTTGTTGGAGGACCAGGCTTGATAGTTGTTGCTGAAGCACCTAGCAGGAGAAAATGCGGAGAGAAGAAAGGAGCCACTTTTGAGATTTTATGTATTTTCTTCTGATTTTTTGTTTAAAATTACTGCTTTGCCGCCTACTTTTCGCCATTTTCAGGCTTGCTAAAGTTGATATCTGTATTAGAAACAGTATTTAGAACACATCTAGAGCCTGTTTACTGAATTTCCTATGTTGCACTTAATTTAAAATCAGTTTTCTTAAAATTGCATTTTACCTGACTCTGGCCTAGCACTCAAGTGTGGGGTCATTTATTGCACTGTTCTGACTATTTTGCTACTTGTGTATCTCTGCTACCTTTAAACTAAAACAAAAAAAACAAAAAAATCTTGCTTTTTTCCCACTTTCTGAAATTTAAGAAAGTTCAGTTACAGATTTGCTGTTCTGAACTGTTTGTAAGTTTCTTGGAGGCCAGTGCTTGCTTGGGCTAAAGGGAAGTCTCTGTGTTCACCAGTGGCAGTGGTTAACACTGAGCAGCCTGCTTGTCCCTGTAGGAGTGGTTACTGCCTAGAAGCTGTAGTTTTATTGGCCATTTTGGGTCAATTCCAAACTCCTTGATCTCTCTCTCTTAAAGCCCTGCTGCCTCGTGGTTTTGGCGTCTTTCCAGGCTTGATAGTTGTTGCTGAAGCACCTACCAAGGGGTGAAAACGCTGAGAGAAGAAAGGAGCCACTTTTGAGATTTTAAGTATTTTCTCCACAAAGTCTTCTCTTCACTTTTTCCCTTAGAACTGCTCTAAATCTCAAAATACGCACTCTATTTTCATTCTAAAGCCCTGCACTTGCTCGTACAAGTAATCTCATAGGTAAACACTAATAAACTTAAGCACTACATCCTCTTATACTCCTTTTAAGCACTTGCTCCCTATTGGTTCTTTCTAATCAGTCAATAAGTAGTTCCCTATATTATTCAGGCATGTCCAAAGGTCAGTTTTGGGTTTACTCCCCAGTCCAGCTGGTGAATCTGGGAATCTTGAGGCAATGTTACAACTGCCTTATGTATACAGACCACCCTCTCCACCTCCCAACAAGCTCAAATATATGTGAGAGATGCAACTATATAGCCAAACTGGAGGCTAAGCTCTCTCAACCCAGTACTAGCACAGCCTGTCAGGAGGAGAAGGTAACCACACACACCACAAATCCAGTCTCACATAGACCTATCACATCAGCAAACCAAACACATAAACATACAAAAACATACTTGGAGGCCCTAAATAAAAATCTGCCTAAGCAGCAGAGACCTCCAAAGCAGACATCCAAGCAACCCCTACCACGAAACAATACCCACATAGCACATAGCTCGCAAAGTCAGTGTGCCACACAGTCACAGCCCTTAAGGCTAAACAACACACTTAATACACTTGTAATAGGTGACTCTATTGTCAGACACACTGACGTCCCACTCACCAGGCTGAACAAGGAGAAGGTCACTGTAAGCTGCCTGTCGGGTGCCAGGATCCGCCACATAGCAAAAGCACTCAGGTCACTCCAAAGCAAGTACAAATATGACTTAGTCATTGTCCATGCTGGTGTGAATGACCTGAGACGTACCTCCCTGGACTACATGAAAAAAGACATAGAGGCGCTCTCTGATCATGTAGCCCAGAACGGTATGACTCTGACCTTGAGTAGCATCTTACCCTCACCAAGAATGATGCCACAGCATAAAGACAAAATGATCGATTTTAACAATTGGCTAAAGTATTGGTGTCATTCAAAGGGAATCCAGTGTCTGTCAGCCTGGGATGACATGCTCGACAAGCCACGTTGCTTCGCTAGGGACGGCTTGCACCTGTCACCACTGGGTTTTCGAATGCTGGAAAAAGCTCTTGCTAGCCCCATAGTGCCTTTTTTAGGCAAGGCTCAAAAGACAAACCCACCTCCATAGACAACACAAAGAAAAGAAAAAAAAAACTAAGGGTAACGCTGCTCAACGCCAGAAGTCTAAACCTCAAGATGCACGCACTCGAGACTCTCCTCAGTATGGAGAATATCGATATCTGTGTGGTAATCGAAACCTGGTTCAAGGCTCCCGAGAGCACCCCAGCACTAACAGGTTATACTTCATACCATGCTTTCCGGCCCCAAAACTCGGACCAAACCACAAAAGGAGGGGGAGTATCCATATTTATCAAAGATACCCACACCTCCAGGTTAGTGGCACTGCACCAAGCTTCAAAGACCATCCATGTGCAACTAACAGTGGGCAAAACTGCCTTTCAGTTTGTAGCCTGCTACAGACCACCCTCCCAAACACAGGAACCTCACTCGGCTTTCCTGAGAACATTGGAGAATATGAAGGTCTCTCCAAACACCATTATATTGGGTGACTTCAACTACCCAAACATTGATTGGGAAAACTACTCAAGCCCAAACACCCTCGCCCATCGGTTCCTAGAATTTATAAACTCAAATGCTATGGAACAACTGGTCACCACTCCCACAAGAGGGGAAAACATATTGGATCTGGTCATCACCAGCATGGGGTCTCTATGTTCCACATCAGAGGTATACCCCTCATTGGTAAGATCAGACCATAAACTAATCTCACTGGACATCCATATTCTGTCCCTACCCCTAGCCAAGGAAACCATGGTGAAGAACTTCTCAAAAGCAAACTTCACACTTCTCAAAACTGAGGTGGAATCCTTCAAAGCCCCTGGGCCAGTGGAAAATACAGCCCAAAATGCAGAATCCTTTACAAAAGCATTCTATGGACACCTACAAGAATGCATGGAGCATGCTATCCCAAATAAAACCAAGACTCACTCCTCCAAAGGCAGGAGACCTGTCTGGTGGACCCTGGCCATAAATAAGCTATACGACAGAAGGAGAAAGCTATTACATGATAGAACAAAATCCCAAAAAGGGAAGGCATCTCTGATCAGTACTAGCAAGAAACTACGATCCCTCATAAAATCATCTAAGGCGAGCTTCAAAAGAAAAATTGCACAAGATACTAAAGATAATCACAAGGCCTTCTTTAGTTATGTCAGAAACCTGGGAGGCAACTCCCAGATATGCTCTGAGTTAGTGCAAAATGACAAAAAATACACTGAACCCACAGACATTGCCAACATCCTGGCAGAAAGGTTCAGTGCAAACTTCTCCCGCCTTTCCCCCCCAAAAGAGCAAATGTCTATCCCAACAGAGTATAGCCTTCCTGAGATCACAGATGCACAGGTGAGAGCTGCCCTCTCTAAAGCAAAAAAAACACAGCATCAATGGGACCAGACGGTGTCCCGGGCTGTGTCTTACACGAGCTCCAAGAAGAACTAAACCCTCATATAAAGTCACTGTTCAATCTCAGCCTTACTACAGGATATGTACCCAAGGAATGGCGTACAGCAACAGTGGTCCCACTCCACAAAGGTGGTGCCGCAACAGACCCTGGAAACTATTGCCCTATAAGCCTGACTAGCCTGGTCTGCAAAGCTATGGAGCGTATCATCATGGGAATCATAAACAAAGACATTGGGAACCTCCAGACACTGGATCCTACCCAATTCGGCTTTGTTAAGGGCAGATCTTGCCTCTTGAACCTGGTCAACTTCTTTGAAACAGTTACCAAAGCCATAGATGAAGGGAAGGTAGTCCACACAGCCTACCTGGACCTCGCAAAAGCCTTCAACACAATACCCCACTCCGGCATCATAAATAAGCTCACCAGCTTAAATATCAACCCCTATGTCACAAGATGGGTTGCAAACTGGCTCAGGGATAGAACCCACATGGTCAGAATAGCAGGTGCCATGTCAGACTCTAAACCAGTTACAAGTGGCATCCCACAAGGCTCAGTCCTGGGACCTCTCTTGTTCAGTATATATTTCTCAGAGGTACAGGCTAACACGGGTGGACTATGGATGACCAAGTTCACAGATGACTGCAAACTGGGTGCCGTAATCAACTCTCCGGCTGACACAAGCATCCTCCAAAAGGGTCTCACAGAGACGGATAACTGGTGCCAGAGCCATGGCCTAAAGCTAAATGCCAAAAAGTGCATAGTCATCCCCTTTGGGAAAAACAAAGTGCCCACAAATTACCACATAGGTGGTAATCCATTAAGTACGGAAGAAGTAATTAGGGACTTGGGGACCCAAGTAGATAGAAGTCTATCCTTTGACAATCACGTTGCCAAAGTGGTTAGAAAGACCTTTTATGTAGCCCACTTTATCATGAAAGGATTCACATCTAGATCAAGAGAGGTCATTGTGCCCCTCTACTCATCACTTATCAGGCCCATAATTGAATACAATGCCCCATTTGGGATGTACCTTACCTGACACCTGCAGCAACTGGAAAGACCCCAAAAGTACCTCACCAAGAGGATCAAGGGGCTCAAACAGTTGCCCTATGCAGCTCGGCTAAAGAAACTCCAGCTCTACTCAGTTGCGTACCGCCTACTCAGAGGCAATCTGTGTCTGACGTATAAAGCCATGTCCAACCCAGAATTAATGAACATGCTTCACCTCAGGAAATCCAAATCCCTTAGAGCTACATGCTCCAGGGACTTGAACCTCAGCACAGAAATAAATAGGACATGCTGGAGGGACAGATTCATATCCCAGAGGCTCCCCTCACTCTGGAAAAAAATCCCAATCCATGTTAGGCAGAGCCCCTCACTGACCCTCTTCAAGAGAAATCTTGATGAGTGGATGGGAGATCGTAAGTTTACCCCTGGGATCTCTTCTGTGTCCCTGCTTGACAGAGGTACAGTAAACTAACTTTAAAAGGGCTACCTTCTGTGACCTACTATACAGAGGCACAGTCAACTAATCTAAAAGGGTGGCGAAAGCCAAACACACTATGGCTAGGCTTATAAATGCCCTAGGGCAGATAGACAACTTTGGTTCATAGGTTGATACTAGGCTATTTGAATTGTAGAAGTTCAGCATACCATTCAGATTGGGGGTTTTCTTGGCACAGTACAGAATTAGATGAGCTAGGTTGAGTTGATGGTACCTTAATAGGTTTGGAAATTCAAGCCAGTGCAAGGCTTCTAGGGAAAGGCAGTAGTGGGATTGTGATTTGGCATTGGTAGTGAATCTAGAAAGTTTATTAAGGTCACTTTTGTAAAGATGTTAGAATTCGGGATGCATAAAGTAGAGTAGATAGGAGGTGGGTCCTTGCTATTGCAATTCGAGATTCGGTGGTTAGATAACTTTTACAGTGATAGAGGGAACCTAGCTTTTTCTGGACTTTACTGATGATTGTTGATATGTGCTTTGTGAATTTGAGTTGCTGGTCAATGGCAACTCTTAGAAGTTTAGCCTCAGTGACAGGGATGATTTGAATTTTGCTGGTGGAGAGTATGGAGAAGGTAAGGTTGCTCATTTTAGTAGAGTGGAATAGCTTTACTTGTGTTTTCTTGGGATTTAGTATGAGTTGCGAGTTATTAAGCCAGTTATCTATTTTAGAGAAGGCTTCTTGGGCTTTTTGTTGGAGAAGTTGAATGTTGGGTGCAGAGCATATGAGAGTTGTGTCGTCAGCATATTGGACTATGTCGGCTTTAGGGGTAGCTGAGTGGAGTTGGTTTACAATGTTAACTCAAATATCAGTAGCAGATCTTGACGCCACCTCTCCAAAGCAAGTTACTAACAAAACAAAGCATGTATCACAACATGGCCTCAGTGTTCCTTACTTAACAGCCTAGAGGATATCAGGCTGATTCCAAATAGTCATCTCTTATCTGATGATATTCAGTATATTCTGAAACAGGTGAAATGAACAAACACAAGGAAATTTAACTCCCCAGATAGACAAGGTTCTCCACTGCTGTCAAATGAGTTCTATTAACCTTCCATCATTTCTGTTAAAGCTCTTCAGCATCTTATATCAATATAATGTTGGGTTGGTTTTATTCTTCTCCACCTTTTTGGTCATTTCTGTCTGTTTACCTCTTTAACCCCATTCTATATTTGAGACCCCAGGACACCCTGTAGCCTAAAGCTGGGATCTAAGTTTTGTAAATGAAAAATTAATCTAACCACCTTTTAATCCTATCAAGTTAACTGACCTCAGGTACTTAACTTGGGATTCTGTTTCTCACTGTATTTAGCTCAGACAGAAGAATTTTAAAACTGCAGCCTTATTGTGTAAAAAGCCATAAACATTATTCTTCAAGTAGAGAAATGTCTTTAAAAACAACCCCTTCTTCATGCACACAATGGTTTCTGAATTTATTTTGAACTAATCCATTAACTTCCTGTTTCTTTACCAAACAAGAGAACAGATTCACAGAAATAAAGAGGACTGACCATATTAGACAGATTGCATGACACCAAATATAGAGGATTACAAATGGGTCTCTGATCATAACCAACTTATTATGTATGTGAGACACAGATGTCAAGAAAGTAACCTTAACAATGGAGTGAAGAGAAACAAGAGGTGAAGCTTGACATCTATATAGAGAACACATAAGAGTTATAGCCTGGCTCTGTGGCACAGAGGGAAGTAGCCCTTACTGGAACCCAGGTAACTGAGGTTTGATTAGTGGCCCTGTTATAGGAGGGAGGTAGAAGAATGAGGGGACATGACATGCTTGCCTCTCCCAAGGGGCTGGGGATGGAAGTGAATGTTTGGGGAGCACACAAGGAGGTTAGATTTCTCCAGTGAACACCTGGAAATCACATCCCATACTTGAGGTGAGGGGCAGGGTTGCTTTTTAGTAATGCTCCTTGTGGAAATGTGGGACACCCAGCGTGGACAGCTAACTGTGCATCCCTACTGGGCTCACAAGCCAGGTGTTCATAGCAAGGGTAGGGCTAAATGAAGAAACCCTCAAACCACCCCTAATGGCTGTCTAAATGATGGCCATCTCCCAAGCGACCCTCACCCAGGTGATGAGAAATCAGTAGGGTCATCAGTTGGAAGGGGGGAATTATGACAGGCAGTGGGGCAAAGAATGCTTAAAAAAACACATAAGTTATGGCTGGGGAGACCTGATTATAATATTTTGTACTGCATGTAGTTGCATCTGCTGAATCTACTAAAAAGCTACAAGACAAAAGTGTAGGAGTACAAAGTGTTGTAGCTTTGAAAGCCATAAAACAGTCTGCTTCTTGCCACTGTCTGTGTGACATTGTTAAGAGTCCCTCTGAGGAAAGAATGACTAACGACTACTACACACTTTGTTTTGCCGTGTTTTTTTTTTTCCTGTGTCTGACAAAGTGTCTCACAGGTTTTAAAGCAGTTAGCTTCTCACATCTGTTCCATTATGGCTGGCACTGGCTGCTGTTATGTTCTGGTCTGAGACTAGAGCTTAACAGTATTGAGAGATGATAAATAAAAGCTTTTGGGGGCATTTAAGCTTCTCAAGCAGTTACTGGATGAACTACCTGACAGCAAATAAATATGCTCAAATATTAATAGACTATGTTTAATCAAAACAGTTTGGAACAAGCAGTATAAAATCCAATTAAGTATGGTGATACCTTAGATATCATATTGAAAACCTAGGATCTTTCTACTATACGCCCATGACTATACTTTAATTAACAAACACCATGATGCCATCATATTTATCTGAAAAATACACAAAATCAGTAAATATTGTGAAAGCAGGCCGGAATACTATCCTCAATGACTCAAATAAGTCTGTCAGGATACAATCTGTGAGCTTTATAATATGAGTAACTTCTCCATTTCCAATTAAATACCGGTAAGGTATAAATACACAGGTGAATGAGACAAAAATCTGAATGGGAGAATCAAAATTTTAAAGAGATATGGGAAAAGAAAATAAGGTATACCTAGTTTTCAAAAATTACCCTACGCATAAAATTAAGCCTATATTAAGTGACATACAAAAACAAATTGCTTTTCTTATAAAATCTTCAAGATCTAACTTTGATATTGGCTTGGTCTCACATGCTGAAAGCACTAGAAAATTGGAAGGGACAAATTGCAAATGATTAGTAAACAATGAAGTGATTGCCAAGAGCCAGGACAAACTGCTTGCAAAAATAATCTTATGCAGACATCACAATAAGGAAAAAAAGCAAAATATATCTACAACTATCTCCCCCCCCTCTATATATATATATATATATATATATATATAGACACACACATATATATGGTCCCTATCAGTTTGGTCAATCTTGACTAAAATCGACCTGCTTCCCCAGGGATTGTACGATCTTGGAGTTAATGTGTGTGTGTGTGTGTGTGTGTGTGTGTGTGTGTGTGTGTGTATGTAAATATAACTAAATATATATATATATATATATATATATATATATATATATATATATATATATATTCTTTGTGTGTATATATATATATATATATATATATATATATATATATATATTGTTTATATAAGTGTGTGTATGTATATTAAATATATAATATAAAATAAAAATTATTAGGAGTTGTGGGGTGCAAGAGGACTCTTGTTTTTCATGTTCTAAAAATTAGCCTCAGAGCATGTGCAGTAGAGTACCGGCATACTTTTGCTGACATATGTCAACATAAGTTTTATATATATATATATATATATATATATATATATATATATATATATATATATATATATATGTTCAAGGGCTAGAGAGACAAAGAGGACATCCCTTACATAACTACAGACATAAGTGCTACCACAAGTAAAATCAAAATACAAGTTATGTACTTACCATAACAATATGATTTGGAAGAGTAAGTCCATCCTTTCAACAAAAAAGAAAAAAAGGCACTGTAGGCATTCAGCTATCTTAGGATCCAAATGCTTACAGGTTACTAGTCCCACCCATTTATCCAAAAGTTTCTGCCAACTAGCTTCCTCTCTACATCCCAAATATGCCTCTTGAAAGAGGAACACAATAAGAAAAAATATAAATGATACTCTAGACCATGTCTGCTATGGGATAGGGAGAAGAAAATACAGTTGTGTAAGGAAACTTACAGTAACAGTAGACATTCTAATAGATCACTGTTGCAGTAGCCCAAGTTATTTGGATTTTATTTTGCCAAAGATATGACCACTGCACAACTTATAAGGCTGCAGGGCATCTTCCATGCCCCTTAACCGTTGAGGACTCAAGCAGTGCCACATAAAAGGAGCAATTAGGACACCAAAAGCTTCAGGGCTTTCTTTACCGAAGGCTGCAGCCCTGAAAGGAAAAATACTAGGAAAGTAGAATGCTGTATAAAACATATGTAACTGTATACACAAGAGTATATATATGTCCCAGTCCTGACAATACATCAAAAATAAAACAAGAGGGATGGAGGGAGCAGACAGCTACAGCAACAGTGATCTATTAGAACATCTACTGTTATTGTACATATGCTTACACAACTGTACTATGTTCAGCATTAGATGACTGTTGCAGTAGCCTAAGATGGTTGGGTAGATTACCATAGCTTAGGAATATATAGGGAGAAGGAAGGAATTTAAGAATCCAGGAGCACCTGGAAAATGGCCCAAGCAAAGCTTGTTATGGATCTGGAAAAGGAATCCAGTTAGTGATGCTTTACAGAGGACCAATTTGCTGCTTCCAGTATACTTCTAGAATCTACCCCTTTCCACATAGCTACAGATGAAGCCAAAGTCCTGAGCCTGCATGGAAATGAGGTATGATGAGAAAAGCAGAAAAAAAATGGCAAGGAAAAACACGTAGAAATTGTCTGCTTTGATATTGGTTGTCCTTTTTTCATTACTTTGTGGGAGACAAATATATGAACAGCCTTCCTGAAGGATTTAGTTTTGTCCAAGTAGTATCTGAGCTGCCTGCAGACATCCAGAGTATGTAAGATTCTCTCTTAAGTTTAGGTTATAGAAAAAATACAAGGAAGTTAATAGCTTGGCTCAGTGTAAACTCTGAAACCACAAGGCATAAAAGAAGATTTTGTTCTCAAAGAAACCCCTTTGTGGAAAGTGAAATAGGGTTGACTTACCATAATAGCCAGTAATTCAGAAACCCTTCTTGCAGAAGTCAAAGCAATGAGAACCAGAGTTTTCCAAGTTGAGAATTTGATTTCAGCCTGATGAGATGGTTCAAATGGAAAAAGTGTTAGCTTTTTAGGCACAAAGTTAAGATCCCAGGCAGCTGTTTTCTAGGTGGACATATATAAAATTCCTTTCAAACACTGCTTGACTTAAGGACAGGAAGAAAACAGGGATCTTGATAGAAGAGTGAGAAAGGTCACAGGATAAATACTCTCAAATACTTTACAATGAGAGGCAACTGAACCTTAAAAAGATTCTGGTTTTAGTATTGACCCAACTATAATTTCCTTCCCCTTACACACAATTATCTAGAAGCAATTTTTTTAGACTCCTTTAGTACATGCTACACATCCTCAGATAAAAGGTGCCTACAGGATATTAAAACTCTCAGTCAACTGAAATGTTTTCAGTTTAGGGTGTACTAAACAACCTCTTTCTTGTGTGAATAAATACAGTTTGTGGGGAATTCAGCTGTAATTGCCCTTGGCCATTTTCACAAGAAGGGAGAACCACTGTTGCCTTGGCCAGTGGGAGTCACCACCACTATTTTTGGATAGTCCTGCTGGATCTTTTGAAAAACTCTTGATATTAGTGAAAAGAATGGCAAAGCGTATAGAAACATTCCCATACATGGGAATGAGAAGGCATCTGTCTTCCAGAGTTGTTAACAAGGAATCCTGGTGTAGAATTTCTGCAACTGTCTGTTTTGAAAGGAGGCAAACAGATCTATTTGAAGTGCTCTCCACATCTGGATCAGATCATGGAAGACTCGGGTGCAGTTTCTATCTGTGAGGGTCTGTCCAATCCTGCGCAGCTTGTCTGCAGTAATATTTTGTTCTGACAAAATTTATGAAGCCTAAAGAATCAAACTGCACCAAGATGCTACTTCCCAGGTTGCCAATACATTTCTCCAAAGAGGGTAAAACCTAGTACCCTTGTTTTTTTATGTACCACATCACTGTGTTGTTGTCTGTGATTACTTCCAGAGGCCCTGAAGGTCAGAGATGATTTACTTATTTTTATAGGCAACACCCTCTGTATTCTGCTGTTAGCCATATTGTCATCCCCTTATCATCTTACTGTAAATGGGTGCTGAATATTCTTTTCCAATCATGTTTACATTCCCCCAGTAAAGAAAGTCATTTTGCTGCACCATGTCTCCTTTACTCAGTTCTCTTTGGTACAAGTTGAGTGTTAAGTTGCATAATTCAAGTTTCATAATCTTTCTTTCTTTAAGTTGTCATTTACAACTGAAGTAAGTCTGCCTTCTAGGACTTGACTCTCTGTATTTGTAAATGGTAACTCATAAAAAAATATGTCTGAATCAGCATAAATTGTCTGATAGTGTGATTCAGGATACTGCTGCCACTGAAGGAAAAACAAAGCAAGCAAACAAAAAAAAGCTACTGTACAGGCATTCCAAGATTGCGTTCTCATGTGTGCAAGTATTGAGAAAGCTTATGAGGACAGTAAATGTGGTAAGCTAGAAATCAAACTCAGTGATAAAATATAAAATACACTAAGAAATAAAATATTTTTATTTGAATTTTCTATGCTATAGCTTATGTTTGTCCATTCTTTGTAGCACAGGCTGTCTAAAATGTACCTATTTCACAAGTTCTTTTAGTGACTGCGTTTTCCATCTAAAATGAGTATTTGTTTAAGTTCAGTATGTATGAACTTAAGGGCACAAGTTTCTTGCTTCCGATAGAGAACCCACATGCAGTTCTATCTGTCTAATGACTACCAAATTGTTAATGACATAGCACTGAGTTTTGAACTTCACTCTGTTTATTTATAATAAACTGCAGATAACGTCAAAATGTACAGACTTGCAGGAATGTGTCTCGATAGGGAGCCTAATGTTATGCTTACTTAAGTCAACACAAGCAGATCAAAAAAACATATTTTTACACTGTCTAGTGGCTAGCCCTGCTTACTTACATATGTATCTTATGTATTAGTTATGCAAATAATACTGCATGTGGTAACAGTGCTGAGAATGCTTCAATATCTAAATACATGAAATTGTCAGCTTCCTGCAAGCATTTACTATCACTCACTCAGTGTGCTATAATAGGTAGAAAGCATTGTATTATGTTTGACAGAGCTGCTGGTATCACATAGGAAGGATGTTTGCTTGCAAAGTAAGGTTATACTTTGTACGTGTTTTATTCAACAGTTTGAATACATATGTTTGTGTGTGTGTGTGGTTGGGTTCATAAACAGAAGGCATGCAGTCAAGATGACCGCTTAAGAGCCTAGCTCAGTTTCCCAACTATCCCAGAGCACTATCTAGTTTACATACTTGCTGAAAGTCACTCAACTGGCAAACAGAGGTTGAGGGAATTAAACCATGGACTACAGAAAGTAGCTGTTTAACAACTCATAGCTTTACTGCACTGTACATGCATATATACACATATATGAGAGAGAGAACATAATAAGTCTGTATTTGATGGTGTTTGTCACTATAATGTGGGATTTCCCCTTTTCACCTAAAAGCAGCAACCTCAAAGTTGCTATAAGCAGAGGGTTGCAAGGTATATGTCAGATTAATTTTTCTATATCTATTTTTATTTGAAACTTATTTTGCTGCAGACACACACATGCACAAACACAATGTGTATGAGTAGGTATCATTCAAACTGTCAAATGTTGAGTTGTTTGACAGAGTGAACTATTTGAGAACTTCATTAAATGCTCTTATTGATGAATGTTGAAGATGTTGAACGAAGGAAGATTAAGTGAGTGTGGGTAAGTTAAGTGTGGGTTTGAAAGTTTACTGACGAAACATGGATATACCCACTGTACCACAATCTCCGTGCAGCAGATAGTCAAATACATTTATGCAAATGCACTACTGCATTCGCAGAAGTGTGTTCGACTATCCCATCCATTTATGTTTTGTGCACGACATTCTGATTTTCAGCAGCAGTGAGCACAAACCATAGTAAACCTATATATATAAAACTGCATAGGACTGTGTGCATGGTTGTCTCCCCCAACATAAAATAATTTTTCCATGTTTGTTCTTTAAGTAAAACATGTTACCTTTGAATTCAGGTGCATGAGCACACACACACACACACACAGTCACACACATAGTCACACAGTGTGGGTTGCTGGATTAGAGGCTTTCAATCCTGTTTTTATGGAGATTGTGTTCCTCAAAGGCCTTAGGGCCAGAACACAGTTCTTGAACTTATGAACACATGGTTCTACCTGACATAGCCGAAACCACACAACACCGACAACCACATCACCGACAATTCATACATTCAGTCCATAAAAACACTAAAACCACACACAACTAACAACAAAAATAATAACCGACACACACAACAACCCCAAACCCCATACACTGCACACAACCCAATAACAATTAAATTAAAAAACACCCCACCCAAAAAACACACACAACACACACAACACACAAAAACCAAAAAGGTCCGTCACCCATTAACTCCACCCTACCCTTAACTACAATCCTAACTTCTACCGCTACTATACCTACCCCTAACACCCTAAACTACTCCAACCCTATCTCCCCTAACCCTAACCCTCACTTAACCACCCCCCACCCACTCCCTAACTCCTAACTCACCCCTAACCCACCCCTATCGCCCCTAACCCTAACACTCCCTCCCTAACCTATCCGTCAATGAACACATACACAGTTAATAAGCATGCACTCAGGGTAACCACTGAGAAGCCTATTTTCCAGTTCCCATAGAGCACTGTCTGGTTAAATGATTTGCTCATAGTCACACAATAGGGCAAACACAGGCTGATGGAATTTTGCCGTGGATTATAGGAAGCAGTTCATTTAACAAACAAAATAACCATCATGCCAACTTTCTATGGGAGGATTTCAAATATCAGTCAATAAAATGGCTGTCCTACACTGCCAGTGATGCTTCCTTGATATTATATATACCAACTCTCTTTCATGGTTAATTAACCATCATACTAGGGGCTCCCATTCCCTTGATCTTATCCTCACAAATATGGTCACTTCTCGCACATCTCTATATTTATCCTCTTCATTTGTTAAACCAGACCATAAATCAGTGATCATTGCATTTAAAATTGGGGGTGCTTCCCCTACAAATGCCTCTGTTTAGGGACTGCTCCATAGCAAACCTTTTTAATTATTTAATGATATAGGATTCTGCTGTAATCCTCCTCCAGCTGATCCCATTGTTAAAGCTGCCACCTCTGCCACTGACTTTCCACTCCCACTAAAATAGATGTAGAAGGCAAATCTTATCAGCACCAAACATAATGACAATATTAGAAACAACCCGCTATGGCAGAATATCTGAATAAATAAATTTTATAACAGAACATTTATTTAATATCTATAAAACAGTCATTCTACTTAAGAGCACCCTTAATTAATCTAGAAAAGAGATTAAGAGAATGATTATGAAGCTCAGAGCTAAATATGAACTTAAAATAGCCATTAAAACCAAAAATAGCATGCAGTTAAGACCTGATATCCAACAATGTTCAGAGATAGTCTACAATAATACTGCCAATCAATCAAATAGCTAATATCCTTGTTGAAAAATGTAGTCCAATTTTACTCTGTCCACATTTATTGTTGCCCCACAGATTCCAGTTTCAGCCACCCCATTAATTACTTTGGAACAAGTCTATTCAGCACTCTTAAAAGCTAAGGACACTATCAGCCATCCATCAGCCCAGATAATGTACTAGGTTGCCTAATTATCACTGTCAAATATGACCTATCTGATCTTCTACTTAAGCTGTTTAATCTAAACTTCTCCATTGGTTACATTCCTGAAGCCTGGAAAACAGTTATAATGCTGTTGCAAAGGGGGTGGCAATAAAATAACCTGGTATCTATAGACCCATTAGTCTGACTAGCCTCATATATAAATCTATGGAACACATCTCAGAGCTCATTAATTTGGACTTTGGAAATGTCTTAGCCAGTGACCTTTATCAATTTGGCTTTTCAAAGGAAGGTCCTGCCTTTTTAACCTCATTAATTTCTTTGATTAAATCACCAAAGCAGTGGAGAGTACTTACATAGTACACTTAGCATATCTGGACCAGCCAAGGCCTTTGACACTATTTCCCATGCAGGTGTTACACACACATTTGAAAACCTGAATATAAATGATGTTGGACTTTGTATAACTACATGTTTGTCTGACAGAACCCATGTGGTTAAAGTCACAATTGCCACTTCTGAAAGCAAAAAAAGTTTCTAGTGTTATAGCACAGAGCTCAGTGGTGGGCCCTTTCTTATTCCACATCTATTTTTCACACCTTTAGGTAACAGTCCTGAGCAATTATCTATTGTATTAGTGAATCAACAGGTAGTACACTCTTCTTTGGTAGTGAAGAATTGTAAGGATGTGGGTTCTTTTTTCACTCCAGGTGACTGGATTCATTTTCAAATTGCTGATATGTAGGTGCGCAGGAGGGAGGTGAACTCCTGAGTGTGCTGTCCTCTGATGAGACAAGATGAGGGTCCCATATTTGAGTTACTGGTAGATCCTCTGGATGTAACAGATCCCAAGGTACCTGAAAAAGAGTCGTGGGAGTTCCATGGTACTTTAGGCAAATTTCCCCAAGTAGTATAAATGCTACCTAAGGTCTCTTTTGAAGAGCCCCCTAGCCTAATGGGATGCACACAGTCAAAAAGGATGGATGGATAGTCATACAGACAGGTAATTACATCTAATCAATCAATCAAAGGTATGTTTATAAATGACTGTAAACACAGAACTGTTATTTGACGTTCCACTGATTCACTATTACTGCAACATGAGCCTGACCATGTTAACAACTAGTGCAAGGACAATGGTCGCAAATTACATGTTAAAAAATGTGGCAAGTCCTGTAATGATGAGAATGTATGGCCAAAAAAATTAACTTAAATATGTTGAGTCTGAGATGGCCATTTCTTGGCATATTTCCTTCTTGAGGTATGGCGATTTCCGAGTTGGTATATATAAGTTTTAGTGGTATGGGAGGTGTCGCTTGTTTGTCTCTATTACATAAAACAAGAAAGCTTGCAGTTTATTTCAAATGGTTTAATACATACAAACACAGGATGGATAGCAGCATCACTAAATATGAACAAACTAGTTAACAAACAGAGCTTACATACATACAAGCTTACATATCAGCAGCTAACTACAAAATGGCAGTCAGGCTCGCATGTGCTCGGTATTTATACACTTGTGCAAGCCCTTGGATAGCTTCTTAAAGGTGTATACACATGTATTGATCTGCATTCTCCCTTTTAAAAAGATTGCCCTTTATTCAAAACAATATCAGAGCTAGACATGCATTACTATATACAGTAGAAACAAAACACAATGTTCATATCCAAGTTGCTTCATATTTGCTTCAGGGTTTAGATATGCGACCATATCTTGTAACATAACAGTTTGGGCCAAATTTAGTAACAGGGACAGTCTACAGTGCACAACTCATATTAGGAACTTCTGGATTTGTCACAGGAATGGGAATGTCCTCTGGAACTTCCTCTGCAATTGGAACCCCGGACAACTCACTCTGAGATAGAGTCTTTCTCACAGGCTAACTGCTGTGGTATAGGCTTGGACACCAGTCTCAAATGCTTCAATTCTGCCTAAAGATTGCTTCTTCTGATAACACGATGTACGATCTCAGCTTTGGACCAATATTATTCATGACACCAATCCAATCATAACCTTTGGACATTTGCATCCTTACCACGTCTCCCTCTTGTAATGGCTTGAGCAGTTTACTGGTGTTATCATAATAGGACTTCTGGGATAGGAGTTTCTTCAACAGATTGGCTTTTACTTATCTGTTCTTGACAAATGGAACCAACAATTGACTACTGATTGGTAATGTGGTTCTGGTTTGTCTCGACAGAAGTCTCCGAGTAGGTGAACCAAGATGTTTATCATGAGGGACATTTCTGAGATTCAAGAGATTCAGGAAAACATCACTATTGTCTCATTTTGACTTCTCTAGTAACTGTTTTACACTTTGGACAGCAGGTTCTGCCAAACCATTTGACTGCGAGTACTCTGGATTACTTCTGACACGTGTAGAGTCCCATTCTTCAGCAAATCTTTTGAACTGTTGACTTGTAAACTGAGTGTCATTGTCAGAAATAACTTTGTGTGGACTACCATGAACAGGAAAAAGATGCTTCATCTTAGTAATGACTGTACTGGATGCTAGGTTAGGAAGTAAGTCAATCTTGAACCAATTGGAATAAGAGTCTACTAATACCAAAAACTGTTAACCATTCAACTTGAAAATATCAGTGGTTACTGTCGACCAAGGTAGTTCCGGAATCTGGTTAAGCTGAAGTGGTTCCTTCTGTTGATGTGGCTTTATACTATTACCCACTGAACAAGATGAAAGTGCCCTTTCAATGTTTTGTGAAATAGAAAGCCAAAATACTAGTCCTCTTGCCCTTCTTTTGGTAGATTTGGTCCCTGGGTGACCATAATGCAGCATAGCAATGTACTCTGGTTGCAAGGACTTTGGAAAAATGACTTTAGGATCTTTCATTATGATACCTTTGTCAGCCAAAATCTCATGTCTGTATGGAAAATAAGGTTGCACTTCTTGAGGTAAACTTGATTGCTTTGACAGCCATCCTTGACTGATAAATTTGTTGAGTCTCTGTAAAAGTTGATCTGTGGCTGTGTGATCTCTCAGCTCATAAAGATGTGTGGAAGAAAAATTTCTCACTTCCATGACTTCACTATCAAGGTTCTCATTCTCGTGCTGTTCTGTGGTGTTTCTGGGTGATCTGGTTAAGGTATCAGCAAGATAAAGATGTTTGCCTTTCTTGTAGACAAGATTGAAATTGTACTTTTGCAATCTCAGCATCATATGTTGCAGCTGGCTGGTGCTGAATGCATTGGTTTTCTCAAGATAGTGACTAATGGTTGGTGGTCTGTTTCGATCTGGATAGGTCTACCATAAACATAATGATGGAACTTCAAACATGCAAACACAATTACCAGAAGCTCTTTCTCAATCTGGGCATACTGCATCTCAGTTTGGGTAAGAGTTCTCGATGCATAGGCAACAGGTTGATCTTCTTGTAGAATGACTGTACCATTTCCAAATATGGAAGCATCACAAGAAAGTGTTACTGGCTTGCGAACATCATAATATCTGAGAGTTGGTGGACTTGCAATTCTCTGTTTCAGGACTTCAAATGCTCTTTGGTCTTGCTCTAACCAAGATCAGGATACATCTTTATGTCAGCTCTTTGAGTGGTGCTGAAAGTTGGCTCAAGTCTGGAAAAACATGCCTAGGTAGTTGACCATGCCAAGAAAGCATTGCAGGGCTTGAACATTGTCCGGTGCTGGCATCTCAAGAATGGCTGTTTGCTTTGAAGTGTCTGGTCGTAGGCCTGTTCTCATAAATAAATGACCACCATAACTAATTTCATGTAGCCTGAATTTGCATGTGTGTGGACTGAGCTTAAGATTCACTTGATGTGCCCTTTCTAGAACATTTCTGAGGTTTCTGTCATGTTCAGCTTCATCGTGACCTCCTACTAGTATGTCTACTATAATAGCACAAGGATACCCAGAAAAAAAATTGCTCCATTGCACGTTGAAAGACTTCACTTGCAGAATTTATCCCAAATGGCATACTCAAAAATCTGTACCTGCCAAATGGAGTACTTAAAGTAGTTATCAGTGATGATTTCTTGTTAAGCTGAATTTGCCAAAATGAACTCTTTGCATCTAAGACAGAAATAATAGTGGCAGTTGGCATCAAGGCTGTGATTTCTTTGTGCGCATTGGATGATGAGGTCTTTTTTAAGGCTTTGATCAAATCTTGTGGGTCAAAACATATTCTGATCTCATCTGAGCTTTTCTTATGAGCTACCACCATGGAAGATATCCATTCAGTTGGAGTTTCAACTGGACAAATTACAGCTTGTTGCACCATTTTATCTAACTCGGCTTTGATTCTGTCCTGCATAGCTATTGAAACTTTTCATATTAGCCTGACAGATGGACTGATCTCTTAGTCTAACTTCATGGAGTACACAACTGGAAGTTTGCCTAGTTTGTATTCGAACAGATCAGCATAATTTGAAAAAATGTACTGGGCAAAATTAGAGAAGTGGTCATTTAAACTAAAATGGTGGACTTCCTTATTAAATAAAAGCGGTCCCATTTTCAAACTGTCTCTGAATCCTAATAATGACTGGACGTGCCTCTTGACCACATAAAATAATAAGTCGTAGCTTCTTCCACTCTGCTGGAAGTAATATGAAAGCACTACTGAGCCTTCGGTATGAATTTCTTCAACTCCATAAGCAGCAAGTTTCGCACACCTTGACAAATCAAGCCTTTCACCTTTACATTACTCTGGCAAATGTTTCTGCTAACATAACATGGCACTTAGAACCTGTGTCAGCTATGAGCTCTGTGGGTTTGCCATTTACCAGAACAGTACAAAATACTTAATTTTTTGCCCTTAAATCTACTGCATTAACTGTTCCATTAAGCACTGACACACCATCAACATAAAGAGTAGAGTTGCCACTGTCTAATTGATCAACTAATTTCTTAAAATGTTCCCTTTTAATAAAAGAATGTGGGCCTTTTGATTTACAAAATCTTTTGAAGTGATTCCATTTATTGCATTTGTGGCATTACTGACCAAAAGCTAAAAGTTTTCCCTTTTAGACTCATGGTTACCACCACGGGTCTACTTTATTAACTCGAATGTTCAAAAGTTCGAATGCATAAAGCAGATGCATCAAACTCTTAAACGTTCGAAAGTCAATAAAGAAAAAAAATACAGAGAAAAAAAAAAAGATGTAGGCAGGGAAGCCCCCTGCACCCCCACACCACCGGCCACTTAAATATACCAACTCTGAGATCGCACTACATTGAAGTAAATGGAAATCTCCACCTACGGAGATTTCCGTTTACAGTTTTCGACGGCTTGCACTTTCGATGCATATGGTTTGATCCATATGTATTTGTGGTTTTATGCTTTCGCGTAAATAAAGTAGACCCACCATCACAATTATGACAGTTGGCAATGAAACTTGGTACATTAGAAGTGGGGAAAGCCATGAATCCTTTTGATTTTGCTGACTCTCTCTTATGCTTCACTGAGACTGTGCAAAGTCTGGAATGTGCTAGAAAGTTCTGGGGTTTACCAGTGAGTGCTGCAGGGGTTACAGTTGCTACCATGTGCTTGGGCCTGTTTCTTTCAATAATGTGCTGCATACTATCAACATGAACTTTATCACTGTGCTTTCAGAGCTATTCTCATTTGTAAGTATATTTGTATGCTTTTCTGTGAGCTTGTATATCTGACAAATCTCAATGACCTCATTCAAAGTTAAGTCACTGTCACAAAGCAAAATCTTTTTCACATTATCTTTTATGCCACATACAAGTCTGTCTTTTATCAACTCATTTTATTTATTTATTTATCATTTGTTTACCTGGAAAGACCAACTGGACGCAGGTCCATTTTCAGCTGAGGCCTGGGGAGAAAAGCTCCAACAATATGAAAAACAAGCAAACATTATACCACAAGAAAATTACACAGTACAGGTCAACAACGGAACTACACATTGCAAAATATAAATAACTGAAAGATATGATACCTTAGCAATTTTAACAAATTTTGTACATGAAAGAGTATACAGTATTATACAAACTAGACTAGCATATATATTAGAAAGCACAATGTGATATTTTTGAGGAAGAGGAAGACTTGAAATGATTTGAGGTAATAGGGTAAGTATATATAGGGAAGGAAGAAGGCATAATAGGATAGTACTGTAAAGTGTAGATCTAAAGAAAGTCAGAGGATGTATATAAAAAGTGGAGAATATAGAGTTAGTCTGGTGGGTAGCAAGAGCAAAGCCAGGACTTTTCTAAATGAGTAAATAGAAATTTTTTTATATTGTTCTATGGTGCAGATAGAAGTGATGGAAGTGGGTAGCTTATTCCATATTTTAGGAATGATGTTAGAGAATAAGGATTCTCCACCTGAGTTGTTAGCTTTGGTGGATTTAACTAGGAGTTTTCCACTGGAATGCAGTGTTCTAGTGGTGGTGCATGGCTGTATAAGATCTTGAAGGGCTGGGGTTTTATCTGGTTCATGGAGTATTTTATAGGTAAAGGTTAGTTGCTTGTATTGGAGGAGCTGAGGAAGTTCTAGCCAGTTTAGTTGTCTAAGGGCTGTGCAATGGTGCGTTTTGTTGGGGGAGTTTGTAGCGAATTAGGCTGTTTTATTGTAACATGAGTCTAGATTAGTAAGGTCTGATTTGCGTAGCTTGGTTAGTGTAGGGGAGGGGTAAAGTAGGGGTCACAGGAAGTGTGTCTGGGCAATGGTAGCTTTTGTAGATCTGGTTAAAAATGTCTTGTTTCTGTAAATGAGGTCTACTTTTTTATGAAGTTTTCTGATAGTTTGGGCTATGTGGATATCAAAATTTATATTGTTGTCAATTTTGACCCTTAGCAGTTTGGTATGTGTCACAGGTGTAATAGCTTTGCTTTTGGACTCTAGAGTGAAAACTGGGAGTGTTGTAGGTGTTCTTGAGGGGTAGAAGAGGAGGAGTTTGGTTTTATTTGGGTTTAGAATGAGTTGAGAATTGGTAAACCAAGATTCTACTGATAGAAATGAGTTCTGGGTTATGGTGTGGAGATCCTGTATGGTAGGGGCAGAGCATATGAGGGTAGAGTCATCTGCGTATTGTATCACAGATGCTTGGTGAGTGGAGGCATGGAGTATACACAATCTCTGCAGAAGTAAAAGTCATCTAACAAATTCCACATTAAACAGATCTGTAACTAGTGAATAAGTTGCTGCTAGCAAACAACATTACATTTCTGTGTTTCATTTACAAATTCAATGGCTGCTGCCCTTGAAGAATAAATATCCTATGTTAAGTTAAAAAAAATTGGTAAGTTGCCAACATTGAATAAGGGAATAGATGGCAAACTGACAATAGCTTCACAGTTACTAGGCATATCATCCAAACGAGGACACACTCAGGATTGCAGCATCTCCACCACCCTCCCCCTTAAAGTACAACACAGAGGGGGTAGTACTCTGCTAATTGTGCCATCCCTCAGGTGAGGTGTTAAATTAGAGGTCCAATCTGCCTAAGTTGGTGAAGAAATAGATGGATGCAAGAGACCACATCTCGTATACTTTGGCCAGATTTCCCCCTACTAATTATCATCTCTTTATACCCATAATTGTTGTAGAATGCCTAATATTAGAAAAATTTATTTTTTAACTTCACATACAAGAAATTCTTGTATACAACCATGTTATAATTATCTGCATCCAATGTTGCCATTTTCATTGTTCCTTAATGCATGGGTTCGAATCTGATCCTCGGATCTGACTTGGCCACTTTTTTGCAGTCTAGGATCTGACTCTGGAGCTCCTAGCTTTACCCATAATGCCCCTGATCACTGCTTTATCTAAACCACAAATTAAAATAAAATAAAAAATAAACCACACCAGTGGTAAAATCAAGCTATATTACTTAATTGAGATCTACACAGCAAAGTCACTGCTTTACCTCTTTACTGATGGCTGTAAATAGAAATATATAAGCAAATAAAAGGGAAAGATGACAACCCTGCCTGGTTTCTGTGTTTAAACACAATTAATCAGAGAGGAACCCTCTCACTTTAATACTTGCCTCCGATCCTTCATACATCCTCCTAATTAACCATATTAATTTATCAGGGAAAATTATTGCTTCCACTGTACTATTCATAAAATTGCATCTTACTCTATTGAATGCTTTTTAACAAATAACAAAAGTGACATTTTCTTACGTTCTGCTTCTCTCTGGATCATTATTACTAATGTTGTCAAATGTTTGTCTCCCCTACACCAAAACACACTGATCCATATCTATCAATTTTTGCAATACCTTTGCTATTCTTTTAGCTAGTAATGACAAGTATTTATAATCACTATTTAAAATTGAAATGGGTCAACATTTGAGAAGGACAACCCACTTAGGTCCTTAACCTTGAATTATCTTCTGTTTCTCCATTCTCCCTTAATAAAAAAATGTTGCTAGAATCTCCTTGTGTTCTGACTGAGTGTGCTTCTCAGCTGATAAGTATACTTTTTGGGACTTTTGTAACTGTTCAGAATTGAATAAAATAAGACTTGAATTCAGTTCAGAATACAGTTTGAATAAATTGCATTTAATTAAACTGTATTTGCTTTAATATTGCTACACACTCAAGTATGCTAGCTTGCACTACACTTGAATTGTTTTAGTGCTGTTTTAGCTGCATTTCTGTTAAAAAACAAACTCTAAGCTTGTTTCCTGCCTTCCCTATAACTAGTCTAGTCAAGATGCAGATTTCCTATATCCACGACAGTTTGTAAGCTTCTGAGCCCCCCAAGCCTTTCTGTGTTGGAGGGAAGCCTTCTAGCTTATCAGTGGGAGTGGTAAGCACTAGGTAGGCTATCTACCACAAGAGTGGTTTCTGGCCCAGAAATTGTAGTTTATTGGCCGTTTGGGCAGTTTTTCCATCTCTTTCAACATTCTGGTTTAAAAGCCTGCGTTTGCGCTTGTTTCCCACCTTTCCTGTAACTAGTCTAGTCCAGATATAGTTTTGCTGTATCCAGGACAGTTTGTAAGCTTCTGAGACCCCCAAGCCTTTCTGTGTTAAGGGAAGCCTTCTAGCTTATCAGTGGAAGTGGTAAGCACTAGGTAGCCTATCTACCACAAGAGGAGTGGTTTCTGGACCAGAAATTGTAGTTTATTGGCCGTTTGCTCAGTTTTTTTGCATCTCTTTCAACTTTCTGGTTTAAAAGCCCGCGTTTGCACTTTTCCTGTAACTAGTCTAGTCCAGATACTGATTTGCTGTATCCAGGACTGTTTGTAAGCTCCTGAGAGGTGCCAAAGTTTGTTCTTCAATTTTTACCTTAGATCTGCTAGTTCTCTCCTCTCCTGCACTTTTACTAGCTTATTAGTCTAGCATACCAGACTTCTTGTAGCAATTATTGTAGTACACAAAAGTGCTACTACCACTAAATGTTCTACAAGGAAACAGCTCCAGTACTTATTATTAATGCCCACCCCTCTAGGCATGTCTAAGGGTCAGTTCCCTGTGATTTCTCCTATTAACCTGGTGAACTTGGGCATCCCGAGGCAATGTAGCAACTACTTCATGTACACCCACAACCCTCTCCTCTTACCTCCCAACACTCAGACTTGCGAGAGATGCAATTATATATCCAAATTGGAAGCCACGCACTCTCCAGCCAAGACCAGAATAGCTGGTCAAGAGAAGAAGGTCAACACTTGCACCACACTACATGGAACACACAGCCCTCCAAAACACACACCAGGACTGCCTTCACATAAAAACACAAACCACACACCCACCTTCGTGGAAGCTCTCAATAAACATCTAGCCAAACAGCAGAGACCTCCAAGGCAGACACTCACTCGACCACAACAACACAATACTAACCACAAGAGACATAGCTCTCCTAAACAGTGTGCCACTCAACCAAAGCTCCTAACACAAAACGGTTTACCTTCAATAAGTCCGTTATGCACTCATGCGACTCCACTTTGTGTGAAAGGAGGTTTGCAAAGTTGCAAAATCTCAACAAAAAATTGTCCGAATGTGCAATGGGCGAATGCACATTGGCATCCACTCATTGCAGATTCAACATTGTGGGTGTGGATTGCACTATAGCAGGGATAGTGAAATGATCCCATTCCCCACTGTAGTGTGATCTCGGTGTTGGTATATTAAAGTAGAGGTGTGTGGGGGCGGAGCCCCCCACATTGGGATTCAGGGGGGCTTGCCCCACTACACTACAATGTGTCTTCGACATTTTAGTTCGAAAGCCAGTGAATCAGCTGTTCAATTTGCTGACTTTCAAACTTCTGAGAATGTCGAAGTTTGAATTTTGTGCATTTGGTTCGCCCAAATGTGTGATCAGTATTGTCTGTTATGACAATATGAAGGTATATAGTCATAGGTGACTCGATAGTGAGACACACTGATGTCCCACTCACTAGGCTGAATAAGGAGAAAGTAACAGTCAGCTGCCTGTCATGTGCCAGGATCCATCACATAACACATGCACGCAGGTCCCTCAACAACAGGTACAAATATGACTCTGTCATTGTACATGTGGGTGTGAGTGACCTGAGACGCATCTCCCTGGACTACATGAAAACAGACATGGAGAAGCTCTCGGATTATGTAGCCCAGGTGGGTATGACCCTAGCCTTGAGCAGCATCCTACCATCACCCAGAATTATACCACAGTACAAGCAGAAAATGATTGATTTCAACAAGTGGCTAAGTTTCTGGTGTCATTCTAAGGGATCTGCCTGTAATGACATGATTGACACACCTCAATGCTTTGCCAAAGATGGCCTGCATCTGTCACCCCTGGGCTTCTGGATACTGGCCAAGGCTCTTGCCACCCCATTAGTGCCTTTTTAGGTGATGTTCCAAAGACCAAATTACCACCCTAACAGCTACAAACAAATGCAATCTGAAGGTCATGCAGCTCAACGCTAGAAGTCTAAATCTCAAAATGCACTCACTCGAAGCACATCTTAAAATGGAGAACATCGACATTTGTGCTGTAACAGAGACCTGGGTCAAGGCAGCAGAAAGTACCCCTGCACTACCAGGCTATAACTCATTCCACACCTTTCAGCCCCAGAACTTGGACCGAAGCTCCAAAGGCGGTGGTGTTTCCATATTCATAAAGGATGTGCACACCTCCAGACTGGTAGCACAACATAATGCATCAGACACTTCAGGTGCAGCTAACATTGGGTAAGACAGCAATTCAGGTCATAGCATGCTATAAGTCCCCAACCATGTCCCAAGACTCACACTCCACATTCCTAAGAACCCTGGAGAATATTAGGGTCCAACCTAACACTCTTATACTGGGCGACTTCAACTACCCCTCCATTAACTGGGAAAACTACTCATGTACCAACAGACTTGCCCAACGTTTCCTGGAATTCATTAATTCCGATGCCCTGGACCAGCTCATTCTTACCCCCCACTAGAGGTAGCAACATCCTTGAACTGGTCATTACTAACATGGGCAACCATTGCTCTACACCAATAGTCAAATCCTCCCTGGTTAGATCCAACCACAAACTAATCACCTTGGAAATCCCCCCCCCCCCCCCCCCACAAAGGTAACCACCATGAAAAACTTCTCCAAAGCTAACTTTAGGCTCCTAAAAACAGAGGTGGCTAACTTCATGCCACCCATGGAAATGGAGAATAGTTGCATGACTGCCAAATCATACACCAATGCACTGTACGAAAATGTCCACAAATGCATGGCTCTTGCCATACTCAATAGAACCAAGACATTCTCCTCCAAAAAAGGAAGTCAATCTGGTGTTCCCCTGCTATAAACAAACTCTACAACAGAAGGAGGAAACTGATTCAGAATAAGATGAAGTGCCAAGACTGGAAAAACTCCCTTATCAGCCTCAACAAAAAGCTGAGATCCCTCATCAAATCCTCTAAAGCTAGCTATGAAAACAGAATTGCAGCAGATAGTAAAGACAACCACAAGGCCTTCTACAGTTATGTAAAGAATCTCCACTTCAATACCCAGATTTGCTCTGAGCTACTGCACAATGGTACATCCTATACCAAGCTAACAGATATTGCAGGTATATTGGCTGACAGATTCAGTGCCAACTTTACCCCTCCTTCCCCAAGGGACCAATCACAATACCAGTAGATTGCCAGGCACCGAGTATTACTGCTGGACAGGTTAAAACAGCACTGTCCAAGACCAAGAATACAGCTTCTGTGTTACCTGACAATATACCCTGGCTGTGTTCTACATGAACTACACAGTGAACTGGCACCTCACCTGTGTGCCCTGTTCAATCACAGCCCCACCTCAGGCTTTGTCCCTACCAAATGGTGCAGTGCTATAGTCATCCCTCTCCACAAAGGAGGAGCAACTACAGACCCTGGGAACTATCGACCCATTAGCCTGATAAGTCTGATATGCAAAGCTATGGAATGCATCATCATGGACCTAATAAACAAGGCTATAGGGAATCTCCAAACTCTGGATCCCACACAGTTTGGTTTTGTGAAGGGTAGATCATGCCTGCTCAACTTGGTTGACTTCTTTGAGTCAGTCAAAAGAGATGTGTATGAACGCAAGGTGGTTCATACAGCCTACCTTGATCTGGCCGAGGCTATTGATACCATTCCCCACTCAGGAATCATAGAAAAACTCACTAAGCTAGGCATCACCCCCTATATCTCTAGGTGGGTTGCAAACTGGCTCACAGACAGAATCCACAGTCAGACTGCCAACCAGTCATGAGTCGAGTCCCACAGAGATCGGTCCTGGGTCTTCTCCCGTTTGGTATCTACTTCTCAGAAGTCCAGGCCAACACGAAGAGATTCTGGCTGACAAAGTTTGCAGACGATTGCAAGTTGGGAGCCATTTTTAACTCCCCAAGTGATGTTGACATCCTACAGAAAGGCCTCACTGAGACCAACGACTTGTGTCAGAACCATGGCCTTAAGCTCAATGCCAAAAAATGTGTCGTCATCCCCTTTGGGAAAAAAACAGTTCCCACGAATTACCACATCGATGGTAGTCCACTGAACACAGAAGGAGTTATAAGAGATCTGGGAACACAGGTTGACAGCAACCTCTCTTTTGACCACCACATTGCCACTGTGGTCAGAAAGTCCTTCTATGTGGAACATCTCATTACTTAGGGTTTTGCATCCAGGAAGAAAGAGGTCAATCATCGAGTACAATGCCCCATTTGGCATGTACCTCACTAGACACCTGCAACAACTGGAGAGGCTGCAAAAGCACCTCACAAACAGGATCCTAGGCCTTATACACTTGTCCTATATGGACAGACTCAAAAAACTCCAACTATTCTCGGTCTCATATCACCTACTTAGAGGCGATCTGTGCTCGACTTACAAAGCCATGTCTGACCCAGCGCTGTTAGAAATGCTACATCTAAAGAAATCCCAATCCCTCCACGTCACACGCTCCAGAGACCTCAACCTCAATACCACAATCAACAGAACATGCTGGAGGGACAGGTGTATAACCCAGAGACTGCCCATGCTATGGAATTGACTTCCTATACATGTGAGATCACCTCACTGACCCTCTTCCAGAGAAATCTTGATGAGTGGATGGGAAATAGAAAATTCACCCCAGGGATCATTCCAGTGGCTCTACTCAACAGAGGTACAGGGAACTATGGTCGGGTGGCACAATGCCAGCGTAATCCTATAAGCTAGGCCTGTAAAGGCTCCAGGGCCATTAGCCTAGTACACACCTATGAACGTATGAAGTTGGGTCTTTACCATCTTTAGGTAACACGGCCACCACAGCTTTCTTCCAAGATGTTGGCACTTTCCCTCCTTTTGAAATACTGTCAAACAAAATCTTCCAGATCTTTATCACTTTCTTCCCTCCTAAGTTCCAAACTTTGACAGGTATACCATTGGTTTCTGGTGACCATCTGTATCTAGAATTTTCCTGCAGACTGATTATACATCACTGTTTTTAACTCATCTTTTCCTGTCTTAACTGTTAGCTGTTAAGCTTCATCTGCCTCTAACCTTAGCATAAAGTCTTCCATAAATATTTCCATGTGTGCTTTTTCTTTATTTCAACATTTCTCTACTATATACAAATGTTCTTAAAAATTCTGAAATATCATAAATAGTTCTGCAGGGTCTCTAGTTATTTTTCTTGTTATAAGCCCTCTAAGTTTGGTAACAAACCCTTTCTACTTTCTGTTGCCTAAGTCATTGTGCTAAATGTTATTGTGCTCTGGAGTTATCAAAAAATAGTTGCTTAACAGCAGTCTTTTCAGACTCATCCCTATTATCTGCACGCTCCCTTATTTTTTTCTTTAGTACGCTGCATTTGTGCCCATTATTGTTCGGAGAGATTCCTCTTATTCTACAATACTTAACCTTTGGCACCTCATCTAAGTAATTCCTATTACGTCTTTACCATATGGCTGTCTCTTTAATTTCTGTCTTTTTGAACTCCATTTTCATTTCATTCCACTTACTATCTACAACTTCTGAAAATACTTCTATCGTCCCTAATAACTCTGAAATAATTTCCACTACCCATTCCTTAAATTTCTCTCTTTTTAACAGGTAAGTGAGAACATGTGAGTGTCTCATTTTTACTTCATTACCCTGCATTTTATATTGTTTTTTATCAGTGTATATCTGGATTATTTACTGGATATGTGTGTGGAAGCTTTCAATTATATGCACATGTTGCCGGGTCTGTATCAGTTTGTCGAAGTCTAATTACAGGGAATGGCTGCTCATCGAACCAAAATCACCTAACGACCGTTCCTCGAACATTCACATCTGCAAACGTTTTTCCCAGGGAAGGAAATGACTTGGTCAACAGACCAACCAACACACACACACACACACACACACACACACACACACACACACACACACACACACACACACACACACACACACACACACACCACAGTATATCAAAACCACCAAAGTGGGCAGCTATGTATCCCATACCCCTGCTTTAATATATACCAACTCCAAGTTAGCACAACAGTGGGGGAAGGCACAAATTTCATATGTTGGCCAAGTCACTTCCTTCCCTGGGAGAAACGTTTGCTGATGTGAACATTCAATGAACGGCCATTGGGTGTAATTAGACTTCAAAAAAACTAATACAAACCCATTCCTGTGAAGTAAAAGTTCTACCTAATCTAGCCTGGCTATAGTACCTTGGGGAATAATATGTAAATTCTGTCGGATTTCCTTCTACTGAACTCACATCTTTCATCAATTGTTATATTTTCCATTCTGGGACACTGCTACATCTTTCGCTATTGCAAATTAAATTCCAGTCCGCACCTACAAGTAATATTCCCACATTTGAAAGCTGATTTCTTCCAAAATTTTGTTAACCTCCATAACAGCAGTTTCTGGTGGAATATAAATAGATGCCAAGTTGATCCTCCTTCCTTACCCATAGCTCCTTACTACCACATATATCATTGTCTTTTTTCCTCTTCTAGCTCTACTGGAGCCTCTCTAGAAATTAGTATAATTACCCCTGCCTTTTCCTTTGTTCCTGATATTCTGTTGAATATTCATACTGAAATCCTTCCTTAGTCAAATTCATATGCTTATTTCTTTCCAAACGTGTCTCCTGTAGAATTGCTATTTGCACTGTACATTTCTTAATATAACTCAATATTCTTTCCTTTTTGTCTATACTTGTAAGGACATTTCTGTTCCAAGATAATATGTATAGTGTAGCCATCATAAAAAGCTGTTGTTCCCACCTATTATATGTCAGTGTTTTTAATGTGTATTTCCAGATTTATATTACATGCACACAATGTTTGACATGCTAATCTTTCATAGTTGTTTCTTCTCATCTCATTTTGAACCTGTCACATTTTCAAGACTTTTTGTTTTAATGAAAGCATTCAAAAAGCTGAATGCATTTTCAGAACACCCCATCCTCTATTATCTTAGAACAAACACACAAAACTATGTACATTTAGAAATTAAGTTTACCCCTCCAGATAGGAACAATTGCCAAAAATCGACAGCTGCATCCACAGACATTACTTTACCTAAAATTAACATTACCCATGCTAAAGCATATGCTACAGCCTGCATTCCGCACTTATACGGATTGCTGTCTGTTTTTTTTTTTCTTATCTCTGTTCCGCTCCCAGATGTGAAAACAGCTTGTATGCCTTCAGAAAACACTAAGGTTTACCCCTAAATAAAAGTGCAGTGGTTATCTTCTATTGAAAGCATTAAGGTATTAAGGCTGCTATAGAGGCTGCCATCTCTAATTCACTTCCCATCATTTCAAAATGTATTTTCCACTGAACTGCTTGCCACTGTCCCTTTCAATTTTGTGTTTCCCTCTGCAAAGAATGCTCAGAACTCTCAGGTTTAATTGCCTCTACCTACAGACACCTTCTTGTTATGTGAAAGTAGTCAGCAATGAACCTTTATAAATTTTACTCAGAACAGAATGTACAACTGCCTTCAGCTGCAGACTTCTTCACTCCCATTCAACAATTGCTAATTGAAAGAAAACAAGCTAATATCTTTACAAATGTAAGAAACTTGCCATTTTTCATGGCTTTCATCATTTTGCTTTATTTTTCAAGCCTACTTACATAAAAAAAAACTTGTTTATAGCTTAAGCCAAGGTCATAAATCTAGATATTCATCTTAATTTGGGTCTATAGTATGTTTCCAAAATAGCATAAGAATGAATGCAGTATCAACAACAAATAAACAGCGAACTCTACATATAGCAAAAGCCCAGGTCAACGATTTTTTCCTAGGGAAAAAAAATTGCTTGGCCATCCCTGTGGCATTGCCCTTTACCCCACTGTAGTGCAATCTCAGAGTTGGTATATTTAGTTAGGGGGTGTGGGGGGCACAGCCCCCCACATTGAGGGGTGAGGGGGTGAAGCCCCCCCAATTTGAATTGTTTTAAACTGTGTGTTGTGTCTTGTTGGTCTACCGATTTTTTTCCCTGGGAAAAATAATCGGTGACCTGGGCTTTTGCTGATTGTAGAGTTCGCTGTTTGCCACTAAAATGGCATTCGTTCTTATGCCATTTCAGCAACATAATATAGACCCCTTAATTCTACATATAATCAGTGCTTTTACTCCCCATCCTCACCCCAGCAGCCCAAGAGTACAGCATATTAATATTAAACTTGCTTTTGTCCAGCCTTTCTCCCCTTGTTATATTGTAAAGCCTATATTTCTTACAACTAAAAAGTAATTGTTGACTTTAAATCTTTAACACATACAACAGTCACTGAACATACTTTTCCACATTTAATGAGCACACTACACAAAGTGATTTACTATATATAAATCCAAAAAGGAGTTAAAAAGGAGTTGAGAAGCTTAATGCACCACACAATCTCTTCATGAAATGAATGCTTTATTAACCATCCGCGTTTTCGTCCCCAATGGACTTCATCAGATACAAAAACCCTAATAAACATTCATTAATATACTTTAATTCATTAAATTAAGCCAATCATTTGATACTTGTTAGTTCAAACTAACAAATGAACTTGCTTTGTTAATTAACAATTAACTATACTTATTCCTGTTTGTTTAAAACATTATGTATATAAATTTAAAATCAAGTATATTATAGTTATAAATAGTCTCTAATACTTAAATATTTTTAAAAACACATTCTAATTTATTAAAACATCACAGTGGTTTGGTTTATAAAGTCCAAAACTAAAAATACATATATTTATTTCATTTGGAAACTTTTTTTGTTGTTTCATAGAGCCCAGCTTGTGTAACTTTTCACTGTGAACCAGTGCCATCTATTGGTCTTTACAAGTTACTACAGCCACCTTTTATATTCTAGCAGCTCTTAATTTCAGTAGTGGTAAGATGGTAAGATGGATATGTATTCATTCAAGCCAGGAAACTCATTGGCTTCTAGGGCTAGTTGCCACCATAATTCTTTGTAACTGATATTCTCCTCCCAAGGACCACCTCTAATATCTTTTTTAACTTGATCTAATACGAAGAATTTAAAATCATTTTCTTCACATGAGAGTGCATGTCTATAGAGTGCATTGGTTTCTTTGCATTTGCTCATTTCATATGTGTGCTCATAGATCCTCTTTTTCAGGGATCTCTCGGTTTTCCCTACATAGTAGGATGAGCATTTTTTACATATTGCTAAGTAAACCAGCCCTATAGACTCACAGTTAAAATAGCCCTTACTGTACAGCCATAATTCCTTGCTTTCTAGATAGATTTTCTCTTGGTTTATAATAAACCCACATTGCCTACATTTTCCACATTTGTAGGTGCCTACCTTCACTGTATTACCTCTATCACCTAATCTATTTTCTACCTTTCCAGTTTCCAAAATATTTTTTACATTAACTGAATTCTTAAATACCACCTTTAACTTTTGCTCTGGGAGCCCTTCCAGGTCAGTTAAACTTTTAAATTTTTCCCATTCTTCTTGAAATAACCATTTCACTGATTTATTTAGGGCGTTATACTCAAGAACCAACGCTTGCTGAAAATTTTCATTCTTAGGACCCTCCTTGGTTCCCATATTCTGTAAATTTTCTTTCTCTCCTATGATAGGTTTAAACTTTCTCTTTCTCCCTATTGTAACTTCATTTCTTAAATCCTTAATAAACTGCTCTGGATATCCCCTATCCCAAAACATCTGTTCTAATTTATCACATTCTTTTACAAAGTTGTTTTCGGAGCTTGTCATCCTTGAGCCTCTAATGAACTGCTCCTTTACTAAGTTCTTCTTACAATAAATGGGGTGTCCGCTATCAAAATGAAGAAATGAGTTTACATATGTTTCTTTCCTAAATACCCTAGTATCGAAGGAATGGGTATTTTTATATATCTCTATATCTAAATATGCTATACTTTTGTTGGACATATTATATGTGAACTTAAGGAAATCTGTTGTGTGACTAATATATTCAATAAATTCTTTTAATTTATCCTGACCCCCCATCCAAAAAATTGTGTCATCTAAAAACCTCTTATATAACTTACAATATTCCATGTAGCCAGATTTAAATATATATTTCTCCTCCCAATTGGCAAGTACCAAATTAGCAAAGGTAGGAGCACAGGCTGCCCCCATTGCCACTCCTTGAATTTGTTGGAAAAATTCACCTTTATGGATTAGAAAATTATTTTTCAAAATCAAGTCCATAAAGCCTGTGCATGCTACCTTATCCTCAAATGTTAATTTTTTATCATTAAATACCTCCTCTTCAAACATTCTGATACCTTTTTCATATGGGATAGACCCAAACAAGTCTACCACATCTATTTTCACAAACATAAGATCTTTGTCAAATACATCTAGGGTTAATTCTCTAAGTAGGTCCCATGAATCTCTCAGTATTGCTTCCTTATTTATCCATATATGTTTTGTTTTGACATCTACAAATTTTCCCATGGGTGTAGTTTTTGAGCTTTCTGCTGCTACAATGGGTCTGAAGGGAGGGTTTTCACTATTTTTGTGTATCTTCGGTATACTGAAGATGACAGGTATCTTTGGCTTATTAACTTTTAAATAAGCCATCATTTTCCCATCAATAACATTTTCGAGGGCCATATCTTCCAAGACCATGTCTATCCTTCTATATGCTAGGTTAATCTCATTCTTAGAGACAATCCTATACTTGATTGTATCCATCAAAATATCATTCATCTTCCCTTCATATTCTATGACATCCATGATCACAACCCCCCCACCCTTATCGGGCTTCATAACTCTGATGCCTGCACTATTTTTTAATTCATCTAAAATCTTCCTTTCCCCCATTTCCAAGTTGTTCCTATACCTAACCTTTTTATCAACTTTATTAATAATATTTTCCATGTTACTTTCAAAGTTTTTTAGTTGAGCATGGATGGGTGGGTTGAATATTGATTTATTTTTTAATATTCTTTGTTCTTCTGTCACATAAACGTTATTCCTATCAATATCATCCTTTCTAAATAAAAGTTCTAGGTTCATTTTTCTCATAAATAATTTTATATCCAACAAAGTTTGAACCCTATTCCCTTTGACTAGTGGAATGAATTTGAATCCTTTTTCTAATAGGGAAAAATGTTCACCCCTGAGTTCAATATTACTAAAATTGTATATAGTAAATCCGTCCTTTGTATATTTATTACCTATTTTCTCAATTACCTCAGTTACTTTTGGTGGTTCATAAGTCAAGGGGTCTGGTACATATGTCTCCCCTTTTCTCTTATCCCCCCTCCCCTGTGAAAATTTCTTTGATTTCTATTCCTGGAATATTCTTCCCCTTCTTGTCTTCCTAATGGTGGGAATTCTGTATCATAATCATCATAAAAAGAATCTATTTGGGGCTCCCCTGTTCTATTTCCTACATGATATCCTTCCTTCTTATAAGAATTTTTATATGAGGATGCCCTATTATGCACTGGTTTCGGGTAGCTTATATCTTTTTCATATTCCAAAATGTCCCTTTTTAACTTATCCATCTTTCTTTTAACTAACACATCACATCTTCCATCTATCTCCCTTTTTAATTCCATGTATTTTTGCCTCTCTTCTTTAATACTGAAGACTAAGTCCTCCTTTACAAGTGCATCAAGTTCAATAATTTGTTCATGAATTGTCGCTAAGTTTCTATTGTTTTCATCAATAATACATTTTACAATTTCCAAACCACAATTATTAAAAACATTTACAAGTTCATTATGAAATATTGACCCTATCTGTACATTATTTGGATATTTCCAAGTACGTAGTCCCTTAGGGACTATTTTCCGTTTCAGACACTCTTTAAGGTAACCATTTTCAACAGTGATAGATTTATATTTATACATCAACTTGGAAGCATTATCAACTTTCTTACTATAAGAATCACTATTAACAGCTTGTCGTTGTAGCCCTTCACCATTGTTAAGGTTAAAATTAAAATTATATTGTTCTTTCAACCAGTGGTTAATTTCAATGGTGTGGGCAATAGGAACAGTACCTTGTAAACGCTCAAGCATTTCTGTCTCTTCATTGAAATTAACCGCCGTATCCTCGATCTCTATCTCCTGAAAAGCATTCGGGGTGGCTGCTGGATCAAACGTTGAATCATTCGGTTCATCTCCTTCCCTTGTCGCTCTTCCACTTCCAAAACAAGGTCTCTTCCTCTTTTGCCGTTGCTGCCGTGCTCTCAGGTCTTGACCCATGTCATCTCCTTCCGGTTCATATGCTTTGCATACAAAGGACTCGCACAAAGGTGTTAGCAAGTCTACCAAGGCAGTGAGTTGCCCTATTAGTTTCCTTGCCTGACTGCTGTCCTCGCAACAAGTCTGCCTCTCGTTCTCCTTCTCCATGCCGTTACTGTTACCAAGAAAATCACAAAATGGTCAACTCCCCCACAAAGACCAATAAATCCAAAAAGGAGTCAAAAAGGAGTTGAGAAGCTTAATACACCACACAATCTCTTCACGAAATGAACGCTTTATTAACCATCCGTGTGTTCTTCCCCAATGGACTTCATCAGATACAAAAACCCTAATAAACATTCATTAATATACTTTAATTCATTAAATTAAGCCAATCATTTGATACTTGTTAGTTCAAACTAACAAATGAACTTGCTTTGTTAAGTAACAATTAATTATACTTATTTCTGTTTGTTTAAAACATTATGTATATAAATTTAAAATCAAGTATATTATAGTTATAAATAGTCTCCAATACTTAAATATTTTTAAAAACACATTCTAATTTATTAAAACATCACAGTGGTTTGGTTTATAAAGTCCAAAACTAAAAATACATATATTTATTTCATTTGGAAACTTTTTTTGTTGTTTCATAGAGCCCAGCTTGTGTAACTTTTCACTGTGAACCAGTGCCATCTATTGGTCTTTACAAGTTACTACATCCACCTTTTATATTCTAGCAGCTCTTAATTTCAGTAGTGGTAAGATGGATATGTATTCATTCAAGCCAGGAAATGTATTGGCTTCTAGGGCTAGTTGCCACCATAATTCTTTGTAACTGATATTCTCCTCCCAAGGACCACCTCTAATATCTTTATTAACTTGATCTAATACGAAGAATTTAAAATCATTTTCTTCACATGAGAGTGCATGTCTATAGAGTGCATTGGTTTCTTTGCATTTGCTCATTTCATATGTGTGCTCATAGATCCTCTTTTTCAGGGATATCTCAGTTTTCCCTACATAGTAGGATGAGCATTTTTTACATATTGCTAAGTAAACCAGCCCTATAGACTCACAGTTAAAATAGCCCTTACTGTACAGCCATAATTCCTTGCTTTCTAGATAGATTTTCTCTTGGTTTATAATAAACCCACATTGCCTACATTTTCCACATTTGTAGGTGCCTACCTTCACTGTATTACCTTTATCACCTAATCTATTTTCTACCTTTCCAGTTTCCAAAATATTTTTTACATTAACTGAATTCTTAAATACCACCTTTAACTTTTGCTCTGGGAGCCCTTCCAGGTCAGTTAAACTTTTAAATTTTTCCCATTCTTCTTGAAATAACCATTTCACTGATTTATTTAGGGCGTTATACTCAAGAACCAACGCTTGCTGAAAATTTTCATTCTTAGGACCCTCCTTGGTTCTCATATTCTGTAAATTTTCTTTCTCTCCTATGATAGGTTTAAACTTTCTCTTTCTCTTTCTCCCTATTGTAACTTAATTTCTTAAATCCTTAATAAACTGCTCTGGATATCCCCTATCCCGAAACATCTGTTCTAATTTATCACATTCTTTTACAAAGTCGTTTTCGGAGCTTGTCATCCTTGATCCTCTAACGAACTGCCCCTTTACTAAGTTCTTCTTACAATAAATAGGGTGTCTGCTATCAAAATGAAGAAATGAGTTTACATATGTTTCTCAACTCAAGCTCAACAAGCTCCGAAAATGACTTTGTAAAAGAATGTGATAAATTAGAACAGATGTTTCGGGATAGGGGATATCCAGAGCAGTTTATTAAGGATTTAAGAAATTAAGTTACAATAGGGAGAAAGAGAAAGTTTAAACCTATCATAGGAGAGAAAGAAAATTTACAGAATATGGGAACCAAGGAGGGTCCTAAGAATGAAAATTTTCAGCAAGCGTTGGTTCTTGAGTATAACGCCTTAAATAAATCAGTGAAATGGTTATTTCAAGAAGAATGGGAAAAATTTAAAAGTTTAACTGACCTGGAAGGGCTCCCAGAGCAAAAGTTAAAGGTGGTATTTAAGAATTCAGTTAATGTAAAAAATATTTTGGAAACTGGAAAGGTAGAAAATAGATTAGGTGATAGAGGTAATACAGTGAAGGTAGGCACCTACAAATGTGGAAAATGTAGGCAATGTGGGTTTATTATAAACCAAGAGAAAATCTATCTAGAAAGCAAGGAATTATGGCTGTACAGTAAGGGCTATTTTAACTGTGAGTCTATAGGGCTGGTTTACTTAGCAATATGTAAAAAATGCTCATCCTACTATGTAGGGAAAACCGAGAGATGCCTGAAAAAGAGGATCTATGAGCACACATATGAAATGAGCAAATGCAAAGAAACCAATGCACTCTATAGACATGCACTCTCATGTGAAGAAAATGATTTTAAATTCTTCGTATTAGATCAAGCTAAAAAAGATATTAGAGGTGGTCCTTGGGAGGAGAATATCAGTTACAAAGAATTATGGTGGCAACTATCCCTAGAAGCCAATAAATTTCCTGGCTTGAATGAATACATATCCATCTTACCACTACTGAAATTAAGAGCTGCTAGAATATAAAAGGTGGATGTAGTAACTTGTAAAGACCAATAGATGGCACTGGTTCACAGTGAAAAGTTACACAAGCTGGGCTCTATGAAACAACAAAAAAAGTTTCCAAATGAAATAAATATATGTATTTTTAGTTTTGGACTTTATAAACCAAACCACTGTGATGTTTTAATAAATTAGAATGTGTTTTTAAAAATATTTAAGTATTAGAGACTATTTATAACTATAATATACTTGATTTTAAATTTATATACATAATGTTTTAAACAAACAGGAATAAGTATAATTAATTGTTAATTAACAAAGCAAGTTCATTTGTTAGTTTGAACTAACAAGTATCAAATGATTGGCTTAATTTAATGAATTAAAGTATATTAATGAATGTTTATTAGGGTTTTTGTATCTGATGAAGTCCATTGGGGACGAAAACGCGGATGGTTAATAAAGCGTTCATTTCTTGAAGAGATTGTGTGGTGTATTAAGCTTCTCAACTCCTTTTTGACTCCTTTTTGGATTTATTGGTCTTTGTGGGGGAGTTGACCGTTTTGTGGTTTTCTTGATTTACTTTATATAACATGTCATTTATATTATGAAATGTTTTAACAAATAATAAAAACAAGTATTATTTTACTTACAGTTAGTATTTCCCTTTTGGTGTCCTCCTAAACATTAATGACAAAGTGGGGTATGCATTAAACTTGTGGATGGACTATAGTGCAAAATCAACAAATTCCAGTTTTTTGCAATTACTTTGTTTTTTTTTGCAAAGCCATATTTCAGAAATGCGATTTATGCTTTACAGTCTCCCATTTATTCACTAATTTTAGTGTTGCTGGTCTTCTTCCTGTTTATCTCCATCTCCCAACAACAGACTTTTGTTCAAGTCAATGTGCTCCTGAATCTTCTAGTCAACTCCTGTGCTTTTTTTCTGTCACACATTTTCATTTGGAACTTTGGAAAAAGTTTCACTGGGAAGTATATCTATGTGCTTTATTGTCAGAAGAATGAGAAGCAGAGTCCCTTGCTGTTTGATGTCTTCCTTTTTTTTGGATAAACTTTTACTTTTTCCCCTTTAACCTGTTCTGCATCCAAAAATGTCTTTAATCATCTAGGTAAAACAAATTTGAAGACACCTGGATATAGCAGCTCGAATCTCACACCAGCCTTTTGACATTATCTTATTGCTGAGATAAGTTTGTTCTCTTATGCTGGTGTATAGTGAAAAATAATTTTATTTAAACAGTCTGCTGTTTAAAGCCTTTTCCTTCTGTCGCAGCTGTCAGGCTCTACTCTTTCGGCTGGTGTGACTGCATCTTTACTAATACAGGTCTTGGCTTTCTGCTCATGGCCAGGTTTGAAGCATACACTCAGTGTGCCCTTTCAATTAGCAAATACTGCTTTGGAATACTCGTCCAGTTGCTTGTGTGTGCTTTCATAAGTTTAACACATCTGTTCTTTCCAGTTTGTCTGTTACAGCAGAAAATCTCAGGTTTTCTCTGGATGCTCTGTCTTCTAACTTTTTTGAAACACCTCTTCTAGAGAAGTCTCATACTCAGCCAGCCTTTTCTTCATTTTAGCCTCTGATGTTTGCAGTTTTATCAGTTCATCTGAATAGCTAGTTAAAGCTTCTTCTATTTTTCCAGCCTTTTATTTGGGTCAATATTTCATTTATTTTAATCACCTCGAGTACATTTCATGTTTTTCTCATCCGAATTACTAGACTCCATTTTTTGTACCAAAGCTGAGTCTTGAACTGCTTTTTGCTGAAAAACTGCAGGATTTTTCAGTCAGTATTCTGTATTCACCCTTTCTTGTTAATTTTCTTACAGTGTACTTACTACTCAGTAATTGAATTTTACTTAAGCTGACAATAACACTGGCTCTTATTTCTCAGTTTTTTTTTCACACTGGGAGAGCTGACATTATGCTGTTGAAAAGTGTCCAGCCATCTTGGAAGTGCTGTACTACATTGTAATGGAAAATTAATCTAAATACCTCAGGCATAGAACCTATAACCTTTGCATGGCAGATAAACACAGAGACCATACAGAGAGGATTTAAAGTAAAAGTGGAAGTACCTTGAAGTGTGGTCTGTGAGGATAAATACAGGATTTTCCCCAAGCAGGTAAAGATGGCTCCATGGATTAGATCAAGGGTACAAGTAGCTGCAAAGTATTATATACATACAGTAGAAGAAAGCATTCTAAGGGATCCCCTTCAGATTATCAAAGTTTCAAAGCTTTGAAATTCATATGGCCGAGACCATATGATTGAAGTTTTGAAACTTCAAACATTTAAATAGAGATTGGTGTACAGCATGGAACAAGAAATTTACCAATTTTCTCAGTGTAGTGTGATCTCGGAGTTGGTACATTTAATTAGGAGGGGGTGTGGGGGGTGCAAGTGTGCTCCCCTGCAAAAAATTAAATTTATTATTTTTTTTATTTAATTTTTGAAGTTTCAAAACTTTGATCATATGGTCTCAGCCATATGAATTTTGAAGTTTTGAAACATCAACAATCTGAAGAAGATCCGTTATAAGAACTAAGCCAACACAGGACTGGAGGAAGGAGATTCTGCTGATAGAGATTACTGTAATTAGGGATACAGTCAATAGGCAACAGGGGGCTGGAATTTATTGGAGAAAAATGGTAAAAAAAAAAACAAGGTACTGGGAGCAAATAATTAGAGGGAAAGGTAAAAGAATGGGAAGAGGCCAAGAATTTAGACTGTAGGTTAGAGACTGTTTTCCCCATGAAGGACTGATAGAGTATAGGCAAAGAGAAAGCAATACAGGGATCAAGGAAAAGACTGACCAGCACTAGTAAAGTTTTCAGTAGACTCTAGAACATAATCTGTTGTTGAAAAAAGAATAATTAGTAGAGGATATAAAATATTGCATGATGACTATAAAAATCAATCAAAGGAAGTTAGAAAGGATTGGATAAGCAATTCACAAAGAGACAATAGGAGGATATATGCATGTCACACAAATATGCAACAAAGTCTAAAAGATTTAGGGTCTTTGCTAGGAAGTGTTTACGTAAGTATTTTTATACCCCAAGTAGACTTGAAAGAAATTTTCCTCAAGTAGCTAGCAAATGATGGAGGCATGATGGGGACGAAAGAGATAATTGGGAACATATTTTCTGGGACTATAATGAGTTGGCAGACTTTAAAGATTCCCTGCAGACTGCTCTGTCAGAGATACTGGGCAAGCAAATTGGTGTAACTAAGGAGATTATTTTTTGAGCTGTGATACAGAATCAGAATTGCATAGACACAATAAGGTCTTGCTGAGTCTAATTATGGTGGCTGCCAAAAAACAATTACTAGAAAATGGAAATCAAAGTTTAAACCAACTTTACTAGAACTAGTAAATATAGTAACAAATATATAACAACTGGAGTTGGGATCTTTAGAAAAGTGTAGGAGCAAATGACACAGAAAAAAATGGGAATTGTTGGAACAATAAATGCAGAGGAGGAATGAGGTTTAAAAGAAGGCAGGATTTGAATGACCTATGTAATGTTTGACCGACAATTACTGGATAGATTATAAGTGATGTATAATGTTTGCAACTAAAATTATGTCATGGTTTGTTTTCATATATATAAATGTATGATTATCTATGTCATATGCCTATGTCATATGTGATAATTTGATAAAGATATTTCCTGTTTAAAAAAAGGGTATAAGTGGCTGATATGACTGCTTCACATATTATAGCTATGCACTCACAACATTACACAGTGTGTATGTTTGAGATCTAGCAAATCCCAGAATACAATCACTGCTGTTTCACTTTAACATGATTGAGTTAAGGTGGTTAGACCACAATGTGAGAATGCTAGCTCAACAGGTAATTCACATTATGGGAGTATGTGTCTGCTGACGTATGAACTTTGTGTCTGCATGCTTCTACAGCCAGGTCATAAAATCAATATATTTGGCTAGTATTCAGAAATCAACATGTTAAACTGGAAAATGAAAGGAACAGAAGAATGTTTCTACTGATGCTTGAAGCCTACCTCACAGATATGCTTTTTACAGAGCTATAATGAGGTCAGAAAGTCACTACATTTCACAAGTATTCAGGAAAACCAAATAATAAAACATGAAGACATGTCTGACACTTGCATCATTCAGATAAATTCTATAGAACTAGTGTCAATCTAATCATAAGATCACTGTAACTGGCTAATATTCAGAGATCAGCACAAAATAAAATATGAAATAAAAGGAAAAGAAAACTGTTTACTAATGTTACTAATGTTTTTTGGCTTGCATTACTCATATACTTTCTAGAAAGATAGCAGCAAGTCAGGTCATCAAATTCCTGAAAGGCAATTCTTCCCTGAGGATAAAAAACACAGGTTAAGCTTATTAACAGCTCAGAGTGAGAGCTATTTTAACGTAACTGCAATTAGAAATAGAATTCAACAGTTTTGAAGCTGCATGTAGGCATCCCTCCCGGTGGAACAGTGATGCAACAGACAGCAGTGTTGTCTAACAGCAGCAGGTTCTCTGGTTTGATTCTTGCCTCTGGTGCCTTCTATGTGGGGTTTGCCTGTCCTCCCTGTGTTTGCATGGGTTTCCTCCCACATTACAGAAACACAAAGTAGTTGGATTGGGCACACTAAACTGGCTGTAAGCGTGTGTGTGGTATGGAAGAACAGCAGTGGCAGGACTAGCCACCCGATGGGGAGAACCTTGACTCTAGATGATTATCAGTGTTGAATTGACACCCCAATCCCATGTACAAAAAACTGGAAAAAGGGATAGTGGATGGATGGATGTAGGTATCCTTCCCCAAACCTCCATAGCCAAAGCAAAGAAATGCTCAGAAAGCCAAAATGAAAATATAAATAAAGGCCAGAATTTAAAAAAAAAAAAAAAAAAAAAACAGGACTGTCCTTTTACATTGTTGGAATGTTAAGAAATTCCTTTTCCCCATGCTATGGAAAGTACCACTGAATCCAAAGGGTGGGCTTGGGAAAAAATGATTGAATTAGGATTAGGGGAGCTAGTATGGCAAATGGACATGGATACCATGCCCTCCTTGAATTAAATGACAGCCAATTAGTCTTTTAAAATTAATGTCTGATAAACTTTAGTGGTGAGCAATTTTTTTTTTGTATTTTTATATTAGACTACTGTGTTTTCATTTTTTTTTTTACTGTCTTATAAAGTTTGTATTGCTTAGTAAGTTAAAAAGCATTTTCACTGCGATCATCTGATTTGCTTTGAGATAGTAAGTGATTGCTTTGAATTCATAATAATGTGTGGTCCTTATTTGTTTAATTCTGAAGTCTATTGTATGAAGACAAAAATGTTCATCTCATTAAACTTGCAATTATTATGGATTTTTTTGTGTGTCCTTGGCTGTGTTTTCAATACTGTAACATTTGATGTTATGTGATCCTATCTCGCCTACATTCTGTACTGATGGGGCTCGGAGCCGATCCCTCGGCTCCGACGCGGCACGCTATGCTATAGAGCGAAGCCTCTTATTGGCTGAGCTATTCTCTATCCCAGGATGCACCACCACTAATCCCCCAGATCTCGTTTGCCGCTTACAAGCTAGGACGTGGTCTCAAACTTGGCTGAGCTAAGTACTGTTTTTTTCTAAGTTTCCTGTCAGGAAATTCCTTATTATCACCCAAAAGCTGTTTTAACAGCTATTGTTGTTGTACGAGTGTGTTTTGGTACATTTTGTTGAGGTATATTGTGTGTTTGTTTAAGGGAAAGGTTTCCCGTTTAAGTTAGAGGGGCCTTCCCCTATTCCTCAGCTAGTTTCTCTTATTTTTTCTCTAGGAGGTCAAGTACCTGTTTAAGTTAGAGGGTCTTGGCCCTCCTTCTTAGTGTTTTCTGTCATTGTATTGTGTCGTTAAAAAAAAAAAAAGTTTAAAGTTTTAAGTTAAATTTTTTCTATTGTGTAAAGTATTTGTTCTGACAAGATAGTGCTTCTGTCCACTGTTTTAGTGTTTTTTGATAGGTATTATGTCAAAAGAACATAGACCCTCAGGGTTCAAAAAGTGCACGAGGTGCGGTTATAAGATGTCTATAACCGATGACCACTCCTTGTGCGTATATTGTTTAGGCGCCAAGCACCTACAGGAGTCCTGTAGCGTGTGTCACGCCTTTTCATCTAGAGTCCTCCAAGAGAAGAAGAATAAATTAATACTAAAAGGGCTGATTAAACCCTCCTTCGAGGAGGCCTTATCTTCCTCTTCCTCCCCTACGAAGAAGAAGAAAGCGTCGGCTCCGACCAGCCCGTCGGAACCGACTGCTAAGAAACCTAGGCAGGCTTCTCCATCGGCTCCATGGACTTCGGAGCCGAGGGCGGAACAGTCTGCCTCGATGCCTCCAGTCTCGACTCCTCTGGTTTCGGAGCCGAGGACTGGGGCGTCGAGAGGCGGGTCACCTTCATCGGCTCCACTGATTTTGGAGCCGATGAGGGTTGCCGGCTCAGACTCTTCCCCTTCGGCGCCGAAGCCCTCCTCGGCACCGAGGGAAATTGTTTTGGGATCTCCCTCGGAACCGATATTGGTCGAGTCCATTCGGAGCCGGTCCCCCAGTCCTTTGGAGCCGATGGAGAAGTCGGTTCGGACCCGATCGGTTTCATCTAGATCCTCCAAGATGTCTGATTCGGACATCGACAGGGTGCTCCTAAGACTTTTCCAGTCTCCTGTGTTCCAAAAATTAGTTTTGGCTCCAGCCCATTCGGCTTCGGAGCCGATGGTCCACCCTGTAGTTATGGCTCCTCCTCCAACAGCCTCGGCACCGTTGGAGCCGGTGCTGGTGGAGCCGATGGAGGTTTTCAGGTCGGCTCCGACCCTTACTCCAACCCCGGCTCTCGAGTCGGAGTTCGGTACGCAGACCTCCTCTGTCGGCCCCGGGGGGGACGCTTCGGGACTGATGTTTTCGGTTCCAAGCCTTCCTCTCGGTACGTTGGCTGCGGGGGTACCATCTACTGTTGTGGCCATGGGGGTTGGACCTTCCCAGGATTCTGGTGGTCCGGCCTTCAGGGCCATGAGGAGTGGGTTAGCCAAATCTTCTTTGGCTACCTCCACGGTCTCTCCAGCACCTTCCCTGCATACGGAGACTGGGTCTTTAGCAGTCCCCCTGTCCTTAGACAGCGGAGCCCTGGGGCCTGAGGTCACCCCCACTGGGGGTTCCCCCCCTCCTGGAGGTCCCTCTGAAGCTTCTTCGGAGGAACCCCCAAGGAAAAGATCGTGCAAGAGGAAGCACGTTGACTCCCCCGATGAGTCTCTCACGTCAGACACTGATCTTGATGATGCAGAGGGGTCCCCTAAGTCGTCCTCAGATGATGTCTCCTTTGCAGACATCCTGGAAGCCCTCAAACAACGAGGCGGCTGGCATTCCAAACCCCCTTCTGCTGACGAGTCGGTGTTCCTTAAGGCCTTCGGGGCTCAGCCCTCTGCCTCCTGGGTGTCTCCGCCCTTCGACGAGCTCCTTGATTTGATCTGTCGAAGGGCGTGGGAACACCCAGACTCTGTGGAACCGGTGCCTGCTCACCCAAATAAGTTCCTGTCAGCACCCCCAGAAAAGGAATTTTTGATGAAAGGTGTGGCTGTAGATGCCTTGGTGGTGGCATCTGCTACCCAACAAGATGTAGCAGAGGCTTCGACGTCCGTCCATCCTCCTAATAAGGAGTCTAGGAGCATGGATCGGTATGGTAAGCGCACCCTCAGTTCAGCGGCCTTTACCTTAAGATCCCTGAACTATTTAACGCACTTCACCAGGTTTCAGAGGGATCTGATCAAGGAGCTTTCAGATACCCTCTTGGGTAACCTACCTGAGCAGCTGGCCCAGACGGTTGGCTCTCAGTTGGCTACGCTGTCATCCATATCAAACTCGTCCATGAGGCTCATTTCTTATGTGGCTGAGGGAGCGAGTAGAGCGGCGGGTACAGGTATTGCTCTACGGAGGCAAGCCTGGCTCCACCTGTGTCATTTTGTGGAAGCCTTCAAGTCTTCCTTTGCCGATGCTCCCTTTGATGGGTCCTCTTTGTTTGGACCCAAGGTAAAGGACACATTGACCTGCTGCGAGCAAGAAGGTAAGACTTTGACTGCCGTAGGGGCACGATTTTCCACTCCCTTTCGGCCTTACCCCAAGGCTAAAAGAGGAGGGAAAATGTGGTTCCGTAGATCTCAGAAGTCTTATCCCTCACAGCAGGACAATCCCCCTTCTAGAGGCAGAGGAGGGGGAAATTCTTCTGGAAGACGCCGTCCCAGAGGCAGCAGAGGCCCCCGCAACACTGGAGACTGCGAGTCCTTTCGTGGCTCTTCAGCCTTTCACAATCCCTGAGGGATTGCCTGACTGTGCAGCTCCGGAGCCAGTCGGGGGTCGTTTTTCGAGGCAGCTAAAAGCCTGGGAAGGTATTACTCAGGACCGATGGGTGCTTCGAATTATCGCCGGAGGTTACGCCATTCCCTTTTCTCACTCCCCACCTCTGTCCAAGAAAATCCCGGACCCGCCACCCAGTCAACGGGAAATTGCAGCCTTAGAAGTTTCAAAGCTGCTTCAAAAAGGAGTCATCCAACCGGTCCCTGCAGACCAGATTGGATTAGGGACTTACTCAAGATTCTTTTTGGTGCCAAAAAAAACCGGGGACTTGAGGCCCATTTTGGATATCAGCATTCTAAATTGTTCAGTCAAAAAGTCCAAGTTCTGAATGGTCACCCTACAATCCATTCTCCCACTGCTGGAGAAAGGTGTTTGGATGTGCTCCATAGATCTCAAGGACGCTTATTACCATATCATGGTACATCAAGCGTCCAGGAGACATCTGCGCTTCAGCCTAGGAGACAGTCATTTTCAGTTCCGCGCGCTGCCCTTTGGTCTCACCACAGCCCCCAGGGTGTTCACCAAATGTTTGGCGGTCATGACTGCTCACTTGAGAAGTCTAGGATTCCAGGTGTTTCCGTATCTAGACGACTGGCTCCTAACTGCCACCTCCAAGCATCTACTATTGCAGAGCCTACAAGCCACAATATCACTGGGCACTTCCCTTGGAATCACCTTCAATTGGCCAAAGTCTGTGTTGCTGCCATCTCAACGCATAAGATTCATCGGAGTAGAGATAGACTCAAACCGAATGCAGGTCTATCTTCCTACAAAGAGGATACAAACCATACAGGCTCAAGTTCGAGCCTTACTTCCCAGATCCAAAGCCCCAGCCAGAATGGTCCTGCAGCTATTGGGATCTATGTCCTCCACGGTTCTTCTAGTTCCCCTAGCAAGGTTGCACATGAGAATTCTCCAGTGGCTTCTTTCAACACAGTGGTCCTTTTAGGATCTCCCCCTCAGTCACCTCATATGGATCACGGAAACCTGCAAACGGGACCTTCGCTGGCGGCTGATACCCTCCAATCTGGATCAGGGACGACCCTTTGTTCCGCCTCCTCCTGTGGACACTTTGACTACGGACGCCTCCCAGATGGGGTGGGGGGGGGCATTCCCTGGGCAGGTCAGTCCAAGGCAAATGGCATTCGGAAGAGAGCCTCCTTCATATCAACATTTTAGAAATGAGGGCGGTGTTTCTGTCCCTACAAGCCCTTCACAATTACCTCCCTCAGGGCGTAACTGCCGTTCACTCCGACAACATGTCAGTGGTCTGGTACCTGAACAAGCAGGGAGGGACCAGATCCTACCCCCTTTGCAGAGAGGCCATGAGAGTTTGGGAATGGGCAGTGTCGACCAAACGATTTCTAGTGGCGACTCATATCCCGGGCAAGTCCAATGTGATAGCCGACAGACTGAGCAGAACTATCCTCTCTCCACACGAGTGGTCTCTGAACAATACGGTCGCAACTCAGATTTTCAGCAAATGGGGAATTCCTTGTTGTGACCTCTTCGCAACCCCGCTGAATGCGAAGTGCAAAAAGTTCTTCTCCCTCACTCCGGCTCCGGGGGAGAGCCCTATGGATGCACTAGCCCATCCTTGGCCCACCGGCTTGCTATACGCTTTTCCCCAGTTCCTCTCCTTCCCAGAGTGATCCAAAAGGCGTCTCACTTGGGGAGCAAAATGATCTTAGTTGCTCCTTACTGGCCTCGTCAGGTATGGTTCCCCTATCTTCGGAAATATGCACTGGACGGTCCATGGTTCCTGGATCAGATCCCAGACCTATTAGTTCATCAGTCGGGACTACTCCACCAGTCCCTCCACACCTTGAAATTAACAGCTTGGCTCCTCCTCTTCTGACTATAGTCAGGAATCATACCTTAGACCCGGAAGTCGTACATATCTTATCTTCGGCCCACAAGTCTGCCACTAAGAAATTGTATTCTAGCAAATGGAAGAGATTTGCTATTTGGGCTCAACTCCGGGGTCTGGATCCCATCACTATTCCTGTATCGGAAGTCTTGAAATTTCTAACTTCCCTATTCAATCAAGGTTCTTCAGTCTCTACCATCAAGGTTCAATTGGCAGCTATTTCCAATTTTCACGAATCTATAAACCCACCTTTAATGAGCAACAGATTGTGTAAGACCTTCATGAAAGGTGCTGCGCTTTTACGACCTCCGATTTCTCATCCTGCTCCTCCATGGGATCTCGATGTGGTGTTACATGCCTTAACTTCCTCCCCCTTCGAACAGGCAGCAACATGTGATTTGAAATTTCTATCGTGGAAAACTGCCTTTCTGGTCGCGGTTACTTCTGCCAGAAGGGTTTCAGAGCTTCAAGCTTTGTCTGTAAAACCTCCGTACCTGATTTTTCACAAAGATAGAGTATCTCTCAGGCCAAATCCATCATTTGTCCCTAAAGTTTGTTCTAGTTTTTGTCTACAACAGTCATTAGAACTTCCAGTTTTCTTTCCAAAGTACTCAAACAAAGCGGAATACATATTCCACACATTAGACGTCCACAGGCAGTTGCGTTTTTATTTAGATAGGACCAAACAAACAAGGGAGACAGATCAATTGTTTGTGTCCTTTTCGGATAACAAATTGGGCAAATCAGTCACAAAAGTCACTATTGCCAAATGGATCAGGGACTGCATTAGTCAAGCTTATTCCTCTTCTAATAAAGAGCTTACGACCTCTGTCAAAGCTCACTCTACAAGAGCTATGGCTACTTCAATAGCATTCCATTCTAAGCTTGCCATTAGTGACATTTGTGCTGCGGCTACATGGTCTTCCCCGCACACCTTCATTTCCCACTACAAATTGGATGTGGCATCTCGGGGGTGAGCTTCATTTGGTTCCACAGTGCTCAGGAGTGTTTTCCAGTGAGCCACCCAGGATTTAGGTGCTAGGGACGCTGTCCCATCAGTACAGAATGTAGGCGAGATAGGATCACATAACATCTTTTAGTTATGTACTTACCATAACTTTAGATGTTTGGGATCCATCTTGCCTACATTCCCAATAACCCACCCTCCTTCCCCCTACCTTGGAGATCAGAAGAGATCGGACGGTCCGAATTCTATTGTTTCATCTTGAAACATCTGGCAATGTTATATAAACAAGTTATGTGTGTGTGCATGAATGCGGACAAACAAGATCTGGGGGGATTAGTGGAGGTGCATCCTGGGATAGAGAATAGCTCAGCCAATAAGAGGCTTCGCTCTATAGCATAGCGTGCCGAGTCGGAGCCGAGGGATCGGCTCCGAGCCCCATCAGTACAGAATGTAGGCGAGATGGATCCCAAACATCTAAAGTTATGGTAAGTACATAACTAAAAGTTTCTGGTTTTGGTCATGTTTGTTGTTCCATTCTTGCTGGTTATTAGGTCCCAAACACTGAGGAACTGCTGGAAAATGTGACTTTGTTGGCTTAAAGCTAAACCATTCTGTAAGGCCTACTGCAAAGGTGTCTTAAAGTAAAAATATTATGAAAGCAACACTTTTTAACACTGGTAAAAAAAAAAAAAATTATACTCACTAAAGCCAAACTAAAATACTCTAGCAGACGATCGCACGGAATATGATCGACTCCACTTTGATTCACTGAAGGACAAACACTCTAATTTCAAAAGTGCAAAACAGTTTTGCCAAATGCAATATGCAAAAAAACAAAAGTAATAATAATAATAATAATAATAATAAAGATTTTCTGCAGGGGAGCAAGCCCTCCTGCACACCCCATGTGTTGGGATCTCCCACACCCCTAACCTATAGCCTTGTTAATAGCACAACAGGTAGTATATTTGCATTTGATGCAGAAGGCTGTGGGTTCTACTCCAACAGTCGATAGATACATTGCTGATACTGTACTGTGTAGCAAAGGGGGTGGATGCTGCACTCCTCTTAAGGGGGTGGGAGGATGACATAATGGTTAAGGTGTTTTCCTTAAAGACAGAAGGTGCAGGGTTTGATTCTCATATGGGGTAACTGGCTAGGCTTCAAATGGCCCAAAACGGGCAGTTAGCCTAGTACTAATCTATGAACCTATATATTCCAACTCCACTGTCACACAACAGTGGGTAAAGGGCAAATTCAATATAGCTGATTCAGCGAAAACCACTTCATATATCTGGAATTCAGAGAACTGACACTCACACAGCTCTCACTGTCTCAAAGAATTATCATAAATCCTTAAGGGGAACACCACCCAAATTACAGAAGTAAAAACAGTTTAAACAATTTTCCAAATAAAGCATTCAGTGAACAAAAAGCAAAGTTTTATTTTCAAGGAACAAGCCACATATACCATTGTGTGGGAGAACCCCCCCCCCCCCCACACACACACTCTGATATATTTCAACTCCACAGTCAAATAACAGTGGGGAAAAGAGCAAATTCAGTTTCATCAAATCAGTGTTTGCACAGTGAAAACACTTATATGGAACTTGGAGAAGTGACTTGTTGTAGATTTGACACATTCCCTCAAAGTTTCAAGATAATTCCTTAAACAACAAACATACAAATCCCAAAAGTATAAAATGGTTTTGCCGAATACAGCAGGCAACCTCCGGCACTCTCATGTGGAGGGAGCTCTCCATACTCTCCTAGTATCTATCTATCTATCTATATATATATATATATATATATATATATATATATATATATATATATATATATATATATATATACACACCCCATCTCTTTCTAGTCAATATCGTTACATACACCTTACTGCAGAATTCTATAAAATAAAGAAAGGGTACCTCCTAATGCTAAAGTACAGCTATCAGTATCAAGTAAAAACAGTATTCAAAATGAAATGCTGTACAACAATGGCCAATGAAGTAAAGTTCTCTTGGAGAATAGGTAGTGTGGTTAAATGATATAAAACTTAAAAGTGCAACATATATAGCAAAAAACTTGCATACATTTCCAGTACTTAAATTAAATGCACTTACAAGATATTCACACTGTGAATGCATTTATACCATAGCGAAATGATGGCTCCAAAGTTTCCAGAAGAAGATACCGAAAGGGCTTATCGTTTGGAATACATAGGGAGTGTTTTATTCTACATCAAGATTTTAACTTGACATGAAGATTTTAACTTTTCCTACAATAAAAGGATTTTAACTGCCATTAAAGCTAGAAGCTTTTATTTGATCGGTTAGACTGGTTAAGCTATCACAGTTCATCATAGTCACATAGCAGCTACTACATCTTCAGTGTGGATACTTTGTATATCAGACCAAAAAGATTGGATACTTTGAAGCCATCATAAGACTGGATACTTTGGAGCCATCATTTCGCTATGGTATAACTGCATTCACAGCGTGAATATCTTGTAAGTGCATTTAATTTAAGTACTGGAAATGTATGCAAGTTTTTTGCTATATATGTTGTACTTTTAAGCTTTATATCATTTAACCACACTACCTATTCTCCAAGAGAATTTTACTTCATTGGCCATTGTTGTACAGCGTTTCATTTTGAATACTGTTACTACAGAATTCTAGTTGTTGCACTGATTTTTTTTTTTAAAGGACTTAAAAGTTTCATCAATAGTTTGTAATTATGTACATCTCTGCCTCTGACTATGTAAGGCAGCTTACTTCAATTTTGCAGCCTACAGTACTTCATACTGTGTACTGCTTGTTTGTTTGTCTTTCGGCTTTTCCTGGTTAGGGGTCGCCACAGCGGAACTCCGGTCCGCTAATGACTGGCAGTAGATTTTCACGAACACCGAGGTGCCAGCTCAATGTCCAACCTTCAACGAAGGCACGCCCTTAAGCATGTCTTTTGAACGCCACCCAACCACGGGGAAGACATGCAGACTCCACACAAAAGGCACTCCCCGTACTCCAGCCGAGAATCAAACGTCTATTTTCGGAAAATTCAAAAGAATCCACTGGTTTGGTCCATTTATCCAAGTAATACATTTTTTTTTTACTTTCCAGTTGTGGTTAAATACCAGAAAACATAGCTGTAAGGCATTAGTCTCACATAAAAAAAATAAATAAAAGCAAAATGAAAAAAGAATGTTTGAAAAAGGATCATGCTCTTATATTTTTTATATGAGATATATCACATTTTTTTATATTTTCAGATTAGAAAATTTGTTCCAAATTGCAACAGTGAGTTAGTCAAATTTTTAAGATGAAGAAGCAAAATGCATACTATCCCAAATATGAATAAAGTACATATGCTTACGTTTGATAAACATTTTTAATATTATATTGATATATTATATTTATAATATTTTCAATTTACAATTGTAGCAGTGCGTCAGACAATTCTTTAAAGCACAGAAGGACTGAAAAACTTGTCGTGTGTTCCATCAAGTGGCAAAATAAATACTATCTCCAAGGAGTACGGGTGCAACTTTTGTCTGCATAAATATTTGTAATATCTACAGATTCCAAATTCTGTATTCAATTCCACCAGTCTGTCAGTCAAATTTTTAAAGCACAGTTGAATTTTTCTCACTTCCTAGATGAAAAGGCAAAATATGAGCGACCCCATGGAGTTTGGATCCATTTGGCACTCTCATCACAAATTACATCTAGAGAGACAAAAAAAACTAGGTTACATAAATTTTAATAATACATCTCTCTCTCTCTTCAGCATACAATTTTATTTTTTCTTTTAATTTGACTTTTTTCTGTATGCTCAATCATTTTTCAAGAATCCAGACACAAGGAAGAGCAAACATACATGAACAAAGTCATAAAACCAACTCAGACAAAACAATTATAAACAAATATATCTAAATAAAAACTGCTTGTGGGTTACCACCATGTCTTGTTCAATTGTGAAATGTTAAAGCCACAACTCTCAATCCTTCCTCTCCAGAATGTGAAAGCATTGCCTCTCAAAATGCAGGACAAATGAGCAAAAAAAGAAGATATGTACTCACCATAACGTTCCATGTTTGTTGTCCATCTCGCCTTCATTCTTACAATGATGGGTTCGGAGCTGATCCTTGGCTCCGACTTGGCTGAATACACAGGTGAAAGAATCAAACTTGACTCATGGCAAGTAGGCATCCCATGATGCAGTGGTGTAACTCCCCATAACTTGCTTGCTGCTACTACTAAAGAATTTGTAATGAACTATATATATATATATATATATATATATATATATATATATATATATATATATATATATATATATACATACATACACACACACACACACACAAACACACACACACACACACACACACACACACACACACACACACACACACACACACACACACACACACACACACACACACAAATAAATGCTATCCCCAATGGAATAGGAGAAACAAACTGAAGCAAGGAACTTCTGAAAGGAGTAAGACATCCACCAGGTCCACAAGGAGTCCTTGGAAGGGGGAAGGAGAGAGGGTTCATAATGATGAATGGTGAGATGGACAACAAACATGGAACATTATGGTGAGTACAACTTCTTTATGTTATGTTGTCCTATCTTGCCTTCATTCTTACAATGATGGGACAGCACCCCTAGCACCTTTTTGCTGGGTGGCTCACTAGAGTACACCTTTAAGCACAGTGGACCCAAAGGAGGCCTTGTCCCTGGAGGCCAAATCCACCTTATAATGCGTGATAAATGTATGAGGAGTAGCCCAGGTAGCTGCAGCACAAATATTACCCATAGGAATTCTGGCCTGAAAAGCAGAGATGTAGCCAGTGCTCTAGTGAAATGAGCCTTAACCTTAAATGGTAAATCTCTGTTGTTTGAGGTATAGATGAAGGCAATGCAGTTTGAGAGCCAGTCGGAAAGGGTAGTTTTAGAAACTGGCCTACCCTTTTTTTGCATCTGAAAAGGATATGAACAACTGGTCAGATTTTCTAAAATCTTTTGTCCTATGCAAATAGAATCTGAGTTGTCTGTGCACGTCCAGTTGATGTGATTTGTATTCTGCCTTGTTGCTGTGATTAGGGAAAAACACTGGAAGCTCAATAGATTGATTTATGTTAGTTGAAGAAGAGACTTTAGGTAAAAAGGATGGATTAGTTTGTAAGGATACCCTATCCTTATGAAATATCAGGTATGGCAGTATGATAGATAGGCCTTGCAACTCTGATACACAGATGTTATAGCAACCAGAAAAAATGGTCTTCCAGGAAAAGAACTTGATATCTGAAGATGAAGAAGGTTCAAAAGGTGGTAACGTTAGATGAGATAGAACAAAATGTAAGTCCCAAGGAGGAAGGGGTTCCTTAAAGGGAGGTCTTAATAAGAAGGCACCTTTCAAGAAGGCTCTACACAACCTGTGTGACATTAAGTTTGAAGTAGGATCACCAATGTGGAAATCTGAAATTGCAGCGAGTCATACTCTGATGGTTGCTGCAGCTGAACCCTGTTGGAAGAGTTCCACGAAGAATTCCAAGACAGAGTGAATAGGCACAGAAAAAGGGTTAATGTTTCTATTTTGAGCACAGGGAGAAAATCTTTTCCATTTGCTAGAATACAGTTTTCTGGTGGAAGCTTTATGAGAGGACATCAACATATGTTTAACTGTTGGAGTGAAATTCTGAAGCCTGACTAAATTGGGAAGTGGAGCAGCCAAGCTGTCAAGTTGAGTGTGTGGAGAGAATGATGAAGCGTACCTGGCATATGTGTCAGCAGGTCTGGAACTGGGTCCAGAGTCCAAGGCTTCTCCTGAAGATGAGGCCAAAGGAAGGGGAACCAAAGTTGACGAGGCCAGTAAGGAGCAATGAGAATCATCCTGCTTCCCAAGGACTGTGGTTTCTGAATGACTCTGGTTATGAGAGGAAACAGAAGAAAGGCATACAGAAGTCCCGAGGGCCAATCGTGAGCAAGTGCATCTCTCGGTGTCTCCCCCAGCGGGAGGATTAGGGTAAAGCAGTTGCTGCACTTGGCATTCATGGGAGTGGGAAAAAGATTGCAGCAAGGCAGACCGCATGTTCAGAAAATCCTTTCCGCAATGTTCTGATCGAGAGACCACTCATGAGGCATTAGAATTGTCCTGCTCAGCTTGTCTGCTATCACATTGGACTTCCCCGGAATGTGCATTGCTACTAGTAAGTGCTGGGAAGAAACTGCTCATTGCCAAATGTTTAGGGCCTCATGACAAAGGAGGTAAGATCTGGTTCCCCCCTACTTGTTTATGTACCAAACCATAGACATATTGTCTGACTGTATCGCAATTGTCCCTAGAGGGAGAGAGTAGTGAAGTGCTTGCAATGCAAGAACCACTGCTCTCATCTCTAGGACATTTATATGCAAGTGAGCCTCATGTTCTTGCCATATACCTTGGACTGTTCTCCCCAGATAATGCCCCCCCACCCCCACCCTATCTAGGAAGCATCTGTGGTCACTGTAGCTAAAGATTGTTGTGGAACCAAGGGTCTCCCTATGGTCACATGGCTAGAGTGTATCTACCATCTTAAGTCATTTTTGCGATTCCGTTATCCTGATAGGGTGAGACATAGGAAGCTCTTGAAGTGACCATTGGGAGAACAAAAGCCACTGAAGGATCCGCATGTGAATTCTGGCAAGGGGAACCAATGTTATCGTGGAAGCCATTGTCCCTAATAATTTTAGAACTATCTTTGCTTTCACCTTGGTCTTAGGAAGAAGATGAAGTATCTGTTGCCTGAGTGCTGAAACTCTGTCTGTTGGAAGACATGCTATCAAGGAAGCAGTGTCTAGATCTGTACCTATAAATGTAATATGTTGACAGGGCAACAAGGCAGATTTTTGAAAGTTGACTGTAATATCCAATTGAGCGCAAATTTCCAAGGTGACATCCCTGACTTGTTGGAGTACATGCTTGGTGGTGGCAGATAGGAGCCAGTCATCTAGATAGAGAAACACTCAGAATCATAGATGCCTCAGGTGAGCCGTGACTACTGCCATGCATTTGCTGAACACTCTGGGGGCTGTAGTGAGACCAAAGGGCAGAGCTTGGAACTGATAATGACTGGCTCCCAGCCAGAAGCATATCTTCTTGATGCCCTGTCCATTTTTATGTGGTAGTAAGCATCTTGAAGATCTATCGAGCGCATCCAATCGTCTTTCCCTAAAAAGGGAAGTATAGACTGCAATGTCACCATTTGGAACTTTGACTTCTTGACAGATTCGTTTAAATTTCTTAGGTCTACTATGGGTCTCCAGTCCCCTGTTCTTTTTGGCACCAAAAAGAATCTTGAGTATGTTCCAAATCCTATTTGGTCTGCAGGGACTTCTTGGATGACTCTTTTGTGCAGCAACATTTGAATTTCTATAGTTGCTTGCTCCCTTAGATTGTATGGAACATCTGGGATTGTTCTGGTCTGTGGGACGGGGTAGGAAAAGGGAATGGAATATCCACTGGATATTATTCTTAGTACCCACTTGTCTCTTGTGATAGTTTACCAGGCTTCTGAGTACATAGATAAATATCCCCCGACTGTCTCCAGAGCAGACCAGTCAGGCCCTCCTTTCAGGAGCGCTGATAAGGGCGTCTACGAAAGGAATCAAGGTTGCCCTGGTTTTGCTGGCCCTCTCTGCCTCTAGGGTGGCATCTACCGTTGTTACCTCCCCCTCTACCCCTGGGGAAAGATTCACCCCATGCATCTTAGAAAACTCTCCGAGATCTTATGAACCACATTTCCCACTCTTCTGACCTTTACGATAAGGTATTGAAGGTATGGAAAAATGTACTCCAATGGCAGAGAGAGTTTTTCCTTCCTGCTCGCATCGGGTGAGAGTGTCTTTTACTTTGGGTCCAAAGAGTGAGAAACCATCAAAAGGGACATTAGTAAAGGTAGATTTAAAGGGCTCCACAAAATTGCACAAGCCCATCCAGGAGTGTCTTCTAAGGGAAACTCTGGAACCTGCTGCCCTGCTCGCTCCATCAGCTGCGTAAGAGATGAGCCTCATGGAGGAGTTGACTATTGAATTTAAGGTGGATAGCTGGGAGGAGATTTTCTCATTCACCCCTGCAGCTAATGTACCTTGTAGAGTATCACCTAGTTCTTTCAGGAGATCTCTCTGTAGCCTTATTAAGTGACTGAGGTAGTTCAGCGATGGAAGTGTAAAGGTCGCTGATGAAAAGACACACTTCCCATATCTGTCCATCATTCGAGAGTCTTTGTTCGGAAGATGGACAGATGAGGATGTCTCTGAAAGTTCCTTCTTGGTGGCTGCTGCTGCCACCACCATAGTATCTACAGGTACCCCCTTAGTGAGGAAATCCTTTCTGGATGGAGTTGATAAGAATTTGTTTGGCCTCCGAGGGACTGGTTCCATTATGTCAGGTGACTCCCACACCTGTCGACTGACCAAGTCCATTAGCTCGTTGAAAGGCGGAGACACCCAGGAGGCTGAAGGTTGAGATCCAAAAGCCTTCAGGTACACTGACTCCTCATCATAAGGGGTGAAGGCCTGCCAGCTGCCTTTCTGCTTCAGGATCTCTAGAATATCTGCAAATGAGATATCATAAGATGATGACTGTGGGGACCCTTCTGACTCCTTGAGGTCAGTGTCTGAAGTGATGGACTCATCTGGAGAGTCTATATGCTTCCTCTTGCAAGTTCTCTTCCGAGGGGGCTCCTCAAAAGGGTATTCTAGGGAGGCCTTGGATGAGAGGGGTTTGCCCAATGGGGGATCCTGAGACTCTGGATCTCTGCTGTCCTGTGGAATAGGTGGTGCCGAGGCAGTAGTCAGTGCCTTAGGGGGATGAGTGCTGGTATCCTTATGTGGAGTGGTAGGGACAGACAGCACACTCTTCATCAGCTCAAAGGCATATCCCACTGGCTCTGAAGACTCCCTCGGCTCTGAGGAGACAGAGGAAGCCACCGGACCCAGCGAGATTGGCCCTGAGGCCAATGTAGGAGCCAAGCTCACCCGGGCCAATGCTCCAAGGGGTAGGCTTGGCACCGAAGAAGATTGGGGGCTGACCAGGGAACCCCAGCTCCCAGACTGTCCGGACTGCACCGAGAGTGTCAGAGCAGAAGTCGGCTCTGTGATCACCGAAGGGGGTCTCGGAATCAATGGATCCACAGTAAGTGGCACCAAGCCCTCTGGCTCTGAAGGACCAGCTTGGCTTGGAGGAGGAACAACAGTGGGTACAATGGCAATAGTAGGCTCCAGGACCAGTTGGGTTGGAGCCAAAAATAATTTGGTTAGTGCCAGCAACTTTTTTGAAGAAGAAGAAGAGGAAAAAGAACTGTGGATAGCTTCCTCAAAAGCTGGCATTAAGATCCCCTTAAAGATCAATTTGTTTATCCTTTCTTGTAAAACCCTGGCACAGAAGGAATGACAGAATGTACAATCCTCTTGCAAATGAATAGCTCCAAGGCGATAAACACAGATGACATGACCGTCAGTAATAGACATCTTTTGGGAACATTTCTGGCATTTCTTGAAGCCCAAAGGCTTACGTTCCCTCTCCTTTGGGTCTTTGGACATGATATATGACAAAAGACCACAATCTAATAACAGAAAATTCTAAATACTGAAACTACTGATATATAACTAACTGCAACTGGAAATACTGAGCAGACAGTTAGACAAAGGAAGATAATAGGGCCTCTAACTAAAATGGCCCTAAATCCCAGAAAAAAACAACACACCAACTACAAGCCCTCTAACTAAAATGGGTAAAGCTGTCTCACTTAAATGAGCTGCTATCAAGCTATACAAAAAAGACACAACAACAAAACCACTACAAGGGATACAGCAAGGCCTACAAAAACAACGGCCAAAGGCAGCACCAAATAGGAATAATACCTATAAATATCTAGATATACTAACTCAAAGGCTAACTATGCAAATACAATGCTAGAAGAAAACACCCACTATAATATATAAAGAGAAAAAAGGTCTAATGAATGTAATAAGTAGAAAAAAATCACAACTTAGCCATGGCCTAGAAGAGTGCTTCCAACCTCGTAAAGTGGCAAATGAGATTTGGGGAGCTACACCATTGCATCATGGGATACCTACTTGCCACGAGCCAAGTCTGAGTCGTTCAGCTGTGTATTCAGCCTAGTTGGAGCAGAGGATTGGCTCTGAACCCATCATTGTAAGAACGAAGGCGAGATAGGACAACATATCATTGTGGAACACCTACTAACAGCTTGCCAACAGCTTCAACTAGGAAGCTCATGGGATGGTTAATATGTTACTTTGTAATTATTAAACATTATTTTGATGAATTAATATGATTCAATATTATTTACCATGGATATTAGTTAAGTTATAATTCATGACTGCGTTTGGATATATCAGCATTTACCCATGATTGGTGTGGTTTGATCATGAGGGTGAAGCCTGAATGATTACACAAAGCCAACCGTGGGAAAATTCTGATATACCCACACCCAGGAGTGGATTATTGCTATTATACAATGACAATATTTAAGAAAGAAACTGCTTACCTTTCTTAATGTCTTTTTTTTAAACACCACTCTGTTGTTCCTCTACTTTTTTCTTTCTTTGCTGATTACTGTGCATGCTTGTATGGTACATCAGCGTTGTGCAGGAGAAGCAATGGAGAAAAGAGAATCTCTGCTACCTTTTTATTTATTTTTAAATACAAGAAATCTGGACAAAGCCAAACATAATGGGGGGGGGGGGGGGGTTGTACAAAAGTCCAAGAACAGGGACAGATTATTTTGCTCTTATAAACTTTAGAAAGTTACTAGATAGAGGGTTTTTTGTTAGTGCATTTTCTGAAGGATATAAAGTCTAAACCTCAATTGTCTGCCATTGTTTAACTTCCATCCCCTGTGTCTTGCAAGAAAACCTTTTTGTTTTAAGCAGGAAAAGACCAAAAATATAAGGCAAAATTCAGGACAGTCTGCAACTATCCGGACAGCTGAGAGATATGAAAGTCTGCCACGATTTAAGGAGGAACAGTGGAGACATACAAGGAAAATCAGGTATGTCTTTATTTCTTTACTTTTGAAGAATGTACCTGATTTTTCTTGTATTTTGCTCTGTCCTCCATGGCATATGCCAATAGTAAGTCTGGTCCCTCAATGGTACTTTAGCAGCTAGAATTTTTTAAAATGCTATATGCTCAATTTACAATGGACACGCTGGTTGGGCTGTGCAATCAGCATGCAAGTTTCTGAAAGTCAAAGAGCAGTCATTGTATAATTAAAAATATTTTCAACAATGAATGTGCGACGGATCCTTGCAATGTGGAACAATGAAGAAAAGGACTTTTTAAGACTCAGAATGAGGAATGCTCCTCATAATGAAGTGCACTTGAGAGATATGGTTAAAACTTTAATTGGATGACAAACTATCTTAAGCTTCAACTGGATATTAAACAGAGAAATAACACAGTATTGCAGGTGGGTAAATGTCCCTTTGTGTACATGTGGCTTTGTGCCACCATACTTAACTTTGCAGTTTATATAACATTAGAGTACATCAAAAATCTCAGAATCATTGCTGGCACTAAAAGAAACTGCACACCAGTGACTTCCCATGGAAAACAGTGATTTATGGGTTGCAACGTCATCCAATTACATTTTACCACAGCTAATGGAACCCTACCTGTGCTACAGGATATGATTCTGTATCTCACAAGCAAATGCAGCATACAAAGCAGAGACCAGAAGCGCTGTTTTCTATGGCAAGGTCATTCGACAAATTCATGGCACAGAAACAATCCAGTGCAAAAAAATCAGTTTTAAAATGTTGAAACCCATGTGGTCGAGACAATATAATCAACATTTCAAAATGTTGAAAACCCAGAAACAAGACAATGTTTTTGCAGGGATGCAAGCCCCCTGCATCCTCTACCCTCCCTAATTATATATATCAACTATGAGGTTGCAGTACAGTGGGGAAAAGGGCACAATCTCTGATTCCAATTGTACCACGATCTCAGTCAAAACAGTTTGATGTTTTAAAATATCAATCATATGGTTTCAACCATATCAGTTTTGGCAATTTAATACTTCAATCTTTTGAACTAGACCTCACAGAAGATAGAAAGCATAAGTAAATCATCAACAAACTTGTTTGCTTATATAGTTCTAATTACCTCCATGAAATATATTCTGCCTCACATTCTATGGCACAAAAAGTAGTGTTCTAAAACTGTATTGTGAAAAATAAAATAAATAATGAGGAAACGTCTCTGTGTGGAAGATCTAAGATTCCCTAGAGTTCCTTAGAGTTCAGGCACCTAATAAAAAGCATATTGTGAACATCCCACCTAATAACACGTGGTGCAAATACTTACTTTAAAAACTTTCCAAAGTATAAATCCACTAATGAAAGTACTGAAGCATAAGCTAGTTCTAGTCGAATCTTCTTTATTAAGAACACACAAACAAGTGATCCAAATAGTAGTTAAAAAAACAGAATAAAGTGTAGAAATTCACAATTCAATTTATAGACCTGTTTTAAACCTGTTTAAAAGTATGGGAGTGGTTTACTCTCATGTTTTTAAAATAAAATAAACTACAGTAAACTTGATAATCAACTGATAAGATGTGTGTCCATCAGATGCACTATGTCTCAAAACCACACTCTCAGCCAGTGGTTTTGAAACTGTAAGCTTTAAGGTTTCTCCTGTCTTTTTATTTATCATTTCATTCTTTTGAAGCACTTCTACTCTGGAATGTTTATCACTGTCCACTCATCCCAAGACTGAAGATTATATACCCAGATCCTATTGTTACTAGACCCCAATTTCAGCTATTTCTTGTGGACATAAGATAATTTTCAGGTGCCTGTTTTATCTGTACTTTTTTTTTAATGCAACAATACTAACCCTGCAGCAAGCACAGCAGGCAACATCGTTATGGTTCAAACTGTAATACAGGAGGCAGTTTGTGTCTGGAAATTCCAAAATATTAGTATGAAAAAATAGAGATACCAACCTTTTTAATTAAACCACTGAAGGGGCAAACCTGGGATGATCACAGTCACATAAATGCTCAAAGACTAAGCTGAATACCTGGCACAAGACACATACTAAAATTTGTAAAGAATGGAACTTTTGAAAGAATTATCACAGAAACATGTTCAGCTTTGTGGAAGAAACTGATTCAGCAGAATCACCCAAACTACTTTTAACAAAATCCTACAGAAGATGTCAAACTGAGGTCTCATCTGACTAAAACCATGGTAGCACAGGTGGATATAAAAGATCTCATGACATATATTGAAAAGAGGGAGAGGTCTTTATTATTTAGATAACATATTTATATTATATACATTTTAACAGCTTCTTAAAACATTTTACACATTACTTCCATGTTGCAAACCTTTGCTTCACCAAAAAAAAACTTTACTTCTCTATTTCAGCCAGATCCCATTTTTTGTTAAACATGCACTACAAATACACCAAAGACATGAAACCACCCATCTGTCTATAATATCATTATTATTTTTACAAATTGACCCTTAAAGAGCATAACCGAATGTGCACTATCATTACATTCCTGTATTCAGATTTACTCTGAAAAGGAAATCCATTTGGCATGCACTCTCTAAGATGTCTCACCCATGGATGATTTCCTCTTCAGTGTGTATAGGTCATTCATCAGGGAGATAACTATAGAAACTGGATGCGGGTCATTCGATATATAACATTTATTAAATATTTTTTTCAGCACCAATATGATAGGCAGAGACTTTCCTTGACTGATGTGTTTAACATTATTTCCAATCCCAAGAAAAAAATTATACTGGTGTTCAAGATAAAGAAGGGCCCCCAAATTTTATGGAACTAGTCTTGGACCATGCCCAAAAGACACGGTTCCAGCCCTCCACTTCTATCCTATATCTTTAACATACTGAAGATAGTTCCAGGGTTATTACCAGTAATTCTGGTAAATCCACTTTACATTCAGTGCTGTGATGCAAGGAAAACAGTTAACGCCAGAGTGAAAACAGCAGGCTGTCTTCACTTTTTAAACTCCACATACCAAACCAATAATCCAAAAAGGCAACCAGGTGAACTCACACTGCACTTTATTGAAAGCAAAAACCAGCAACAGAAAGTTGAGCGCTTTCATCCACTATGGGACTTCATCAGAACTACTGCTGACTCACTGTGTGCTCCTGTTTCTCTCTTAGCCTGCTGATTTCTTGTGGTGACTGCAGTTTCCTGGCTCAGAATACACTACAGTGGTTTTTGCTTTCAATAAAGTGCAGTGTGAGTTCACCTGCTTGCCTTTTTGGATTATTGTCTTCAGTTTTTTGTTTGTTACAAAAACAAGTCAATTAACTAAAATCTAGCAATCAGAACCAGTTAAAAGCAATCAAAAACTTTAAAAGTTACTACTAAGTTTTATAATAAAAGTAATAAAAATAACAAAATTCTACCAGTTACCGAAATAATTCAGCTTTATTCATGTATGGAAATGCTTTCATCCATCTTTTCAAAAAAAAAACTTAATCCATGAAAAACATATACTTACACAGACAACAAAATTGTAAATCAAGATGAAAAATATCCATAGACATGAGTAAAGAGTATGGTGTGGCTCATGACAGGCTAATCGCAAAGAATATTTAAAATTCACTAAAATGCAACATTAGAAATGAGCCTTAGGTACCATCCTACAAGTCTAATTACTTTAAAAACATTGGTGGAAAAATGAATCTGTTACTGGGTCAAATTTACATAGCTAACCTGCATGTCCAACATAGTAGGTCACTTGGCTAAACTGTAAGAAAAGGAACCAAGCCTAATGAGCAAACAGCTAAAGCATGCACTTGAAACTAGAACACCTCCAGCCAACAAGAGAAGTAAGTTACTGTGTCCTCAGAAACCGAAAGCAGAATCCTAAAGAAAAAAAAAATCAAAGGAGGAAATATCCAAATGAAGAGCCTCTGACCCAAGAAACGCTATGATTAACCAAAAAAAAAAGATTAAAAATATAACAATAAAAAATAATAAAAATAAAAGTACTCAGCAAAAATGGGCCGCTGAAACATGGCTTTGTAACTCAAAAACTCATGCTCAACCAAAATAAATAAATAAATAACTACTTAAAAAAAATATTGCTTTTTCCACAAATTCGTCTTCTCATGAAAAAACAAAACTTAAAATCCTCTCTGTTCCTTAACTCATTAGATCCAAGTGAGACACGTGCATCTGCAGTTAACTCCCACTGATGCCTCTAGGTGTCAAATATTGCTTATTCATATTTGCATCAATAATTCCAAAACCATGCTATGTACAAGGTTTTAAAAGATTTCATCTTAAAGCTTACACAATAGCAAACCCAACTGCATTAATATTTGACCTGTGTCTAGTGCAGGTAAAACGATATTAAAAAGAAGTTATGTTCTTACTATAACATTCCATGTGTGTTGTCCATCTCGTCCTTTAGTCTCACTTGCGGGTCGGATCCATCTTGCCCAGTTTTCCAGCTCAAGGAATTCAGCAAAGCTTGTGGGCTACATTTTTACCCATAATTCCTTCCCCTGATTACTTCAGATCTTGTTTGTCTCCCAAAGGTGTATAAATAGGAGTTACATGATAACTATTTGAAGATGTACAGACGTGTATGTGTGTGTGTGTGTGTGTGTGTGTGTGTGTGTGTGTATATGTATATATATATATATATATATATATATATATATATATATATATATGGTTTACTATCATAAATTCGAAAATCAGAACAAAACGTGTCTGCATTTTCAAATTTATACATCGGAAATGAACATTTCCGAATTTTCCTAATGTTGAAAACAGCTGTGTATTGTCAAAAATGTCGCTCGCGACATTTTCGGCAATACACAGCACTCCCACCCGTCCCGTAACTACCTACCTACCTAACTAGCCTAAACACACAGTTATGCAGGGGGGCAAGCCCCCCTGCACCCCCCCAACTTAATATTCCAACTCCGAGATCGCACTACAGTGAGGAAAGGGATGTATTTCCCTAACGGCACTGTACCGTGATCCCCTCACATGAGCGAACGTTAGAATTGCGAATGCACAGTCCATTCGCAATGGCAACATTCGCTCACATCACCTGCCGAACTAGGAAGTATTCGAACATCTGTTGTTCGAATACTTCATAGCCGTGCACGTCGGCATTGTGATAGTAAACCTATACATACATATATATATATATATATATATATATATATATATATATATATATATATGTATACAGTGGATATAAAAAGTGTACATTAAAATGCCAGGTTTTTATGATCTAAAAAACATGAGACCACAATAAATCATTTCAAAACCTTTCCCACCTTTAATGTGACCTATAACTTGTGCAATTCAATTGAAAAACAAATCTGTTAGGGGAAAAATATAAAAAATAAAAAACATACAATAAGCTGTTTGCATAAGTGTGCACACTCTTAAACTAATACTTTGTTGAAGTGCAGTAGGTGAAAGGGTTTTTGTCTGATCCAATTCTTTTGGGTTTAGATCCACAAGAATTCTGGCCAATGCAGGTGTCTCTCCACGACCCTGTCCACATCTTCATCTGATAGAATCCTGGTGGACCTGGTGGATAAGGAAGGTGATCTTGATGGGGCCAAGATCTGAGACGGTAATCTAGAGGAAAATCTTTTCCACTTAAGGTGATCGGCTCCTATGCTTCTGCGCCGAGAATGTCTTCAGAGTTTGTGGAGATTCCTGCTCCAAGGAGGTACTGGAGCCAGGAGTAGATGCCAGATCCAATGGAGCTTTTGGATCCATCACTTTCGGAGTTTTCTGCTTCAGCTCCGATGAGAATCTTGGCTCTGATAAAGGTCTTTTTGGCATTTTGTCTAGTTTTTCTGTAGATACAGCCTCAGAGAAAGGCGTTTTTAAGAGGCCTTTCAATATTTTTACACTCCATCAAGGCCCAATGATTAAAATGGCAGATGAAACTAGACTCCTGTAAGTGTATAGTCCCTAAGCAATATACACATAAAGGGTGCAAATTGCTAAGGGGCATCTTTTACTACATTTGTCATACTTTTTAAAGCCTAAAGGCTTGCTGTCCTGTTAAGACATTATCAAGAACAAATTCAAAGCAAAGGATAGAAAAACACACTATCACACAGATAAAATTAAGTCCTCTAACTTAAATGGATTTAAGGCAATATGTCACACAGAAAAAAATGTTTAAAGTTCAAAGCTTAAGGGTTTGAAAAAAGAGAGGAACATCCTCTAACTTAAACGGACATTTCCTAAAAACGCCCTCTAACTTAAACGGATGCTTAGTGACAAGGGAGCACTGAAAGGGAATAGAACTATAAGAGAAAAAAATAATAGAAATATAATAAAAGTATATGAAATAGCTATTAAAAGCTAGTACTTAGCCCAGAGCAATGACTGAACGAACCTCTTTGCTGCATGGCAAATGAGATCTGAGGTAATCAGGGGAAGGAATTATGAGTAAAAATGTAGCTCACAAGCTTTGCTGAAGGCCTAGAGCTGGAATATTGGCCAAGACGGATCCAACACATTGGATCTGACCCACAAGTGAGAATAAAGGCGAGACTGAAAAACATCACATCTGTTGGTTTTATTATTTTAATTTATATAGATATAATTTTCACATTTTTTCTAAATATTTCAACAACCAAGTAATGCAGACAGAACTCCTTATCCTCATATGAAAGCTCTCAGTTAGATGAATAAAATGCTGCTGACATTATGTGTGTAACTTAAGTAGTTGCTGAGATATTGCAAGTTGTTTACAGAATATTACAAATGTAATAGTTACTGTGTTTAACTGCGACTTATAAAATTCGGTTTAAGACTTAGAATCTAAAGAATACTACCACTATAAAAATAGTTTGCGCTGAACAGTTTGCCATTTATACCTTCATAATCCCTATGGCTCCAGAGATATGAACGTTTGTTTGAAATATGAGGACATAATTTGATTCTGTCAAAAGACTTAGGCTCCACCCATTGGAAGTTACAGTGCAAACTTCCTGAGTTCAATTGGAGTGAATGATTTAGTAATACAACTATTGAAGTCACTTCTCACAGAAAATCATTAGAGCTGATAGAGGATTTTGACCTTAAATTTGACCTGCATATACAAAATTGTATTAAAAAAATCACCATTGGTTAGAACTACCCTGTCAACTAATATATACAGAGCGTTTTACCATCTATAAAATTATTTAGCATCCGTTTGTCTGGCACTAAATACCATTCTACACAACTATGCTCCCCACACATTCATTATGATCCAATGACCAAAAATCTCTCTCTGTCCACAAACATAATAAATCTGATGGGCATAGTCTCTACTCAAACTATGTTGCTAAGGCCCAGAACCCCTTACCTATATCCATCAGGTCAATATTCACCCCTCCAGTCCTTTAAAACCATTCTGAAAGACCCCAGGATAAACCTTTTCTCCTAAAATGAACTAGTACCTGTTTATGGGTCTATATTTTTTCATCAAAACTCCAATTCCGTGAATACCTATTCATCAACCCCTATTCAGCGAACTATCCTTTTATTGAACGCACAAATCAGTGAATGTTTTCCCAGGTAACTAATTTAGTAGGCCAACATTCTGAGCGATACACACCTCAGTATAACAAACCCACTAAAATGGGGGCTACTCAAACCAAACCCCACCCCTACTGATATGTACCAACTCCAAGATCGCACTACAATGGGGAATGGGTACATTTCCACATGTTGGTCAACTAACTCAGTGCCCTGGGAAAAAGTTTGCTGACCTAAATGTTCAATAAAAGGACACTTGCTGAATAGGAGTCAATGAACAGGCATTCACAGAATTGGAGTTTTTACAAACTGATATAGACCCCTATTTATATGTTATATCTCCTTACCCCCCCTTCTTTACTCACTTCCCAACCTCAATCAGTTTCTCTCCCTAACCTTCTATCTAAATATGCTAAATAATCCTATTTTGTTTCTCTCACTTAGAGACTGACTCCTGTGATAATTTTGGTTTTTGGCCTGCCCAGATAAAGGAGAAAGAAAGGTTCCTAACTGTTTTAAGAATATTAAAAAAATGGACACATGACAGTATAGATCACAACTGTCAATATAAACTATTGGAGAGCCTGTACTCACTGTGACATGTCAAAAATTAGGATTCCCAATCTTTAGAGCCTATCTTTAGCACTAGAAATTATTGCCTTATAGGTCAACTCAAAAGTATCCCCAGCTGATTTTCAAAACTGAATGTCCAAATACTTTATTTCCCAACCTTTTCCCAAAAAAGGAAACTTAATTAATGCTGGCAGGGAGAGCAAGTATCCAATACATAAGGGTCAAGGTTTTCTGTATATTTATTTTACAGTGACCACTGACAAACCTTTCTGTGGGTCAGTAAGGTAAAGCAATATATGTCTGCATGTAACAGTTTACATCTCTGACCTGCCACCGTGACTCTGACATAATCAATAGACCTCAGTGCATCAGCCAGGGGTTCAATACATATAATGCAAATATCAGCTGTGAGTGGGACAACCTAATGTGTACCCCTGCAGATATAAAAAAAGTGTGAAAGTCCAGCATCTATCTTAACTCTTCCCAAGACCCACAGTAAAAGTTTCTTCAACAGACGTATAAACAGGGAGGAGAAACTATAATATCCATATATAGCTCAGTAAAACCTTTCACTTGACTATGTCAAATGGTTTCCCAGCATTCAGGCTAAGTATAGCAAGCTACTGTTTTGCAAGGTCTATTGCGTTTACTACCCACAAGGTCTTAAATCATATTGTATAACATAGCTCTTCCTTTCACAAATCCCATTCAGTGTAACTATACCAAAGTCAGGACTGAAATATTCAACCACCTTGCTAAAATGACCATGAATAATTTAGAATCGCGGTTCGTGGTTCAAAACTGAAATGGGTCTACAGGATTGTGAGGATAAATGATTCTTACACATTTTTAGAATCACCAGAATTATTGCCTCCTTACAAGATTTTGTGAATTTGTTTACCTTGATAAAACTGTGGAAACATTTCAATAAAATAGGGGCAAATATCTCCCTTCACGAGAGAAATCTCAAGGGGTAAACTATCAGGATCTAGAGCTTTCCTAACCTGAGTGGCTGGCAAAGCCCCCTCTAATTCTGTTCTAGTAATCTCAGCCTACAAAAGCAAAATTTGAGTTTCATCTGATTTAGGTAATGCATCTCACGGATCTCTTTTCCTGACAGTCTAAATACAAACCTTTATAATAACCACAGAAAGTCTTTATAATCTCCACCGTATCTGTGTAACACTTTCCATCTGTTTTACCAAAGACTCTTGCATTCCATTCATCAAGACCTTAGTCTCAGCATTAATGTTTTCATACTCCTCAGTGAAACACCAAAAGAGGACAAATTTAAAGCTATTCTAATTTGTTCTGCCTTGTAGTCTAAAAAGGTGGTTAGTCCATACTTACGCTACTCGTATATCTGCGCATCCATCTGCACCTTTCACTCTTAAAAATTAGTCAATGCAAACGTCATCCTGTAGAAATCAAAACTTTCATGCAGCACTAGCCTTTCTCCTAAGAAACTGTCCTAAAGTCTTAGACCTATACCAGTACTCTTGGATGTCTTCCATGTCCCTCCATAAGCTTGAAGCCTGAAATCCAGGAAAACTATCAAATTAATCTCTAAAACTAAGGCCTTTGCCCAACTGAAAGTTAGCCCACAACTGTTTATTAAACATTCTTTCAATTAGGCTAACATCCAGCAGAAACAGGAAGTGATCCTAAAGCACTCTTGGAAGATAAGTGAGATTTTCCAACAGGTACTCATGCTCTTGAGAGAACACTAATTTATCCAGTCTTGCTGACCTGTTTTTGTGTGTGTGTGTGTGTGTGTGTGTGTGAGTGAGCGTGTGTGTGTGCGTGTGTGTGTGTGTGTGTGTGTGTGTGTGTACATCTTTACATCTGCTCATAGGGCCCTGGGTGGGTCCCTAAGTCTCATCATTTAAAAAAATACCCAAGTACCTACCCTCTTTAGGGAGCTGTAGTACCTGAGTACAATGACTTGCTTCTTCCCTAGAGGTTATCAGATTCCAATTCCCTCCCAGTAAAGCTAACCTATTTGAGAAGCCCAATGATGTAATAACGCTGCTATAGAGGGAACATCAATCCCTTGAGGAAAATAATTACTCTTCCACCTAACCAATTACTCTTGCATACAGCAAATCTGCCCAATGGATTTGAATCACACATTAGCAGCTCAAATGTGAAGTTCCTCCACACCACACTAACAACTTCTAGACTTCAGCCCTCCTGGTATGAAGAACCACCCAAGACTTTGTAACCAGAATGAGTAAGTGACCCATACTATGTCACACTCAAATGTGTTTCTTGTAAAAAAAAAAGTCTAGATAGCATGTCCTTAGAAAGGTGACCACCATTTTACAAAAATCAGACAAACCAAGCAGTTTACATTTCGCATTAATATCCTCATGACATCCACAGTTACAGCACTTCAAGGGTGAGATTATTCCTGATAAACCAGATAAAACTGCATTTGCATCCACATTAAAAATGACCAAGGTATTTAAAACAAAAACATAACAATCCTAAATTAAGAAAACATGTCAAAACTATTAAGATATGAACTATGCGTGTCAATCGACCACTTTCATGGAAAAGATCTGTTGTCTCTAAGGCAGGCTTATACCAGCTGACAAGCTGGTTCATTACTATAGCCTAGAGAAAGAGGAGCAACATGCCCCCATCATGTCAACAAATATTCTCCTCTAACAGCTTTAAGTTGTCCATCCTTACCCACTGGTCCCTGTTAGAAATGGTTACTTAAATTTTAATATCAGTAGCAAACAAAAGCAATAGTGAAGCAGCAGCTTGTTGAGTAAGAGCAGCAGCAAGACAAACTGATAGCAACGTAAAAGTTTATTGGTAAAGCAAAGCTTTCAGATGCAACTACCCTTCTTCAGTGCAAGATAAAACAAAATTTGTCGCAACACTTAAATACCAATCACAATCAATCATTCAATTTAGCACAGCCAATAAAAATATAATATTAATCCTGTTCAACAATTAAAAATTTCACCCTAAAAACAGAGTATTAAAATCACTTTAAATGTAACATTTTATCTTTGAGTATTGGATTCAATGTATTTATTTTGCTAATGCCTGGAAATACATCTGCTTGCAGAAGTGTGATCCATTTATATTCTTTCAATTCTAATTTGCTATTCAGATCACCACCTCTAATAGTCTTTTGAACACTGGTCAACACTCTAAAGCTAAGTAGCTCCCTATTTTCATTCACATGTTTTGCTAGTGAATTAGTTGGACTATTTCTCCTTATATCAGATTTATGTTCAATTACTCTGTCTCTAAGGCGTCTACTACACTTCCCCACATAGAATGCCGGACAGATCCGACATACTGCCAAATACGTTACATGTAGCAAATTTTGTTTTATATCTTGCACTGAAGAAGGGTAGTTGTACCTGAAAGATTTGCTTTACCAATAAACTTTTACATTGATATCAGTTTGTCTTGCTGCTACTTAAATTTTAAAACATTATCTCTCATCAGTTGTTAATAGGCCGCAGTGGTACAGCGGTTAGCATTGTCACCTCACAGCAGAATGTTCTCTGGTTTGATTCTCGGTTGGAGCACCTTCTGTGTGGAGTCTGCATGTCCTCCCCGTGGTCGAGTGATGTTTAAAGACAGGCAGGTAGGTGCAGGCGTGAATGGGTGTGCCTTCTTTGAAGGTTTGGCATCGGACTGGCACCTCGGCACCGTAAAAATCCACTGCCAATCATTAGCGGACTGGAGTTCTGCTGTGATGACCCCTAACAGGGAAAAGCCGAAAGACATGACATCTCTCATCAGTTGTCAACACAGCTTTCATGCTATACATAACTTAACGCAGTCAGCAGATGTGTGTGTGAAATCCAGCCAGATCAACACTGTGTAATGTAATCAGGCAGAGAATCTAACAGTGCATTGTTGAACATTATTCTTTAATTTCCTGCCATAACTGAAGAAATCTCTGTAGTCTCCTTTGGTATCTATAGCAAACTTAAGTTCATACTTTGCTTTGCATTTCCTAATAGTGTTGTTAATTTCCTTGCTGGCTGTTTCAGAGTGGTCTCAAGGTAGGAAAATGGGGATTTCTTGCTACTTTTCATTATTTTCCTCCTTTTGTTGTAGGGATAATAAGGGAGTTCCATCCGAGAAGTTTATTTTGGAATTTACCATTATATTTATGACAAATGGGTTCAGACTCTTCTACGTAGCTGTTTAGATGCTGGCAAAAATTGGAGGTAAATGTGGCAAGTCCTTTCATCTCGGGTAAAATTCTGGACTACCATGAATGGAAGGTGGAAGGTGGAATGTGCACAGTACTGAATATGCAACAGTCTACAGCAATACAGTGCAGTCTGCATCCTTGTGAAAATTTGAAATTTGTACAGGTTGAGATTATGGAAATTCTCAGTGGAGGAACTGTTAAATCTGGTTTTAATTCAACGAGTGGTGCTAATGAATTATGTCTGGAATGGAATGTACAAACATTCAATTTTTCTAAACAGGTTGCTACTTGCTTAATATGTCAATGAACAAAGTTAATGATGACTGTATATCTTTAGATACCTTGATTTTTAACTTTGAAAAGAAATTAAGCAAGTTACAGTTTTTATCTCAACAATAGTTATTTGACTACATGTTTGAGATTGAAAATTGTACTGCAAAGTTTAGTGTTTAAAATTCACAAATGAAACAAACTCTGACTCAGAATTTTACTGTGAATTAATCAACATTTGGTAGATATTGCTATGAACTGATACATGCATTGATTAAACACAATGAATGTCTTATTTCTGATTTATTTAATGGTGTTCAAGAAGTAAATGATAAAATCAGAAACAACTTGTTTGAAAGTCTACATGACAAGTATGAACTAGTTTTTTTTCTAAAATACACGGATATAATATTATAAAGGGTTGGAAGAATACAAATATTTAAGATAAATAAATACCAAGAAAATAATGTAAATCCACTCACATATTACATAGGAAAATGGAAATTGTGGGAACAATACATGCAGAAAAATGCTTTGGAAAATGAATGAGGTTTAAGAGAAGGCAGGAACCAAATACTTTATGTAATGTTGCTTAGATTATACATCACATAAATTGCTATATATATTATAATGTTTACAAATGTGAACTTGCTAATATGGCTTGAATACCTTTATATAGATGTAAGCTTGCTTATGTCACAAGTGATAATTCAATAAAGGTGTTTAAAAATAATTTGATCTTAGTGGAGTCTGAGGTCATTATTTTCACTAGGAAGTGTTTCCATATTTTAATTATAGTCACATAGATATTACTTCCACCTATTTTTAATTATTTGAGAAAGGATTAAGATTTCTACCTAATTAAAAGTGTGAATTACAGCTGATCCAATGGTGGAACTAAGATTTACACAAAATTACATTTAGCAACTTATTCTAGTTATTTAAACAACGAGGGAAGAACTTGACTACAACAATGTTTTAAAAAGAAAAGTACATTTAATCCACTAGTGAGCACCCTAATACAGGTGTTTGAAAAGGCAAGTGAGGTACTCTAAGTAGCAAACAAAAATAATATAATCTTATGAAAGATGAACACGAACTTTTAAAAGGAATAATGATAAAACTGTGTGAGTTATAAAGCCTGATACTGGAGTGGGATAGCAATTTACGATTCTACAGACTACTCAGGAGTGATGTTAAATTTGTTACAGGAAGAAGATACTTATATCCAGGTAACAAGAAATTAAGTTAACATAACTTACAAACGTTGATTTACAAAGTGAAGATTATCTTCTGCAATGTATGGTAACACCACCACTTCATGCTTTTTTTCAAACACTAATTCCAACAATGTTTGGGATTCCCAAAGTTCACAAAAAATTAAAAATCCTCTCTTCAGACCCACAACATCAGCCAAAGGATAGAAAATCTATCTTTTGGCTGTATATGACAGGGTTTTGAAACCTATATTTAAAACATTACACATTCAAGAGATTCATGGGATTTTTGTAGAGAGTGAATAAAGATTTATGGGAAGAGAATTGCATTTTTTTATAATAGCTGCAATGAATTTCTTTAAATGTAACCCATGAACAGGCTTAACATTGTTTAATAAAGCATTACTTGATTGTAGTTTCTTGGATAGAAAATAAATTATTTTTTTTGACAGAAGTAATGGGTCTTATAGTAGGCAATAACTATATTTTTAATGGTGAAATATGCAGATAACTAAAGGGGTCTATATGGGTGCGTTGCATGCATCAATTTTTGCAAATTTTGTAATTTTAAACTGGGAAAAGAAATATGTTTTTCCAACAGATTCTTATAAGTTTTGTAAGATTTATTTAAGATACCCAGATGATATTTGTATTATATAGAATGGACCACAGGACTGTATACCTCAATTTATTCAGCATATCAATGCTCCAACTGGTTTCTTAAAATTTACACATCATACCTGTACTGATACAGTCAATTATTTAAATGTTACTGTTATCAATAGAGTTGGTGGTTTTAATTCTCATATATATAGGAAACCAACATTTAGCAATGCTTATTTACACTTTGATTCTTCATCCCATTAATCATAAAACATTTAGTGAAGGGACAATTTATTAGAAAATCAAGCATGGTCTCTAGGAATGACATTTTATGTTGAGAATAATAATTTGGAATACATTTTCATCACTAATGGTTATCCAGAGCAGATAGTTATTGGTATTAACCCAGAAGTGATATGATAGAGCAACTAATTATAACCTAAGGGAAAGGAAAAATGCTCTGTATGAACAATTCCTAAAATGTATGAAATTTATTAAGTTCCAATTTAAAATCCTTAAACAAGTTACATTAGACCTGAGAAGGAGTACATGGACAACAAGATTAAAATACAAAGAGTTGTTATGGCAAATATGATTAAATTCATAAGTTCATGGGTAGGTACTAGGCTATTGGCCCAAGGGCCTATGTAAGCCTAGCCAACAAGGTTGCCTGGCTTATGCCACCCAGGAAAGTTATTTTCCTGTGCCACTGTTGAGTAGAGACACAGAAGTGATCCCCAGGGTGTATTTCCTATTTCCCATCCACTCATCAAGATTTTTCTCGAAGAGTACTAATGAAGAACTTTGCTTGACATAGATGGGTAGCCTGTTCCAGAGTATGGGATGTCTCTGGGACAGGAATCTATCCCTCCAGCATGTCCTGTTTATTGTGGTGACAAGGTGTAGATCCCTAGAGTGTGTAGCTCAGAGGGATTGGGATTTCTTTGGGTGTAGCATGTCCAACAGCTCTGGGTTTGACATAGCTTTATATGTTAGGCAGAGATCACCTCGGAGTAGGTGATATGCTACAGAGTAAAATTGGAGTTTTTTGAGGCGGTCAGTGTAGGGCATTTGTTTGAGGCCAGTAATCCTCTTTGTGAGGTACTTCTGTGGCCTTTCCAGCTGCTGCAGATGACTTGTGAGGTACATTCCAAAAGGGGCATTGTACTCTATAATGGGTCTAATGAGTGTCGAGTAGAGGGGAACAATGACCTCTTTTTTCCTGGATGAGAACCCTTTTATGATGAGGTGTGCCATGTAGAAGGACTTCCTGACTACTGTGGCGATGTGACTATCAAAGGAGAGACTACTGTCCACCTGGGTCCCAAGGTCACTTATCACACATTCGGTGTTAAGTAGAGTGCTGCCTATGTGGTAGTTCATGGGTACAGAGTTTTTACCAAAGAGGATAACACTGCACTTTTTGGCAATGAGCTTGAGGCCATGGCTCTAACACCAGGCATCTGTCTCAACGAGGCCCTTCTGTCAGATGTCCACATCATTTGGGGACTTGACTATGGCTCCTAATTTTCTGTCATCTGTGAACTTCATTAGCCAAAGGCCTTCTGTGTTAGCCTGTACTTCAGAGAAGTAGATACCAAACAGAAAAGGTCCCAGGACGGAACCCTGTGGTACTCCACTTGTCATTGCTTTGAGGTCAGATTTGGAGTCTGCAACTTTTACAGTGTGGGTTCTGTCAGTGAGACAGTTGGCAACCCATCTTGTGATGTAAGGATTTATACCTAGTTTAGTGAGTTTAGCTATAATCCAAGAATGGGGGATGGTGTCAAAAGCCTTGGCGAGGTCAAGATACGTTGCGTGAACCACCTTACCCTCATCTATGGCTTTGGTGACTGCCTCAAAGAAGTCGATCAGGTTCAGGAGGCATGATCTGCCTTTCACAAACCTGAACTCAGTGGGATCCAGAGTTTGGAAGTTACGAATGTCTTTGTTTATGAGTTCCATGATAATACGTTCCATGGCCTTGCAGACCAGGCTTGTCAGGCTAATAGGTTGATAGTTCCCGGGATCAGTGGTGGCTCCCCCTTTATGGAGTGGGATAAATGTTGCTGTGCACCATTCAGTGGGCACAAAGCCTGATGCGAGGCTATTATTGAACATGGTACTTAAGTGGGGAGCCAGTTCATTCTGAAGTTCATGTAAAATGCAGCCTGGGATGTTGTCCGGTCCTATGGATGCTGTGTTTTTGGCTTTAGAGTGTGCAGCTTTTACCTGCGTAGTTGTGATTACAGGAACTCTTCATTCTTCCTGTATAGATATGGGCCCTTTAGGGGGTGTGGGGGGTAAAGTTAGCACTGAACCTGCCAGGATGTTGGTGATATCAGTTGTTTCTATAATTTTGTGCCATTGTGCTGTAACTCAGAGCAGATCTGAGTGTTGCCATCGAGATTCTTGACATAGCTATAGAGTGCTTTGTGGTTGTCCTTAGAATTAGTGGTGATTTTGTTTTCATAGCTAGCTTTGGAGGATCTTATAAGGGATCTCAGCTTCTTACTGAGGCTGGCCAGGGAGCTCCTCCACTCATGGGATTTTACTCTCTTTTGCAACAGTTTCTTCCTTCTGTTGTACAGTTTGTTTATGGCAGGGGACCACCAGATTAGCTTCCTTTTTTAGGAGGATAGCATCTTGGTTCTGTTTGGGATAGCACAATCCATGCACTTGTGTAAGTGCTTATAGAGTGCATTTGTGTAGGATTCAACAGTTGTAACTGTATTGTCCATCTGCATGGGTGTCATGAAGTTGACCACTTCTGTCTCAAGAAGCATGACGTTGGCTTTGGAGAAATCTTTTACCATAGTTTCCTTAATGGGGGGGGGGTAGGATGTGGATATCAAGGGTGATTAGCTTATGGTCAGATCAGACCAACAAGGAGTTGACTTCAGGTGTGGAACACCAGTCAGTCATGTTGGTAATGACTAGGTCTAGGATATTGTTGCCCCTGGTGGGGGTGTGGATAAGCTGATCCAGGGCATTGGAGTTTATGAATTCCAGAAAGCGTTGTGCTAAGGAGTTGGTACACGAGTAGTTTTCCCAGTTAATGGTGGGGTAGTTGAAGTCACCCATTATTAGGGTGTTTGGTTGAACTCTAATATTTTCTAGTACATCAAGAAAAGAGGAGTGGGAATCCTGGGGCATGGTGGGGGATCTGTAGCAAGCTACAATTTGAATTGCAGTTTTGCCCAGAGTTAGTTGCACTTGGATAACCTCGGATGCATTATGCTGAGCAACTAGCCTGGAGGTGTGGATATCCTTAATGAATATGGACACACCTCTGCCTTTGGTGTTTCGGTCCAGGTTACATGGCCGAAAAGTGTGGTATGAGTTATAGCCTGGTAGTGCACAGGTGGTCTCTGGAGCCTTGAACCAGGTCTCAGTCATTGCACAGATATCGATGTTCTCCATTTTAAGGAGTGCCTTATTCCACTTAATATAAGTGCTTAATTCCACTACATCCCCCTGAGAATAAATGAAAATGTTTCAATTAGTTCAGTGCTGTAACTCAGGGCTTCTAAATTTGAATATAAAGCTCTGTGTATTTAATTATATATTTATAAATTTGTTAATTTATCTTTTTCAAACTTTTCAAATTATTTTTAAACTTTTTATACTGATATTTAAAGGAGAACTACACCCAAATGAAAAGTTTGTCTTTCCAAAAAGTGATTTTACTTACATATATAATTCAACACTCTAAATATCACATATAGAAAAAGCATCATTTAATAATTATTCAATTTGTTTTATTTCTGAACTTATTTCTCTTTCTTTCATGCATTTGTCTTGTCACCTGTTACATCACAAAGACTGCTAAGAGTGACAGAGTAATTAGGTTAAATTACTTGTCCCAACTACAGAGCCATTAAGAAAACAACGGCTCTTAAAACAATGTCATTTAAATGTGCCATATCAACCACATATTGCCAGCATTATATCTCTGATAAAAGTAAGCCTGCAGTCTGAACAAAAGCAAGACTTTCAAGCTTAGTTTTCAGATGAAAAAAAACACACAAAGCTTATCTATTTACAAATTAATCATACTATGCTTCACATATATCTGTATGAATGAATGCAGTAAACTGCTGCTGTTAGTTTTGTACTAATGCTGATAAGTGTAGCATGCAGTATTTCTGTCCTGGGCTTGTAACTCGGTTTCCAGTTTGTTTTTCTTTAGCTATACCTGAGCTCTTACACTACTGTTTTTTTTGTTTAGTGGAGTTTTTACATGCTAGTATACTGTAGCTCTGCTTGTTATGTTACAGCATAGTTATCTTGCTGCTGCATTTCTAAAGAACTCCATAGTGTGTGTGTCTTTATCTTTTGTTGCTTAATTACTGTTCATAACTTTGTGTGTTCATAACTTTGTGTTTTTCACTCTCTGCTCCTTACTCTGAACTCGTCCTTTTTGTCATTTTAGTCCCTCCAACTACCTGCAAAATTTATAAAAATCACTGCATCCAGTTAATGTACATGTCTACTGCGGTCACCAGCTTTATAAGTAAATTATATGCTAGACTCCTTCTTGGAGGGGTTTTTACTTATAGTAAAGGATGCCAGCAGACCAATAACCCTTTATTCCACATGACACTGTTAATTTGTTTTGTAATTTAGTCCCTAGCCTTCAACAACCTAGCTTTCTGCCTAGCACAGCCCCTTTAGGAAGATTATATCTACATCATTTAGCATTTACCCTCTGCAACTCCCACTTTTCCCTGACTCTTTTTAGTTTCAAGACATTTTTTCTTTCTGTTTTATTTCTACTTTCCTGTATCTTGGGAAGTTAGTGGACAGCATCCACTTCCACTCAACCTTATCCGAACAGAGTTTCCTCCATAATTACCTTCTATACATCTTTTTCCCTTACTTAGGTGGGTGACTGATTGTTTTTCTTGCTGTTTTAGTGGTTTGAGACCTGGTTCTAACCAGCTCCGCTCCCCTAACCTACCCCCATTCCCACCCACTCCTGCCCTCCTGTATTTTATAGCTCTCTAAGCCACTCTCCAGAATGACCTTACCTCTCTATCAACCAATCTTCACTCACCAGTACTTGTCTTCTCATTCCTGTCTTTCTATAATTCACTTCAACTTTCCTCATTGCTCTTAATTACCTAATAATTCTCCATACACTTCCATCCTAATCTCCTCCTCCCTTCTACCTAAATACACTCTCTCTTATCTTTCTCTATTGTCTCCATTTACCAACAATGTATCTAATAAACTTCTACCCCACTCCAATTTACTTTCTACCCCCTCTCTTTAAAAACCTTATTTTCCTGTTCTTGCTCTTCTGCTTTTAGGGATTCTAATTAATAACTGGACATTTTATCCTCCTAGCCTACTCTGTCCCTACTGATCCACGCATAACTTTTCAATAGCATCTTTACCATGCCTCAAGTAAAAACGATCCTCTCTCTCACTTTCCTTCTATCTCCATTATCCCTAGTCCTTTATACCACCTCCTACTAGTCCTATTATCTCAAAATCTACCCCTCTCCTACTCTGCCTATTATGCAGAACCTTTATCACTATAGTGCCATTGTTCACATCTCTCAACATATTTTTAATACCTTTACAACACTACTTTTCTCTTTTAGATATTTTTACACCCATAGCTCTTATAATCTTTACAAACATTATAGACATTTTTACAAACTAAATTTTCTTACCCTCTACTCCCTCACCCAAATTAAACTCCAATCTGACATCCACCCTAACCCAGGCCAAACAAACTCCTTAATCTCTAATCCACTTAATCCTCCAAACCCAAATACTGACATCTCCCCTACCCACCACCCAGCTCTAAAAAGATGCAACTCTGACCTACTCATAATAAACTTCAATCTCAGAAGCCTTCTCAACAAAGTTCATGAATTTCATGCTGCCATTACCGTGTACTCCCCAGATATAGCCATAATTACTGAAACCTGGTTTAAGCCACATATAAAAACTGAAGAAATACTTCCTGTTGGGTATAGTAGCTTTGGAATGGAGAGATTATCCAAATATGGTGGTGGCATTGCCATAACGTTTAAAGAAAACCTCATTCTAGTACAGCTCAACTTTACCTGACCTCCCTAACTCTGAAATTTCAACTACATGTCTAGATATAAACACCGAGTGGCGGATTTAGGCATGGGTGCAGGGGCGCGCGCCACCCCCTTTTGTCCATTAAAAATTTTGTTCTTCATTTTTTTTTTAAATGTACCCTTTACGTTTCCATTTTCAAGTTATGTTTTTTTGAACTGTCATGGAGACAAAATCATATATGGAGTCCATATATGATCAGTGCCTCCATGACAGTTCAAAAAAAAAAAAACATGGACCGTACTGTACATTTTTTTCAGTTTGGGTTCCTTTCAACCAATCAATGCTGTGAAAAATAGTACCTAATTCAAATACATCGGAGAAGTGATTGGAAGTTGCAGAGTCAGGGGATTTTATAATCTCAATTGCTCCTCCAAATATATCTCTATTGTAGAGTTAGGAGTGTTTTGGTAAAAACTTCAGGGAGCATCTTGTTGGAAGAAACTTGCGGAATTATTATATTATTCAGCAAGTCAGCAATGACTGTGCAGAGTTCTGAACTCCAGCAACAATCTCACTGTTTTTTTTAATTTTTGTACCAAAGAGCCCCAGTTGTTTGATTACTCAATTTCTGTCAAGTATGGACAAATCTCGACCGAATGTTTGACGAAGTATAGTTCATTAATGCAGGCAAAGCTAAAATTCAAATAAAAATCGGGGACATCACTGAAAGTTGTGGACAGTAGAATTATGTGCCAATAGTAGTCATCTTTTTATTCTTGGAGCAAGTAGCTTAACTGTTTTGCAAGCTTACATTACAGACAAAAACTTTTAAATAGCCTAATGATTGTCTGGTATTGTTAGCATTTGAGATGTAGTTACTCTTCTTTTGGCAATTTTAAATAAGTGTAAGCTACCAGTCCAGGACTCTCTCTTTGTTCTAAACTTTACACAATGGAATATGATAGTATTCAACTACTCTGTGTTTTAAAAACACAAGAGTAGTTGAATACTATCATATTCCGTTGGTTCAAATCACCTTCTTTTCTGGCTCCAGAAGTATAGTGTGCATTAGATCACCTCATACACAAGCATGCATGTATGTGTGTGTGTGTGTGTGTGTGTGTGTGTGTGTGTGTGTGTGTGTGTGTGTGTGCTCTTTCAAATAATTTCTGATCACTTCATAGCCCACCTGGTTCCTCGCTTAAATGGTTTTAAAATCCCTCAAGATGCCTTGGCAGACTGTAGTTAAAAAATGGCGCCATGTATGATCTGTACTAGTTTTTTCCCCATGTGCTCTTGATGTTTTGCCTTGTGGAATCTTTCTTAGGTCTTGGAGAATGGAGATATTTCACTCAGTGAGGTCCTAAAGCACAAGTCCTATAATTTTTACTTATGTGCATTGTATTTTGCCTGTCAAACTTTTCCAAATTATTTGCAGGAAATACCGTAGTGAAGTAAAACTGATGCTGAACACTCTTTCACATGCTGGGATAGAAGTCGAGTTTCAAACATTTAAAAGAAAATATCAAAGCCTCTGAGGTGCAGAGAAGCGTTTTGTGCCTACAGCCTTGTTGTCCAGTACCCCAAACCTCCTCAAATTCAAACATGTATACCTCTCCAAATGTTGACCCCCTACAAAGAATGGTCAGCATACCTTTCAATTGTGCATATTTTCACACAATGTCCAGATTTCTGCATTATATGTTTGTTTTGTTCCTCATAATCTGTGCTTTTATCGGAAAAAAAACTGAAGCTTGAAGACACTAATGACAGACATTTGAGTTTTGGACTTTATATCCTTCAGAAAAATGCATGCAAACACAAAATGTGTTACTCTAGCCGCTTCTACGTTTGTAAGATTGATATTTAAAATCTTTCCCTGTTTGGGGGCCTTTTGTCCCCCATTATTTTAGGCTTTGAGCAGGTTTCGTGCTCTAAACGGTATGATGACAAGCATCACTTTCTATCGTTATTCTCCACAACATAAAAGAGTGACTTTTATTTCAGAAGAGTAAGCTTGTCTTTTTAAGTAGGCTGTGTACAAAGTGCAGTAGTTACTACGCAACTGTTTAAACAGAGACATATGTCAGCCTCTGCCAGCCACATTATATATACTACAGCAATTAAAGGACATGATCAGTGTCTTTAGGGTACAGTACTGAGTTATTAGGATGAAGTTATTCAGCGCTGGTATCATTTCTAACCCTGATTCAATTTACCTAACATTTTTGATGAAATGTACGTACAAATGATACCAGCACTGAATGATTTACTTTACAATTGTCCCATTACTGTCAATATGCGAGGTTTTGCTGGGGTGCAATTTTCTGTTTGTTGGTCAAAGCTCTGTACTTTACGACCAATGAGAAGCCGATACCCATTAGCGCAAGACTGAAATGCAACTTGAGTCACTCAACAACTTCCTGTACAACTAAAGGGCTAAGTTTGTGACCAATTGTAACGAGTTTGGTTATATTTGGTTAAAGTAATTCTGAGGGAAGTCTGCTGGATTCTTCAACACATTATGAGCCCCGATCCCGTGTTAAGAAAATAAAAAGCGACATAGGGACTCAGCAGTTGTTTCTCTGTGTGGTGTGGAAAATTCTTCTTTTGACATGGGCTGCAGACACTATCAGTTCACAGGCAGGTATGTGATACCATCCAACAAACCCACTGCTGTTTTATTTATTTATTTTGCAAGTTTTCATTTATTTATTTATGTCTGCAGTACATTGTATGGCTGTCCAGTAGTTTAAGAGTTTCTTTCTTGACTGCCAGTTGAGAAGAACATGGGCAGAGTGCTGGTGGACGTAGCTGGCAACGCTGAGTTTTTCAAGGTATCACTTGAAAGATCATGATAATTATTCCCTTCATTTTAAAACAGTTAAATGAAAAGGAGGTGCGCCTAAAATGCAATGTGGTTATGGTAAATAGCAGTTGATCACGTGGAAGACGGTATCCAGAACCTTTTATTTCCTTTGGTGTCTTGCCATCAACTGATTCTTGTTGTTTGGTCCATACCTGTCAGTCTTGAGCATTAAATATCATAGCAAAAGAAGCAAAGGTCTTAAATATGGGACAATATAATTAGCACAAAAACTTATGTAGGTTTGGCTAAGTGTTTAATATTTAAACAGCCTTATTATAAGGCTAACTTTATAATGAAAATGAGTTAACTTTATTTGGAATCGCAAGACTCTGAATCATGTCTGAGTCTGCACTGTAGTAAATGTAAGGTCGGATTTTGCACTCGGACACTCAGTTTTTTTTTTTTTTTGGTTTAAATAAAGTTCTTGATATGTAAGCTCTGGATAAAATTAAATTTATTAACAGCAAAATAGTATATGTTCTCTCAGCAATTTATTGTGTGTGGATGTTGTTTAATGAATCGTAGTGATGTATATAGTAAGACTAAGACATGAGCTGATATAAATAATTTGTTTTATTTTGGTAGTATGTTCCTGTATATAATAAGCCCTTGCATTAATGGACATTTTTATACTGGATTATATTCAGTCAGAGTATCCTAAATGGAGTTTGATGTTGTTTTCTAAAAGAGTTGCATAAGTAAGGCTGGTTTGGTTCATGAACAACCTGAGATAGAATACTGTTCCTCCTATTTTACATTTGTAGCCATACAGTCAATTATGTAATGCAAATAATTATTAAGACATTGTTATATCAAAAAGCACATAGTTATTCATATAAATTTATAATGAAGTGCTATTTAGTTATTTGTTTAGAATGCTCAGTAATGCTTGATTTTTGGTATCATAGCAGCATTATGTCTGAGTACAGATATTTCTGGCAACACTTCAGTCATCGAAATTACTGATTTTGGAGTGTGTGCTTCAGTTTTCATTTCCACTTTCATTGCACCTGATATCAGTTTGCATTTAATGTAATAGAATATTGTTAATTATAATATGTATTGCTGGCTTTCTTTTATTAGTTAAATTGTATGCATTGTATATGGGTATTATCAGTACAGTGTTTTAGTCCCATTTGATGGTGTTTTTCTTGCTTCCATCGCTAACCCTTTGATGACCATTAGACCCCCTTCTTGTGTTGGCACAAGTTGGTTCTTTTTGGCATAGGATATTTATGTAGAGAATCTACATAAGGGGGGAGGGTTGAAATCTAAGAGATGGAGTCCACTGGCTGAGTGGCCAAACAGAGAACCCTAAGCAAAAGAAGCTAAAAGAAAATGTAAAGTCGAAAAAGAAAAACATCTTGGAATGATAACCAGGCCATGATGAGCTGAACAGGAAAAGCGGTAGAGGGATTTCCTTTGCAGTGCTGTTGCATGCCCATTTAGGTGACAAACTAGTACATTAATAGGGATGTAGAGCTTAAAGAGAACCCCAGATAGCCATAGTGCAACAGACCAACAGTCTCCCAATTTACGTACTCAACTTCAGTTGTGGGGAGTTGGAGCTTAGGTGGCCAAGGGATCTTCTATCCTTGATAGGTTACATCTTCAGGATACTCCCCCCAAGATACAGTGGCCCCAAGGAGAGAGGGAGGGAGGTTACACATGTATCTGAATTCAGGAGTAGATATGCTATATCTACCAATAAACCTGAGAATTTATGTTATATAATATATTGAACAGAGCAGAAAATTAAATATATAGGATACCAAATCCCAAATTATAAATGCACATCACAGACAACTGTAGTTTGTATACAGTGAATAATCAATGAGGAAATACAAACCATTAATTTTGAGAAATACTACATTTGATTGCTATGCCGTGTTTAGAGAATGCACTTAAATAACATGTTAAAACATTTAATTGCTGCTTAGTTTAGTAGAAGGTAAAAGTGTATTGGAAGACTATTTACAGCAGTTCTTATTCAGCTGCATTTTTGAGAGCTTATTTAAATTGCTGAAGATTGTCTGTCAGATTTCATGAGGGAGTTTATTCCAGTTGGCTACAAGGTAGACTTTGGATGTACTTTTCCCTAAATTTGGTGGAATTCTTAAAAGTAAAAAAATGCTGCATGTGATCCATGCTGTGTAAGGAGTTTGAGTAAAGATGGACATTTGTTGCAGAGCAGTACCTGAAATGCCAAAATGTGTTGGTTAAATAAGAATCTGTTTTGTCAAAGGGAGATCATGCCTGTTAAACTTGGTCACCTTCTTCGAAACAGTCACCAAAGCCATGGATGAGGGGAAAAACAGTGCACACCGCCTAACCTTGGCCTAGCCAAAGCCTTCAACACTATTCCCCACTTTGGCACAATAGATAAACTCTATCCAACCAGATGGTGTTGAAGTGCTAAAGTATAACCAAGTAAGAAGTAGTAGCACAATGTTGCGAGTCCACAGATACGATTTATTAATACAAAATGCACAAATAGTTAAGCGCTTTCATCAAACAGTATGACTTCGTCAGGTTCTGACGAAGTCATACTGTTTGATGAAAGCATTTAACTATTTGTGTATTTTGTATTAATAAATCGTATCTGTGGACTCACAACGTTGTGCTACTACTTCTTACTTACAATAGATAAACTCTCCCGGCTAGACAGCAACCCATATGTTACCAAATGGGTAGCTAACTGGCTCACTGATAGAACCCACTCAGTCAAAATAGGGGAAGCCACCTCTAGTAGTAGACCAGTAACAAGCGTTGGACCGAAAGAATCAGTCTTGGGGCCTCTACTGTTTGGGATATACTTTCTGAGGTGCAAGGCTAAACCAGTGGTTTGTGGCTGACCAAGTTTGCAGATGATTGCAAGCTGGGCACTGTCATAAATTCTCCTAGTGATGTGAACATTCTCCAAGAGGGCCTTAACCAAACTAATGACTGGTGCCAGAAGCATGGCTTCTAACTGAATGCCAAGAAATGCATCATTATCCCCTTTGGGGAAAATGGTGTCCCCATTAATTATCACATTAATTACAATGTACTGAGCATGCAGTCAGTCATGAGGGACTTGGGCACCCAGGTCGATAGCAACCTGACTTTTGACCACCATGTTGCCTCCGCTGTATGGAAGGCTTTCTACATGGCCCACCTCATAGGTAAGGATATTTCATCCAGGAACAAGGAGGTCATAACATCCGTGTACCCCTCCCTTATCAGACCCATTATTGCATACAGTGCCCCCTTCGGCATTCACCTTGCTAAGCACATGCAACAGCTGGAGAGACCACATAGGTTCCTGAGCAGAAAAATCCAGGATCTAAAGCACCTATCCTATACAGATAGGCTAAAAGCCCTGTCCCTCTACAGACTGCTCAGAGGTGACCTGTGTGGCATACAAGTCCTTCTAGACTCAGCCTTGATGGAGTTGCTGCATATCCGTAAGTCAAACTCCACTCGCACAACCTGCACGCAAGGTCTCAACCTAGTCTGTGACATTAATAGAACTTGTTAGTGGGATAGATTTGTGTCCCAGTGACTCCCCCATCTGTGGAATAGACTTCCTTCCATGTCAAGCAGAGTACCTCACTAGCTCTCTTTAAGAGAAACCTGGGCAAAAGGATGATGAGAGCCACTGTGAATGTTTTTGTGTTTCTATGTGCGGATTTTGGTGGTGTAAGTTTAGTGGGACTATGTGATGAGTGTGGTGTGGTGCAAGTGTTTACTTTGCACTCTTGACTGTCAAGTGCAGTCTTGGTTGGAGCTTTAACTCCAGTTTAGCTAGATAAGTGCATCTCTCATGGGTTGAGGTGTTGGGTGGTAGGAGGAGAGGGTTTGTCTGTGTACATTAGGCAATTGCTACATTTCCTCAAGATGCCCAGAATCATCAGATAGACAGGACAGAACACTGGGAGCTGACCCTTGGACATGCCTGAATAAAAAAAATACTTTCCTCTGGACAAGTGAGGAAAGTGAGTATAAGAGCTGTTTTTCTCTAAGCAAGTGAGGAAAGTAAGTACAAAAACTGTTTTCCTCTAGGTAAAGAGGAAGGTTGAGTGCTGTAGTAATTTGTAGCTTATTTAGTGCTAACAAGTTCTAAACAAGTGCTGAGCATGAATAAGAAAATTCAAGTGCTAAAACCAAGAATCTGTACCTAGATCTTGTGGTAGATAGGCTACCTAGTGTTTACCACTCCCACTGATAAGCTAGAATGCTTCCCTCCAACACAGAAAGGCTTGAGGGCTCATGTACTCAGAGGAATTTATTGCTGTTATGTTACAGTTTATGTCAGATTAACAAAATTGAACAATATATTTCTGGGTTATACAGTCTCAATATATGCAATTTGTTAAAGTAACATTTATAGAAAGACTGGGAATGTGGAATTATCACCGTAAAGAATACTTCCCAGTCTTAGCATTGCTATTTGTACATTGTGATATCTGTCATTGCTTACAAAATGCTTACAGTTTTTCCTATGCCCTTTATTTGTCCAGAAAATGCTGTGTAATGCCAGGATGTCTGTAGGCTGATAGAAGTATAGCACCCATGGACAGAGACAGTTTTGTAAAGCAATTGCAACATGCCAAAGCAAAGAACAGATCATGCATTCATTTGTGAAGTGTTTTATATGCGTTCTTTCTTCAGCATAATGAACACATGTTGTGGCCACTGACTAAGTCATTAGTACTTGACACTGTTTTATTTTGTACATTAGATAATAGAAGCAGTTATTTCTTGTATTGAAATGAGCTGCAGTATGTCAGGAGAAATTGCTGCTATGTCTTCAGGAGCCAAGCAAGAACTACATCAACAGTCTCTCTTCAAAATTTTCAGAAAGGTCATAAAACACAGAGAAGGTTCAGTCTCTGAGGGTAAGTCATTGTGGGTGAGAGTAGTGCCAAAGTACAGAATTATGTCCTATTCTCAGGATGATTGTTAGATAGTTCAGATGTGTATGACACTATTTCCTGTGCTAAAGTATTTGTCTAGTATTTTATAAATGAGGGTATTCATAAGTTTTACTGATTTAGTCTTGAAAGGAAAGTCAAAAAACAAATAAGCGAAAAATTAGCGACATCATGTTTTTACCACAGCTAATCAGTATAGTATGAAAGCAGGCGTAGAGGGCCCGAGTCACCTGACTTGTTAGACGAAGTATCTGCTATCTTTTCACTTATTATTTTTTGAGAGTTTGTTCGTTTTTGCAAAGTTTTTGAAAGGAAAGTCAGATATGGAATGGAAAATGAACTGAAAGTTATTGTACTCAAGTCATATATAAAGGCAGGATGTCATCGGTGAGATGGAACATTTTAATAATCCATGTTGTATACTTTGCATTTCTTTTGTGGGTTTGCAGGCATCCAGTGTATAGAGTGTCTTTCCCTATTTTTTTTTTAGTTAGTGAACAGTACGCTATTCAATGGAGGCAAATGTAGTTGTACGGTTACAGAAGTTATCTTCCTCTTGATATTTGTTTTGCTTTTTTAACCATCAGAGTGTCATGTGTGTTTGACACAGAAGACATGGTAAGTGAATGTAGTGCCATCAGAGAAGTCAGTGAAAATAGTACTGTGTCAGAAGTCAGCAGCTTAAGAGATAACATAGAAAGTGAGAGAAGTACTGTTAGTGCAGTCAGTAAGAAGCATTTGGATGAAGTTGTTGCCACAAAGTGTTCACTGACAGATATTAGTGAGTACATCACATGTACTAATACTGCAGATAAGGAGAAAGTCATTGTTATAAATCATCACAAACCACAAGACGGTTTTCGTTTTCCACTCAAAGCCTTCACAGACAAAAGAAGAAAATCAGGAAGTTCCCTTCGCCAGTGTCAGCTGTCATGGCTAGACCAGTGTAATTTTCTGGCATATTCAGTGAAACAAGATGGGCTGTATTGTTTAGCCTGTGTGTTATTTCCAACACCAGCACAGACAGAACGTGCAAAGTTATTCATTGAACAGCCATACTGTAATAGGAAGCATGCCAAAGCTGATATTCAGCGACATTCAGAATTAGATTACCACAAGAAATCTGAGGCAAAATTACATGCTTTCTGAATCACAAGTGACAATCCAAGTCAAAGAGTGGACTTTGCAATTTCAAATGCTTCACAGCTGCAGGTGGCCAAAAACAGAGCTCTACTAACCTCTATTATAAAGTGTCTGGAGTGCTGTGGAAGGCAAGGGATAGCACTTCGTGGACATAGAGATGATTGCACATCTGACTGTACAACCAACAAAGGAAATTTCAGATCTCTAGTCGATTTCCGAATTGATGCTGGTGACAGAGAGTTAGAAGCCCACTTGCAGACATGCCAAAAGAATGCAACATATATTTCAAAAACAGTGCAGAACGAATTGCTAGACTGTATTAAAGAATACATTCAACAGCAGATAAATAGAAGTTATGTCCTTACCATAACGTTCCATGTGGAGTGTTCATCTCGCCTTTGTTCTTACACATGGTTCGGAGTCGATCCTCGGCTCCGTGCCGGCCTCTTGCAAGCTCTGCATCGAGAAGAAGCTCGAGACAATCTAATACCCACAATCCCCCTCTGCCTTTACCTCAGATCTAGTTTGCAAGCAAACCAATCTACATAAAAGCACAATCATGCTTACACACATATACATATCTAAACAGACACATATAAACATATATGTGTATACCAACTATGTACACAGAATAATAACAGTAGCAAAAAATGCTTCTGGCCAGGCATCAAAGAACGTTCTTCCTAAGGGTGGGAGGGTGGGACTGTAAGAACAAAGGCGAGATGAACACTCCACATGGAACGTTATGGTAAGGACATAACTTCTATATGTGACAGTGTTCAATCTCGCCGTTTGTTCTTACACATGGGTAGCGTCCCTAGCTCCTTGATCCTGAGGAACTCACGGGAGGACGTTCTTGAGCACAGTGGAACCAAAGGTTGCCCTGTCCCTAGAAACCTTGTCTACTTTATAATGAGAAATAAATGTATGTGGCTTAGACCAGGTAGCAGCCGCACAAATAGCATCCAGAGGTAGGCGAGCTGCATGAGCCAAAGATGTAGATATTGACCTTGTGGAATGTCCTTTGGGTTTGTGTAAAAGGGGTTGATTTACAGAATCGTAGACATAGATTATACAATCCGTTAACCATTTAGAAAGAGTTCTTTTGGTAACTGCAAGTCCTTTCCTGCTATCAGCAAAAGCCACAAAGAGTTGATCTGTTTTCCTGTGATCTTTTGTTCTATCCAAATAAAACCTTAGCTGTCTGTGAACATCCAATTTGTGTAACATATACTCCATTTTATTGGAGTGGTTTTTGAAGAAAGTGGGTAATTCAATGGACTGATTAATATTGTTAATGGAACACACTTTAGGGAGGAAGGATGAATTGGTTCGAAGAGAAACTCTGTCAGAGTGAAAGATCAAATAAGGGTGCTTGATGGAGAGAGCCTGAAGTTCAGACACTCGTCTAGCAGAAGTAATGGCTACCAGAAAGAGAGTTTTCCAGGACAAAAATTTTAATGGGCAAGAAGAGGCAGGTTCAAAAGGGGGCAACATTAATTTAGATAGTAACAAGTTTAGACTCCAAGGTGACGTAGGAGATCTGACCGGTGGTCTAATATGAAAAACTCCTTTTAAAAAGGCTTTACAAAGTCTGTGAGCCATAATAGGAGCTCCAGATTCTTCCACATGGAAATTCGAAATGGCAGCCAATTGAACTCTTAGAGTAGCAGGAGAAGCACCCTGATGAAATAAGTCTGTTAAGAACTCTAATATCTTATTCAAAGGAGCTATAAAGGGATCCACATGGTGTGTATTCGCCCAGAATACAAACCGTTTCCATTTGCTAGTATATGTTTTAGTAGTGGAAGCTTTATGCGAAGCCACTAATATATCCTGGACTGCTGGTGACAAAAGATCAGACCTGGCTAAGTTGGGAATTGGAGCAGCTAAGCTGCTAGATGGAGTGACAGGAGCGCGGGATGGGGAACCCCTGACGAGTGAGTCAATAGATCTGGCTCTGGGTCCAGAATCCAGGGTCCCCGAATGCAGTGTATTTTTAGGAAGGGAAACCAAATTTGACGAGGCCAGAATGGAGCAATGAGGATTATCGTCCTGTGTAGGTTCCTGGCTTTCTGGAGAAACTTCGATATCAGAGGAAATGGGAAATGCATATAGGAGTCCCGGGGGCCAATCATAAACCAGTGCGTCCCTGGGGACTTCCCCTGGAGGGGGTAATAGGGCAAAGTAGCTCCTGCATTTGGCATTCATTGGAGACGCAAACAGGTCGCAGGAAGGCTGGCCCCACGTGCGAAAAATCCTTTTCGCCACTGACTGTTTTAGAGACCACTCGTGCGGTAACAGAATTGCTCTGCTCAGCCTGTCGGCTATGACGTTGGATGACCCCGGGATGTGCGTTGCTATTAGAAAGCGACCCGTGGACTCCGCCCACTGCCAAATTCTCATGGCCTCTCTGCATAGTTGATAGGACTTGGTTCCCCTTGTTTGTTTATGTACCAGACTACCGACATGTTGTCCGTCTGAACTGCAATAGTCCCTAGAGGAAGAAGGGGAGCAAAGTGTTGCAACGCTAGAAACACTGCCCTCAACTCTAGAACATTGATGTGCAGATTGTACTCCAAATTGGTCCATTCGCCTTGGACTGTCTGTCCCTGAAAGATGCCCCCACCCTATCAGGGAAGCGTCCGTGGTCACCGTAATCGTGAATGGGTAGCACAAACGGCCTCCCTGGGAAAGGTTGCACGCTTGAAGCCACCAGTTTAGATCTGTTTTGCAAGTCTTTGTTATAAGAATCTCGTGTGTTAGAGGTAGTTGTTGAAATGACCATTGAGCAAACAGTAGCCATTGTAGGACTCTCATGTGCAGCCTTCCCAGGGCAATTGCAATAAGGGAGGCTGACATGAGACCCAACACCTTCAGTACTAGTTTTGCAGGAGATTTCCTTGACAAGAGTAGAAGACGTATGTGAGTCTGCAGTGATAATATCCTTTCTGGGGGAAGCCTCAGAATTAATTGACGTGTGTTTAACTCTGCTCCTATGAACAAGATATTTTGTGATGGCTGAAGTAAGGATTTTCCGAAATTTACGGAGATCCCTAGGTGAACACACAGTTGAAGAACATAGTCTCTGGCCTGCAGTAGTTGACGCCGGGTGGTGGCCGAAAGGAGCCAGTCGTTCAGATACGGAAACACCTGGAATCCTTGACGTCTCAAGTGAGACGCTACCACTGCCATACATTTGGTGAAGACCCTGGGGGCTGAGGTCAGACCAAAGGGCAGGGCTCGAAATTGAAAGTGACTGGCTCCCAGCCGGAAGCGCAAATGATCTCTGGATGCCCTGGCCATTTTGATGTGGTAGTATGCATCCTCTAGCTCTATTGAGCACATCCACTCGTCCTTCTGTAAGAATGGAAGGATCGATTGAAGCGTGACCATTCGGAACTTTTCTTTCTTGACGAAAGTATTGAGGTAGCTTAGCTCTAGACTGGGCCTCCAGTGCCCTGCTTTCTTTGGAACTAAAAGAACCTTGAGTAAGTCCCGAATCCTTGCTGGTCCGCTGGGACTGGCTGGATGACTCTTTTTTCTAGCAGCTTTGAAATTTCTAAAGCTGCTGGCTCTCGCAGATGGGGCGGTGCATCTGGGAGTCTTTTCTTTGGAATGGGATAGGATAGGAAGGGTATGGAGTAACCTCTGGTAACTACGCTTTTTACCCACTTGTCTGTAGTTATATCTTGCCAGGCCTGAGGGTATAAAGCTAAGCGACCCCCGACTGCCTCCAGAGCAGGACAGTCGGGCCTCCTCTCAGGAGTGCTGGACAGGTTTACCAGGGAGTGTATCCCTGTCACCTTGATTCTGCGGACCCCCTCTGCCGCCAGGGCGGCGTCTTCCACCTCTGCCCCCTCCTCTGCCTCTAGAGGGGGCATCACCCTGTGTGCCTGAGAAAGACCCTTGGGGTTTTCGAAACCACATTTTCCCACCGCGTTGCCCTTTGGGGTACGGTCTGGTTGGGGTGGAAAAACGGACTCCGACAGCAGACAGAGTCTTTCCCTCTTGTTCACACCGGGTAAGGGTCTCCTTTACCTTGGGGCCAAAAAGAGTGGCACCGTCAAATGGGGCGTTTGTAAAGGAAGACTTGAAGGCTTCCGCAAAGGAGCATAGGCGCATCCAGGATTGTCTACGAAGAGCAATCGCTGAAGCTGCTGCCCTACTCGAACCTTCGGCTGCGTAGGATATCAGCCTCATGGACGAGTTAACAATAGATGTTAGGGTATTAAGTTGCGCTGTCACTTTTTCTGAGACAGCTGCATCTGTAGCACCCTGGAGGGTATCTCCCAACTCTTTGACTAGATCCCTCTGCAGACGTGTAAAATGGGTCAAATAGTTCAGGGACCGCATGGAAAAAGCCGCTGAACTAAAAATGCGCTTCCCATATCTATCCATTGTCCTAGAATCTTTATTAGGCGGATGGACAGACGAAGAAGACTCTGACATCTCCTTTTTCGTGGCTGCAGCCACCACCATAGCGTCTACTGGAACTCCTTTTGTAAGGTAGGACTTATCCTGAGGTGCTGTAATGTACTTGTTCGGTTTTCTTGGAACAGGTTCCACTGTGTCAGGAGTCTCCCACGCCCTTCGAGCAATAAGTTCCATTAGTTCGTCGAAGGGAGGAGTGACCCAGGAGGAGGAAGGGCGAGCACCAAATGCCTTCAGCAGAACTGACTCATCCTCAGAAGGGGGAAGGGACTGCCAGTCACCTCTCTGTTTCAGGATCTCCAAAATGTCTGAAAAAGAGACATCTTCTGAAGGTGACTTAGGGGACCCTCTGACTCATCTAAGTCAGTATCAGATGTCAAGGATTCCTGTGGAGAATCCAAGTGTCTCCTCTTACACAGTCTCTTCCTAGGGACTTCCTCATGGGGAGCATCCGAAGAAGCCTCGGAGGAAGAGGGGGCACCCTCCAGGGGTGGCTGAGGCACTGGTGCCCGACGCTTGGATGTGGCCGTGGGTGCAGATGAAGACAAAGGCCCTTTATGGGGAGGAGAAACTGCTTCCACTGATGTGGTTGTCTGGGTAGACAACACCTTCCTCATCAGGTCGAACGCCCCCGGATCCCGCATCGAAGAGTCTCCCGGTTCCGAAGAAATGGGAAGAATCCCCGACACGGGCACCGAAGGCATCGACCCCGAGGACGGAGCCGAATCGATCCGTGGCCAGGCCCGAGGGAGAGTCGGAACCGACACGCCGGTTCGACTCGGCCCCGAACCAAGAACAGACCGTCGGCTCCGAGACTCGGTACGGGTCCGACGGAGTCGAGGTGAGGGAACAGACCGAGAAAGGACGGTTCTGGACCCGAGGGCTCCACAATCAGCAGATCAGCCTCTTCCGGCTCCAAAGACTGAATCGGTCTCGGAGGAGGAATGGATGGAGATACAGGAAGGCCTTCAAGTTTCGACACCAACTGGGTGGAAACCGAAATAAGTTTAGAGAGGGCCGAATGCTCCAACAACTTCTGCACCACGCGATCCACATCGACATCCGAAAGTTTGGAGGAAGAACGGGTCGAAGGAACCGAAGACGGAGCCGACCTCAATATGGCGCAAGGAGGGAGGTCCATCACCGGTTCCAAGACTCGAGGCTCAGGAACCGACACCAGTTGAACACTCGGCCCGAAGTCTGTGGAACCGGTGATCTAACCTTTGAAGAAGAGCTCGGAGCCGATGACTTAGGCTCCGACGTCTTCGATTCCTTAGAGGACTTCGATGCCTGGTCAGAAGCATCCAAAGCCTCTTGGAAAGCCGGTTTCAATAGACCTCTGTCCATCAGTTTCCTGCGCCTATCTGTCATGACCCTCCCACTAAAAGAGTGACAGATGGAGCAATCCTCTTGTAAGTGGAGAGGGCCAAGGCAGTAGACGCAGGAACTATGGTTGTCAGTGACCGACATTTTTTGGCCACACTGACAACGCTTGAAACCAGACTTTGCCTTCTCCGACATTGTAGAATAATATACAACTCCAGAAAAACACAGTCAAATCTGAGAAAAAAATAGTCACAATCAGGTAAATGTCAAATCCGGTTAAATTTGTCTCAATATGGTAGATGTGAAGGGTGTAGGCCCCGATACAAAAATACCGAAAATAAGGTTAACGGTACCAAAGAATTACGGAACCACAACACAATCACACTTGTTAATACAGATAATATCAACTAGAAAGAATTCTTGATAAAATACAACAAAAAAAAGTTATATCTTAGCTTAGAAACTCTCGAGCTAGCTCCCAACGATGCGTATGCAGCAGCGGCAAACTAGATCTGAGGTAAAGGCAGAGGGGGATTGTGAGTATTAGATTGTCTCGAGCTTCTTCTCGATGCAGAGCTTGCAAGAGGCCGGCACAGAGCCGAGGATCGACTCCGAACCATGTGTAAGAACAAACGGCGAGATTGAACACTATCACATTAAAGGATATTAAACAGCAGCCTCTTGGACCCTTTTATTCCATCCAAGCAGATGAAATTGCAGATATAAGCAACTGGGAACAACTTGGAATAGTACTACGATATGTGAAGAATGGCCATCCTGTGGAGAGATTCATAGAGTTTATTGCCTGTGAATCTATGACCGGAGAGGAGATCTGCAATAAGTTGGTCACATGCCTAACAAAGTTAACATTGAATCTTGAGTACTGCAAAGCTCAAAGGTACAATGGTGCTGGAAACATGGCTGGAGCACAGAAAGGCTGTGGAGCTTTGTTTCAAGAAAAAGTACCGCATATTTTTTTTCCATTGTGCTAGTCACCAGTTGAACCTTGTACTTTCAAAGGCTTGCCAAGTTCCAGAAGTACGAATAATGTTAAATATAGTGAAGGAAGTTGGTTTGTTTTTCAAATACTCCCCAAAAAAAGGCAAAGATGTCTACAGGAATCAGTGCAGTACATACATTTACAGCAAAAGGCAAGTGGCAAAAAACCTATAGAAAAACAAAAGCTTAAACTGCTGTGTGAGATCAAATGGGTGGAGAGACATACAGCCTTTGATGACTTCTATCATATGTATGAAGCACTCATTCACTGTTTAGACAATATTATGAATAACAGAGGGCCACATTGGGATGGAAAAACTTTGACAGATGCCAGTGGACTTTACAGTTCAATTACTAAGTCTTGCTTTATTGTTTCCTTCTAGTCAGCAAGGTTCTTGTTTGGCTTTACTAAGCCCCTTAGCAAACATCTGCAAGGATCGTCACAATACGTACTGTATGCATATGAGCAAGTCAGCTGCGTGCTTCATGAGTTGCAGGCTGTTCGTGCAAACATTGAGAATAAGTTTAGGAATATCTTCGGAGATATGTCAGAAATGGGGAGCTTCTACAGCAATGCTGAATTACCCCTTCCACATGTCTGTAACAAACAGACTACGAGGAACAATGTTGCTGGAGAGACTTCAAAAGAGTACTGGTGAAGAGCAGTTTTTATTCCCTTTCTGGATCACTTCATTAATGAACTGTCCAGACGATTCACTACAATGGCATCAACAGCTTTTCAAGGACTCTCACTAGTTCCATCAAACTTGAACAGCTTAACATTAGATAGAGTTAACTTAAAAAATTTTTTGACTTGCCTTCACCGACAACATTCCACCAAAAGCTCAGACTGTGGAAAAGGACATGGGAGGCTTTATCAGACAATTCTGCACTGCCAAATGATTTGAAGCAGACCTATTCGCAAACAAATGTCAAAATGTTACCAAACATTTCCTTTGTATTAAATACACTCTTGCTCACTCCAGTCAAAACTGCTGGAGTAGAGAGGGCTAATTCAGCCTTAAAACTGATAAAAGTCTGAACTCCGGAGTACCATGGGACAAGAGCGCCTTAATAGTTTAGTGCTGCTGTTCATGCATAGGGACATCCAGATAGACTACTCCTCAGTAATCAATTTATTTGCAGAAAGACATCTGAGAAGAATGCTACTTATTAATCTGCTTAATTAAGAATCGAACAGTAGTATGACAACACTTGTGACATATACTACAGTATGGTATGGGAACACAGAGGCCATCACAAAATGCTTAGTGTTACACTCACAAAAAATTTGTTAGACTGACTTGCTCTCCTGTCATGTATAGTTTTCTACATATCTTTTGATGGTATAACATATTGACTAAGTAAGACTACTGCCATCACAGAAGTTATCTACTCCCCAGGCAACACAGAAAGTAAGATAAATACCAGTAACCTACTTCACAGGCAACATAGTCAATCAGAGCTCTACCATCATAAGTCATCCACTCCACAGGCAACATAGCAATTCATAGAAGTACCATCAGTCGCCTCACAGCAAGACGTTGTCGCGTTTGATTCTCAGTTAGAGCGTCTTCTGTGTGGAGGCATATGAGAATGGGCGTGCCTTCGTTGAAGGTTGTGCATCAGAGCTGGTAACTCGGCACATAAAAATCCACTACCAAACATTAGCAGACCAGAGTTCCGCTGTGGCAACCCCTAACCGGGATAAGCCGAAAGACACACACACACACACACACACACACCATCAGAGAAGTCAGAGTACTACCATCACAGAAGTCATCTACTCCACAGCCAGCATAGAAAGTAAGAGAAGTACCAGTAGTCAGAGCTATACCATCATAGAAGTCATCCATTCCACAGGCAACATAGAAATTCATAGAAGTACCATCAGAGAAGTCAGTACTACCATCACATAAGTCATCTACTCTCCAGGCAGCATAGAAAATAAGAGAAGTACCAGTAGTCAGTCAGAGCACTACCATCACAGAGGTCTTCTTCTCCACAGGCAGCATAGAAAGTAAGAGAAGTACCAGTAGTCAGGGATTAGGCATGCTGGACAGAGTACATGTACTATGGACAGAAGTTTGAAATATTACCCAGGAAGTGGCAAAATTTAATTCTAAACAGAAAGAAGATTAAGATGGCAAAATGACTGTCTGAGAAGGCAAAATGACTGTCTGCGAAGGCTTTAGAAGTGACTGAGGAAAGAAGGCTCTCTAAAGATAATGAGAGCAGGGTACATTATGTAAAACTTTAATGCAGAGTTTGATAGATGATAGCAAGAGAAGTTCAGGAAGGTTGTATAAATGAGCAATGCAAAGAAATGGAAGACAACAAAAGGTGAACAGATATGTTCAGGAACATAAGTTGTATTAAGGGAAATTTCCAGATAGAAATGGACATGACTGAAGAAAAAAATAGAGAAAACCTGACAAACAGGAGAGAAAAGATCACAAAATTCAGTCAGAGTAGTACCACTGCAGAACTCAGTTTCTCCAAAGACAATATATTAAGTTAACCAGGACATCAACATCACTAACATGTACAATGATGTGTTCTCTAACTACAGCCAAACATCCTGAACAGTGAAGCTAAATGGACACAGAAAGCTTTGTTAATAAGGCTGAATCATCAGCTGACTTGTTTTAAATCTGGCAAAATGATAATGTAACACTGCTGCATTTAAGTTGCCAGCAGCTGTGGAAAACAAGGTAGCAGCAATTGTAATGGAAAATGTCAGCTTATATTCAAGTCTCAAAAATGGTAATTGCTACAGAGACTATTCCAGTTATAAAACACACTTGTAGAAAGTACTGCAGTCTCCAAATTAGAACTATTTCTCCAGTGCTGAAGTTGGGGTGACTACAATCCAAGCCGAGTGAAAATTCAACAGGACAGAAGTTCACTGTCAAAGAACATGTGCTGGAAGAAGAAATTACTCAAATTCAGATGGCTATGAACTTGGAAAACATTGAACTAAACAATTCAAGTTTCATTGAACTTTGACTTGAGAAAGAAGACAACCAACATTGGCATTTTTGAACTCCTGGAGACCAGCATTGCCTCCCCATCCTTCACTCACTCCAGAATTTGTTGAAAGGAGAGAAAAGGTACAGTAGGACTTTTGTTAAAGAAAATTAGTTGTGCTTAAACCCAGAAAAAGAACAGTAAACAATCCAAAAACATAATGGTCAGCTAAGGAAAGTTTTATGAGTTTAGTTTTATTTGGTACATCAATTAAATGAAGCTTTTACTATGGTGCAGCGGTAGCATTGTTGCCTCACAGTAAGAGGTTCTCCTGTTTGATTCTCATCTGGAGCGCCTTCTGTGTGGAGTCTGCATGTCCTCCCCACGGTCAAGTGGCATTCGAAAGACATGCATGAAAGGGTGTGCCTTCGTTGAAGGTTGGGCATCGGGCTGGCACCTCGGCACCATATAAAAATCGACTGCCAATCATTAGCGGACCGGAGTTCCACTGTGGCGACCCTTAACCGGGAAAAGCTGAAAGAAAAACAACTAATTTATCCAAACATGTGTCTGTGGTATATATTTTATGTTTCATAACAACAAAGTAGATTTCACTATGGTTATTTCCTTCAGTGGGATTCTTTACAAGTTTATAACAGTCCATATGCCCACTATGCCATGGAAGGAGAATGTGAGTTGGTATGGTCAACAAATCTTTTCCAGGCATGCATTGAAAATAGATGTGCTGTGTGCTGCACAGGAATTTTTTTTCTACTACCACATCCACAGAAAAATCATGTGTAACTGAATGTAAAGTGATGTCTTTCCAGACGTGATGTCAGAGCTTCTTAAGGTGATCTTTTCACAACCACCAAACCAAGTGGCCCACTTTCTTGCTTCCACCTCAGTAGTCAACTAACCAGACTGCGCCCCCCCCCTTCTGCAAATTCCTGGATCCGCCACTGAACACCCATAAGTCCATTATCATTACAGCCATCTACCTCCCTCCTGCTAATAACCTCACTAACATTGAAAACATCCTTGAATGGACTTCCTCCAATTTCAGTCATGAAACTATAATACATGGGGACTTTAACCTTGATTGGCTTACCTGTCCCTCTAATTCTCCCACCAACCTTAACAACTTGTATAACTTCTGTCAAAACATTAATCATCCCACATGCATCGACAAGCTCACCAACAGTCAATCTATACTTGTTTGGATTCTGACAAACAAATCCAACATTAGCTATGATGCTGGTTGTCTTCCAGATACTCTAAGTGATCACTTCCCAACCTTTCTAATCAGAAATTGTACACATAGTACCAGCAATGTTACATTCTGCTGTATTCATAATAAAAAACATTTCCCCCCCTATATTTAACACACTTTTACAACAATATAACTGGTCACCTCTAAAAACCCTTCAATTGGATCTTGCAGTACAGTAATTTAATTATGCTTTCCCTGCAAATACTTAATAACCTTGCCTCAATCAGGAAAATTCGTACTAAAGCTAAACACCTTCCTTGGTTAGCATAAGAAAAAAGAAGTTATGTACCTATCATAATGTTCCATGTTTGTTGTCCTTCATCTCACCTTCCTTCTTGCTGGTTGGGTTTGGAGCCGATCCTTGGCTCTGACTCAGCCAATTTATTATAGCTCGCGAGCTTTTACTGGCTCGAGGCTAACCTCTATCCTAACATGCCTAGCGATAGCTCCCCAGATCTCATTTGTAATAGCCCATACTAGGCATACATAGTAAAAAAACAAATTTTACTAAGCTCTTAAACATTTAAGATAGGAAGGAAAGAGGAAATACAAGGCATGGTTAACTAACCTGGCATGTCAGCAGAAAACTCAGCCAGTGCAACCAATAAAGGAACTCCTCTCGAACCTCCAGGACGAGGGAAGGAGGGGGGGACACAAGAAGGAAGGTGAGATGAAGGACAACAAGCATGGAACGTTATGGTAGGTACATAACTTCTTTATGTTATGTTGTCCCATCTCACCTTCATTCTTGCTGGTTGGGACCACGTCCCCAGCATCTGGTTCTTGGGTGGCTCACTGGAACCAACTCTTCAGGACCATGGAACCAAATGATGCCCTGTTCCGGGAGACCACATCCACTTTGTAATGAATGATAAAGGTATGAGGATTTGCCCACGTTGCTGCTGCACTGATTGAATCTAAAGGCAATTTAGCTTGGAAGGCAACAGAGGTGGCTAAGGCCCTGGTTGAATGCCCTCTACTCCCTGGAAGCGTCTTTTTATGCAAATCATATGAATAACTGAGAATAAAAGTTTGGTACTTGCCTTGCTGTTTGTCCTTGTTTGCCACAATCAGTGGCTCTTATTTTGGGTCAGAGTTGTTTTATTATTGGAGGAAGAAGGAGAAGCAGTTGTTTATTGAATAACTGTTTGTGTTTGACAGCCATTTTGATAAGGTCACTTTTGAAACCAGAGAACCTTGTTTATTGTCAGAAAAGGATGCAAACAATTGGACTGATTTTCTAAGCTCTTTGGTCCTGTGTAAATAAAAACGTAATTGTCTATGAACATCCAATTGGTGGAGTCTATACTCTGCCTTGTTGCCGTAATTGGGGAAGAACACAGGAAGCTCAATGGACTGATTTAAGTTATACTCTGAACATACCTTTGGCAAGAAAAAAGGATTGGTCCTAAGAGAGAGACTATCTTTGTGAGAAATGAGATATGGCAGGCGAATAGACAAATCATGTAATTCAGAAACCCATCTAGCTGAGGTTATAGCAACCAAGAAGAGGGTTTTCCAAGATAGAAATTTCAGGGGACAAGATGCTGTTGGTTCAAAAGGTGGAAGAATCATAGAAACTAAAACCAAGTTTAGGTCCGGGGGGGGGGGGGGCGGGGGGGGTTCTCTCACCAGGGGCCGTAAAAGAGTTGTACCTCATAAGAATGCTCTGCACAACTTATGGGACATAATGTTAGAACCCAAGTCTCCTACATGAAAATTGGAGATGGCAGCTAGTTGGAACTTAATAGTAGCTGCAGCTGCCCATCTTTTGAAGGTTTTGGCCAGAAAATCAAGAATCTTGTGAACAGGAGCCATGAAGGGATCAATGTCATTACTCTTCACCCAATAAGAGAACCTCCTCCATTTGCTAGTGTAAATCCTTCTGGTAGTGGTCTTGTGAGAGGACACTAGGATGTGTTGTACAGCTGGGGAAAGGTTTGGGAGCCTGGTTAAGACTGGAAGTGGAGGAACCAAGCAGTCAGCTTGAGAGTTTGGAGGGAAGGATGAAGCCCACCTGACTGATACATCAGGAGGTCTGGAACTGGGTCCAGTATCCAAGGCTCCAGTTGAAGATAATGGCAAAGAAACAGGAACCATATCTGATGAGGTCAGTAAAGAGCAATGAGGAAGAGTTTGCAACCCAGCGATTTTGCTTTCTGAAGTACCTTTGCAATTAGAGGGAAAGGTGGAAAGGCATAGAGTAGTCCTGGAGGCCAATTGTGAACAAGTGCATCCCTGGGTGACTGTCCCAGAGGGGGGACTAGGGCGAGGTAGCTGCTGCATTTGTTGCTGAGGGGAGTTGCAAAAAGATCGCAGCATGGCTGGCCCCATTTGTGAAAAATCAAGTCCGCAACTTCTTGCTTCAGGGACCACTCATGAGGCATGAGGATAGCCCTGCTGAGCCTGTCAGCTATCACGTTGGACTTTCCGGGAATGTGCGTTGCAATCAGAAAACGCTGGGAAGACATCACCCATTGCCATACTCGAAGCTCCTCCTGATACAAGGGCTAAGATCTGGTTCCGCTCTGCTTGTTGATGTACCATACCACTGACATATTGTCTGTCTGAATTGCAATGGTCCCGGTAGGTAGAGAGTCTTGAAGTGCTTGCAATGCCAGAATCACCGCTCTCATCTCTAGAACATTGATGTGCAAATGGTACTCATGAGGTTGCCATATTCCTTTGACAGTCTGTCCCAGATAATGCTCCCCCCACCCTATCTGGGAGGCGTCCGTGGTCACTGTGGCTATAGGATGGGGGTCTAGAAAGGGTCTGCCCAGAGTCACCTTGAGAGAGACAAGCCACCATACTAAGTCCTTTTTGTAAGTTTCTGTGATCAAGATAATGTGTGACATTGGTAAATCCTGGAAAGACCACTGAGAGAAAAGAAGCTACTGCAGAATTCGCATGTGGAAGCATGCCAAAGGAATGAGTGTAATTGCAGCAGCCATTGAGCCCAAGACTTGTAAAACTTTTCCTGCCTGAACTCTTGTCTTTATGAGAAATTAAACTTGCTGACGAATGGTTGACACCCTGTCTTCAGGCAGTTTTGCTATCATGTGTCTTGTATCTAAGTCTGCCCCTATAACGGCAATAGACTGACAAGGCAACAAGGCAGACTTTTCGTAGTTTAAGTTTGGATTGTGTAGTCCCATGCTTTGATCAGTTGATGCTTGGTGGTAGCAGTGAGGAGCCAATCATCTAGATATGGATACACCTGGAATCCTAGATGCCTCAGGTGAGCCGTAACCATTACCATACACTTGGTGAACACCCCTGGGGGCTGTGGTGAGACCAAAGGGCAGGGCTCTGAACTGATAATGACTGGCTCCCAGCCGGAAGTGTAGGAATCTCCTGGATTGCCTGTCCATTTTTATGTGGTAGTACGCGTCCTGGAGATCTATGGAGCACATCCAATTGTCCTAACCCAAGAAGGGAAGAATGGACTGCAGTGTTGCCATCCGTAACTTCATCTTTTTTACTGATTAGTTTAGCTTGCTGAGATCCAAAATGGATCTCCAGTCCCCTGTCTTTTTTGGAACTAAAAAGAACCTTGAGTAAGTTCCAGATCCAATTTGGTCTGCTGGGACTTCTTGGATAGCTATTTTTTCTAGCAATCTTTGTATCTCTAGGATTGCATGATCCCAAAGACTGGGTGGAACATCTAGAATAGAGCATTTTCCTTTTGAGGGGGTAACTGAGAAAAAGGAATTTTGTAGCCCCTGGATATTATCGACAGCACCCATGTTTTTCTTGTGATAGTTTGCCAGGCTGCTGGATACAGTGATAGTCTCCCCCTGACTGCCTCCAGAGGTGGACAGTCAGGCCTCCCTTCAGGAGTGCTGGAAGGGCCTAGCAGAGAACGTATCTGTGTCACCCTGCTATTGCAGACCCCCCTCTACCATGAGGGCGGCATCTTCCATTGTTGTTTCCCCCTCTGCCCCAGGTGAAGCTCCCTGGAATTTTTGGAACCACATCTTTCCACTCTTCTGACCTATTCTAGATGGAGTGGAAAAACAGACTCCTACAGCAGAGAGAATCTTGCCATCCTGCTCACACCTGGTGAGAGTCTCTTTTACCTGAGGCTCGAACAAAGTTCATAGGTTCATACTAGGCTATCTGCCCTAGGGCATTTATAAGCCTAGCCAGAGTGTGTTTGGCTTTCGCCACCCATTTTAAATTAATTTTGCTATGCCCTTTTTCGAGGTTAGTATACTGTGCCTCTGTCTAACAGTGACACAGAAGTGATACCCAGGGTAAACCTACGATCTCCCATCCACTCATCAAGATTCCTCTTGAAGAGAGTCAATGAGGGACTCTGCCTAACCTGGACTGGGATTTTATTCCAGAGTGAAGGGAGCCTCTGGGTTATGAATCTGTCCCTCCAGCATGTCCTATTTATTTCAGTGCTGAGGTTCAAGTCTCTCGAGCCCGTAGCTTGATGGGATTTGGATTTTCTGAGGTGCAGCATGTCCATTAACTCCGGGTTGGACATGGCTTTATACATCAGGCACAGATCGCCTCTGAGCAGGCGATATGCCACTGAGTAGAGCTGGAGTTTCTTTAACCGGGCAGCATATGGCATCTGTTTGAGCCCTATGATCCTCTTGGTGAGGTATTTTTGGGGTCTTTCCAGTTGCTGCAGGTGTCTGGTAAGGTACATCCCGAAAGGGGCATTGTACTCAATTACGGGCCTGATGAGGGATGAGTACAGAGGCACGATGACCTCCCCTGATCTAGATGTGAATCCCTTCATGATTAGGTGGGCTATATAAAATGTTTTTCTAACCACTTTGGCCACGTGGTTGTCAAATGAGAGATTGCTATCAACTTGGGTCCCCAGGTCCCTAATTACTTCTTCTGTACTTAATGGATTACCACCTATGTGGTAAATTGTGGGCACTTTGTTTTTGCCAAATGGGATGACTATACACTTTTTGGCATTTAGCTTAAGGCCATGGCTCTGGCACCAGTTGTCTGTTTCTATGAGGCCCTTTTGGAGGATGCTTGTGTTGGCTGGAGAGTCGATTATGGCGCCCAGTTTGCAGTCATCTGCGAACTTAGTCAGCCACAGTCCTTCCGTGTTGGCCTGTACCTCTGAGAAATATATACCGCACAAGAGTGGGTTCTGTCCTTGAGCCAGTTTGCAACCCATCTAGTGACATAGGGGTTTATATTTAAGCTGGTGAGCTTATCTATAATGCCCGAGTGGGGTATTGTATCGAAGGCTTTTGCAAGGTCCAGGTAGGCTGTGTGGACCACCTTCCCCTCATCAATGGCCTTGGTGACTGTTTCAAAGAAATCAACCAGGTTTAAGAGGCAGGATCTGCCCTTAACAAAGCCAAACTGGGTAGGATCCAGTGTCTGTAGGTCCCCAATATCTTTATTTATGAGGTCCATGGTGATCCTTTCCATAGCTTTGCAGACCAAGCTAGTCAGGCTTATGGGGCGATAGTTTCCAGGATCCGTTGAGGCACCACCTTTGTGGAGAGGGACCACTGTTGCTGTATGCCACTCTTTGGGTACATATCCTGTAGTAAGGCAGAGATTGAACAGTAGTTTTATGTTTGGGTTTAGCTCTTCTTGGAGTTCATGTAGGATGCAGCCAGGGACACCGTCTGGTCCCATTGATGCTGTGTTTTTTGCTTTGGAGAGGGCAGCTCTTACCTGAGCATCTGAGATGTCAGGGGGGCAGCACTCTGCTGGGATAAATATTTGCCCTTTTGGTGGGGGGGGGGGGAATTTGCACTGAACCTATCAGCTAGGATGTTGGCAATGTCTGTGGGTTTGGTGTATTTTTTGTCATTTTGGACTAATTCTGAGCATATCTGGGAATTCCCACCCAGGTTCCTAACATAACTAAAGAAAGCCTTGTGATTATCCTTAGTGTCCTGTGCAATTTTTCTCTCGAAGCTGGCCTTAGGCGATTTTATGAGTGCCCGTAGTTTTTTGCTAATACTGATCAGAGATGCCTTCCCTTTTTGGGATTTTGCTCTATCATGTAGTAGCTTCCTCCTTCTATTGTATAGTTTGTTTATGGCTGGGGTCCACCAGACAGGACGTCTGCCTTTGGAGGATTGGGTCTTGGTTTTATTTGGGATTGCATGATCCATGCATTCCTGAAGGTGTTCATAGAATGCGTTTATAAAGGATTCTGTGGTCTGGGCCGTATTTTCCACAGGGCCGGGGGCTTTGAAGGATTCCACCTCGGTTTTGAGGAGTGTGAAATTTGCTTTAGAGAAGTTTTTCACTGTGGTTTTCAGGGCAGGGAGTGGAGTCGGGATGTGAATATCCAGTGAGATTAGTTTATGGTCCGATCTTACCAGTGAGGGATACACTTCTGGTCTGGAGCATAGAGTCCCCATGTTGGTGATGATCAGGTCCAGTATGTTTTCCCCTCTTGTGGGAGTGGTAACAAGTTGTTCCATAGCATTTGAGTTTATAAATTCTAGGAACCTTTGGGCTAGGGTGTTGGAGCTAGAGTAATGCTCCCAGTCTATGTTTGGGTAGTTGAAGTCGCCCAATATAATGGTGTTTGGAGAGACCTTCATATTTTCCAGTGTTCTCAGGAAGGCCGAGTGGGGTTCCTGGGTTTGGGAGGGTGATCTGTAGCAGGCTATAAACTGGAAGGCAGTTTTACCCACTGTTAGTTGCACATGGATAGTCTCTGATGCTTCGTGCTGTGCCACCAACCTGGAGGTGTGGGTATCTTTGACGAATATTGATACTCCCCCTCCTTTTGTGGTACGGTCCAAGTTTTGGGGCCGAAAAGCATGGTATGAGGTATAACCTAGTAGTGCTGGGGTGCTCTTGGGAGCCTTGAACCAGGTTTCTGTTACTGCACAGATATCGATGTTCTCCATGCTAAGGAGTGTTTCGAGTGCGTGCATCTTGAGGTTTAGACTTCTGGCATTGAGTAGCATTACTCTTAGTTTCTTATCCCTTGTGATATCTATGGAGGTGGGTTTGTTTTTTGAGCCTTGCCTAAAAAAGGCACTATGGGGATAGCAAGAGCCTTTGCCAATATCCGAAAGCCCAGGGGTGACAGGTGCAAGCTGTCCCTAGCGAAGCATCGTGGCTTGTCGAGCATGTCATCCCAGGCTGACAGGCATTAGATCCCCTTTGAATGACACCAATACTTAAGCCAATTGTTGAAATTGATCATCTTGTCTTCATATTGTGGCATCATTCTTGGTGACGGTAAGATGCTACTCAAGGTCAGGGTCATACCGGCCTGGGCTACATGCTCAGAGAGCTCCTCTATGTCTCTTTTCATGTAGTCCAGGGAGGTACGTCTCAGGTCATTCACACCAGCATGGACAATGACTGAGTCATATTTGTACTTGCCTTGGAGTGACCTGAGTGCTTGTGTTATGTGGTGGATCCTAGCACCCGACAGGCAGCTCACCGTGACCTTCTCCTTGTTCAGCTTGGTGAGCGGGACATCAGTGTGCCTGACGATAGAGTCACCTATTACAAGTGTATCAGGTGTGTTGTTTAGCCTTAAGGGCTGTGACTGTTCGGCACACTGGCTTTGTGAGCTATGTGTTGCACATGTTTTGTTTTGGGGTAGCGGTTGCTTGGGTGTCTGCTTTGGAGGTCTCTGCTGCTTAGGCAGATTTTTGTTTAGAGCCTCCGAGTATGTTTTTGTGTGTTTTCCTTCTCCTCCTGACTGGTTTTGCCAGTACTGAATTGAGAGAGCTTAGCCTCTAGTATGGCTATATGGTTGCATCTCTCACATGTGTTGGAATTTGTTGGGAGGAGGAGAGGGTTGTCTGTGTACATGAGGCAGTTGTAACATTGCCTCAAGATTCCCAGATTCACCAGCTGGACCAGAGAGGAGATTGACAACTGACCTTTGGACATGCTAGAATAGTATTGGGAATTCCTTTATAATTGAAAAAAAGGGCCAATGGGGAACGAGGTACTCAAGGGGAGTTTGTGAGGGTGTAGTGCTTTTAATATTTTAGTGCTGACTTATATAATTGCTTTAGTGAGCAAGTGCCAGGTAACTTAAATGCAATGTGTTTCAGGTAACTTAAATGCAAAAACGACAAACAGTAACTTTCTTTCAAGTGAAACAAGGAAATAAGTACAGTAAGCAATGCAGATATCACTAGGGATCCACAGAAGCACTGAAAAGCCACGTTTTAGGTGGAATTAGTGTTTCATGGAAATAACAAGCAAACAAACAAGCAACATACAAATAAAGCTAGATTCAGCAGGCCTGGATCTAGTCTATGCTACAGCAAACAAGGTGTACCAATTTCAGTATGAAACAGTTCAAATATGCAGGCACTATAAGCCTTTAACCAGAAATTCCCAGCTCAGAAGGGCAGAGTCCAGCCTCTCCTCCCACAAGAGTGCAGACCACGAACCTTCTTAATGTAAAATAACTGGCCTGAATCCCAAGTGCTTAAACCAGAACTAATACACTTTTAGAATAACAGACACTGAGCCCTCAATCAGCAGTTCACAACTTAGAAGGATGTAAGCTACCTGTCCTGCCACCACAGTGCAGGCCACAAACCTTCCTAATGTAAAACAACTGGTCTGAAGCCCAAGTGCTTAATCCAAGAGACTTAGAATGATAGCTACACTTTAATCAAGTTACTACCAAGCAGTAATAAATACAATTGAATACTTTAAAGAATGCCTGGATTAGTGCTCAAGTTATACAAACAAAGCTAGATTCAGCAGGCCTGGATCTAGTCTATGCTACAGCAAACAAGGTGTACCAATTTCAGTAAGAAGCAGTTCAAATATGCAGGCACTATAAGCCTTTAACCAGAAATTCCCAGCTCAGAAGGGCAGAGTCCAGCCTCTCCTCCCACAAGAGTGCAGACCACAAACCCTTTTAATGTAAAATAACTGGCCTGAAGCCCAAGTGCTTAAACCAGAATTAATACATTTTTAGAATAACAGACACTGAGCCCTCTATCAGCAGTTCCCAACTTAGAAGGATGTAAGCTACCTGTTCTGCCACTACAGTGCAGACCACAAACCTTCTTAATGTAAAACAACTGGCATGAAGCCCAAGTGCTTAAACCAGAATTAATACACTTTTAGAATAACAGACACTGAGCCCTCAATCAGCAGTTCCCAACTTAGAAGGATGTAAGCTACCTGTCCTGCCACCACAGTGTAGGCCACAAACCTTCCTAATGTAAAACAACTGGTCTGAAGCCCAAGTGCTTAATCCAAAAGACTTAGCGAGCCATAGAAGGGGGTATTGATAAATGAAGACTTGAAAGGTTCTGCGAACTGACAAAGGTGTATCCAGGAGTGTCTCTGCAAAGCTACTCTGGTACCTGCTGCCCTACTCGCTCCATCTGCCGCATAAGAAATGAGCCTCATGGAGGAGTTAACCACTGAGGTCAAGGTCGCAGGCTGGGAAGCCACCCTGTTCACAACTCACTCAGCTGTAGGATCTTGCAGGGCATCTCCTAGCTCCTTCAGGAGATCCCTCTGAAGTCGTGTGAAGTGTGACAAGTAATTCAGTGACCTGAGAGTAAAGGTCACTAAAGAAAACGTACACTTCCTATACTTGTCCATCGTATGAGACTCCTTGTTCGGCAGATAGACAGATGAAGTTTCCGCAAGTTCCTTCTTAGTGGCTGCTGCCACCACCATAGCATCAACAGGGACCCCTTTGGAAAGGAAGGACTTATCCTCGGGAGCAGTAATAAATTTATTCGGTCTCCTCGGAACTGGTTCCATGGTCTCTGGAGCTCTCCACATCTTTTGACTCACTACAGACAAAAGTGGGTCAAAAAGGCGGAGACACCCAAGAGGTGGAGGGTCGGGAACCAAATGCATCCAGGTAGACAGACTCATCCTCAGAAGTGGCTATGGACTTTCAGCCACCCCTCTGTCTAAGGATTTCCAAGATGTATAAAAAGGAGACATCCTCAGAGGGGGACCGTGGGGACCCCTCTGATTCATCCAAGTCTATGTCTGAAGTGATAGATTCAGGGGTGTCTAGAAGTTTCGTCTTGCATCTTTTCTTCTGAGGGATCTCCTCTGAATGTTCAGGGGAGGTTTCAGAAGAGGTGGGGTCACCCAATGGGGTGTCCTGGGGCACAGGTTCCCTATGCTTAGAGGCAGGGGGAGGGTCAAAGGCAGGCACAGGCACTGAGGGAGAAGGAGCCAATAGAGCCAAGGGTGGAACAGTCTGAGAAGACACCACGCTCATCATTTTGAAGGCACCATGGTCCTGTGTCGAAGGAGCCCACAGCTCTGAAGAGCCTGGAGATCTCCTGAGAACTGAGAGCGATGGCTCCGAGGCTGATGTGGGAGCTGAGCTCACCTGCGCCAAAGCTCTGAGAGGGCGAGTGGGGTCAGACAAGGGTATGATGTCACTTCCCCCCTCAGAGCCAGCGAGAGAGTTTCGGCGCCCAGATCCCTTGATGGACTGAGACATCGAGGAGATTGGAGTGGGCATCAGAACCGATAAAGGAGAAGTAACCAGAGCCGATGGTTCCATCACCACGACCTCCATGCACTCCGGCTCCGAGCTGAAGAGAGTCAGAGGAGGAACCAATGAAGAAGGTGGATGAGCCAAAGGAGCCAATTCCTTATGGGCTGGGCTCGATAGTAATTTATTAAGTGCCTGTGACTTGAGGAGCCTATTGACCACTCTTTCCACGTCGTGATCCAAAAGTCTGGAGGACTGAGAGGAGTGCGAAGAGGACTGGTGACTGCCCACTCCAGGTTGCAGCAAAGGATATTGTGGTGTCTGTTCCAAACTCGGAACCAATGGCTTAGTGTGTTTTTCAGACACTTTGGCTGAGGACCCTGAGAAGAAGAATCTTGAGGGTTCTTCAGAAGGCCACGCACAATTAACTTATTTTTTCTCTCCTGCAGGACTCTGGAACTGAAAGTATGACAGATCGAGCAAGAGTCCTACAGGTGAACAGCCCCTAAACAATATACACAACTCGTGTGCCCGTCCATAGGGGACATTTTTTGACAACACGAGTAACATTTTTTGAACCCAGAGGGTTTTGACTCTTTGGACATAGTGGATAATTGACAGAAAAAAAATTCTTCACAGCACTAGAAAAAAACAAAGCTATAAGCAAGCAGCATACAATTAACTACTACAAGGCTATAATGGCTAGCCCAAGCAACAATAAAGGAAAAACTATTTTTTTTTTTTAAGAAGAAAGAGAGGGAGAACCTCTAACTTAAATGGCAACTCACCCAATAGCAGAGCCTCTAACTTAAATGGCTATCCCAGAAAGGGTGAGGAAAAAGAAGAAGAACCCTCTAATTTAAATGGGCTCGAAGGGGGAAGCAAGGCCCGAGAAGAAAACAATGGCCAAAAACACCCACAACAAGAAGAGGAAGGGTTTGTTAGACTAACAGAGTTAATTAAACAACAAAAACCTGAGAAGTATAACAATATAGTGAAAAAAGCACAAAGTATTTAGCCTGAGCCAGTAGTCGCAATCTCGATGCTGCAAGTGGCAAACAAGATCTGGGCAGCTACCGCTAGGCATGTTGGCATAGGGGTTAGCCTCGAGCCAATAAAAGCTCTCAAACTATAGTAAATCGGCTGAGTCGGAGCCGAGGATTGGCTCCAAACCCAACCAGCAAGAATGAAGGCGAGATGGGACAACATAACATCAATTCTTCTACTTAAGCAAAGGGACAAATTCTGGACTCTTTCTTAATAACAGAAATAAAATCTATCTAAAACAGAGAAATCAAGCCAAAAAACAAATAAAACAGGATAGAAAAACAAAATTATTTTAATCATGTCAACTGAAATACCAAAAGAACCCCCAAAAATTCTGGCAATCAACCTCCTTCTTAAACCCGGAAAACCTACTACCCCATCCCCAACAACTTTCAGTTCTACACAGTGTATAGCCACTCAATTCAACACCCACTTTGTCACCTCAATACCCTCATTACTAAACAAAACTGCCAATTCCCCTCTTTCCATACCTACCCCAACCAACCTCTATACTACCTTTTTATCTCTTAGACGAATTCAAACCAGTTATATAAAACACCTCCTGGGTTAGTTAGGTAAGTTAAAACCATATACTCTAGCTGCAGATCGGCTATCGTGTGACTTTCTAAACCTAACTGCCACATCCATCTCATACCCTATATCTATCCTAATAAATCGCTCTATCTCTGAACAGTATGTACCTCTCCTCTAGAAAATACCCCATGTCATATCCCTTCACAAAGATGTCCCCTCCACTGACCTTTCCAACTATAGACCTATAGCCATTCTCTCACCACTAGCCAAAATCTTAGAAAAGTGTATACACAAATACTAGACTACTTCTTTAAGAACAACCTATTATCCAATACTCAACACAGCTTTCATCCCAAACATAGCACTAATACAGCTCTTATAAGTTTCACCAATACAATAAATTACCTCAAAAACAAAAACCCCTGCCCTTTTAGCTAACCAAATTTAAATAAAGAGCAATGACCATACAGTCAGTGGCTTCCAAATCAAACCTGGAAAATGCTTCAATGTTTGGCAAGTTAAATATGAAAATCAAAAGTCTTCCAATGTTAATAATAACTGCCCCAGTCTAAGAAAACTCCCAAGGCATGGATATACAATGTCACTCCTAGGTCTTCAGTAGGTAGCAGAAAAAGTTCCCTTGTTTCTGTATGAAAAGAAGACTGAAGACGATCCTTGGTATGAACCAACGTCACTTATTACTGGACCAAAAGCCCTTCTGAACAACTTCAAAGTAGCATTAAGCTTATTATCTCCGACAGATGGAGACATGGCAGGAGGCTCAGTGGATAGTTCAGAAAGAGAAATTAAATCGACAGGAACTGTAGATTTAGGTTTCTCAAAAAAAAATCCACTTATATTAATTTTTGCAGAAGTATATTTTTTTTTCAGGAAAGATCACTCAAAGGTACCAAGTCTGGTATTATTCTAATGTTTTACTACTTGAAGAACACAAGTCAGAGATATCGCAATGGTCATCTTAAAAACTGTCTTTGGATTACCTGGTCTGGGAGCCATGAGAAGCAGCTGTACCCCCTTCTGCACTGCTAGTTGACAGGTGGTCTACTGAAATTTTAGGGACAATTATTGTGATCTTCGTAAGAGTCAGAGAAATACAAAAAAGGAGGAGTGTATGAGTCTGCAGTACCTCTTCTTACTCCAAAGGCCCCCACCCTGTAAAAGTGTTTACTGAATTACAAGTTTCAAGCATCACTGTATTTCTTTGCAAGTTGTATTTTTTTCAGATGCAGTAATCACAAAGGGCCTCTCCGAGGTCTTGCATTTTTAAAACTTACCAAGAAATGCCTCTTTTTGTGAATGCCCATTTGAAATTTTCCTGTTTTCAACTCCCTCCTCTTCACTGAGTAAGAATCATCTTTTGTATTAAACTCTTTTTTTTCTTAGAAAGATTTTTTTTCTAGAAACTTTAACCCTTTTTTAGTTAAAACAGAAGGTAAAACTTTCAAATGCCTTAACCAAGTGGTATTATTAACCTTCTGATCAGTAAGATAAAATTCCATGTTATGTTTAGGCCATAAACAAAACAAGCCAAGTGTGTGCTAACCTTTAAGCACATTGTCTGCCAGGGACATATTTGTTTACTAAATTTTGAAGAAAAACATACTTTTTCTTCAGTAGAAAACTGATTACATCTTTTTCACATTTTTATTGGGAAGAATAAATTGAAGTGGCACAAAACTAAATGACCAGTGATTCCCAGATGGAAAAAAAACTGAAGATTGCACGTCAGTGATGGACTGACTTTCTATACTTCTGCTATCTATATTATCACAGTTAAAGGCATACAACCAAAAATAATACTTAGAGGGTTACTGTTACAGTTACCCACCTAAAAAGATATATTGTTCCTCAATATAGCCATACATCATACTATATTTTAAACATTGTTGTCAATACTTCCTGTGTAGACAAGCTTGTACCTGTAACCCAGGCTACTTTGTTTAAATATGTATTTAGTGTATGTAAATATATCTGCATTTCTATTTATTTTAGTTGCATTTTATTTGTCAGGATAGATGGACTGGAGAAGATCCAATTTTAGCACATGCTCAGGGAAAAATTCTTCATTTCTTAGAATTAAGCAAATCACAACAAAGTTATTATATAACCTAAAAGGCATAATTTGTTACAAATGTGAACAGAAGGCACCTCTGGTATATATATTAAGTATTTCACAACATTTAACAAAACATACATTTTATTCAAGTAAAATAAGAAGAAAAGGACAAATAAAACAAGTCTTGCAAGGTGTTATCAACAGATGAGTTATGATTTGTTTAAACACATTTACATTTCCCACTAACTTACTGGGGCTAACTTAGTTAAATGATAAATAAATAAAAAAATAAATCAAATAAAATACATTTTGAGTTAATGGAAAGAAACTTCTTGAGCTGGGACTGAAAGTTGTATTTGTGGCAGTGCTTCTTAAGCAGAGAGAAAGACTGTTCCATAGAGATGAGAGAGTTATAACGTTTCATTGGGAGAGTAGAGGTGGCAGTGTCGAGTGTGCTTGTAACTTTAAGTAAATGAATGGGGGCATCTAACAGTATGAGATATTATACTAGTGAACATTTGTTTGTTTCAATGGTAAAGGACTGAGTGGGCTACTGTTAAGCTGCAATGAGTGACTGTGATCTGAAATTAAAGTCAGTTGTTGTGGCTGGAAGCAAAGTGATACACATGGTGATAGGCATGTTCAAACTAGATTGACAAGGAGATAAAAAAATAGTGAAACCAGTAGACACAATGCAGTGGTTAATTTGGCCTGTGCAGTAAAGAATGTTTAAGCTTCGTAGAGTGAGTAAAGTTTGCAGTTTGATACCTTTGATCAACTGAAAGTCAAAATTTTAGAGTGGGTCAACAGTACCCACAGGTAACTCGATTGAGGGGCTAATTTCCAAGTGAGCATAGTCACTGTCAAGTCACTTTAACACTACCATAAGGCTGTTAATGGGCAGTGTAAAATAGCATTACCTTTGTCCTCTCTCAGTACTAGTTGACTTTAAAGTATTGACTAACTAATTTCATATTGTCAAAGGTAGTTTGGAATGATAACTTAACAGATGAAGGGAATGGGAGGTAAAGTACTGAGTGACAATATCAGCTTAGTGAGTGGTTTCAGCAGGCTGATGTACTTGTGGGATGGTATTGCCAAAGACAGTGAACAGTAAAGATCCAAGAACTTACACGGTACCTGTATAAATTCTGTTCTCCCATCTGACTGCTTGGGTTTTGTTACCGAGATACCATGTGAGCTATGATAGCAGAGAGGGAGAAAGGGGGACAGGTGGAAGTGGGATAGACAGTCAAGTGGAAAAGCATAGTTGACCATGTTCATAGGTAGTTAGTAGGCTACAAGACCCTGGAACCCTTACAAGTCTAGCCATATTTATTCTGAGTTGCTCATATTGTCATTGGTTAGGTAAACAAAACGTTCATAGAGATATAAATCTACAGTAATTTATACCAACTGTCTCTGTCCATGAGGGACATGGGCACCAGCCCCTGGAATGAACTTGCGGTCACCCATCCATTGAGCCAGGCTGTGTTTGAAGAGAGTCAGGGAGGAGCTCTGTTTCATATGAATTGGGAGCTTGTTCCAGAGAAGTGGCAGTCTCTGGGAGATGTACATGTCTCTCTAGCATGATTTGTTCATGTCACAGGCTAGGTTAAGATCCTTGGAGCAAGTGACCCTCGTGCAATATGACTTGCAAATGTGTAGCATTTCCATTACGGCAGGGACAGAGACTGCCTTATAGGCCAGGCACAGGTCTGCCTTATAGGCCAGGCACAGGTCTCCTCTTAGCCTGTAGAAGACACAAGACAAAGTACAGTGACAGAGTTTTCAGTCTTTTCCCATAGGTCTTCTTTTGGGTGCCCTGTATTTTCTTGGTGAGAAACCCCTGGGATCTCTCCAGCTGTTGCAGATGTCTGGTGAGGTACATGCAAAATAGAGCATTGTACTCAATTATTTTGTCTGATGAGGGCCAAGTATAATGGAATTATAACATTCTTAGATATAGATAGGATTCCCTTACTTATCAAATGTGCCACATAGAAGGCTTTCCTTACCAATGTGGAAACTGGGGGTTGAAGTTCATACTGCTGTCAACCTGTGTACCCAGATCACATATCTATGGGTCTATAGTGTAATTAGCAGGGAAGTACACTTTTCCAAATGGTATAATAATGCATTTTTTTTGCATTTAGCCTTTATCTGTGGCTTTGGCACCAATCATATGTCTGCATTAACCCTTTCGGCAGTATGTCAACATCTTTCTGGGACTTGATTGCACCAATTTGCAATGATCAGCGAACTTGGTCAGTAACAGGCCATACATGTTTGCTTGGACTGCTGAGAAATAAATTCCAAACAATAAAGGGAGCAGCGCAGAACCCTGTGGTACACCACTGGTGACTGGTGTTCTGCTGGAGGTGACATCACCTACTTTGACAGTATGCGTCCTGTCGGTGAGCCAATTGGTCACCCATCTAGTGATGCAAGGGTTGATTCCCAGTTGGGAGAGTTTCTCCATAATACCTGAGTGGGGGATTGTGTCAAATGTCATGGCTAGGTCATGGTTGGCAGTATGCACTGTCTTTCCCTCATCCAGGGCTTGGGTGACTTTCACAAAGTCAGCCAGGTTTAGCAAGCATGATCTATGCTTAACAAATCCAAACTGGGTTGGGTATAGAGTTTGCAGGTTACCTATGTCCTTGTTGATAAGGTCCATAATTATTCTTTTCATGGCCTTGCAGATGAGGCTAGTTAGGCTTATGGATCTATAGTTCCCAGGGTCAGTTAATGGCCCCCCTTTGTGCAGAGGGATTACTGTTGCTGTCCTTCATTCTGCCGGAACATAGCCAGTTCTCAGGGTGTGGTTAAAGAGGGGACCAAGTGGGTCTGCTAGGTCATGTTTTAGGTTGTTTAAAGGGCAACCTGGGATGTCATCTGGTCCCATTGAAGCCATGTTTTTGGCCTTGGATTGCACAGATATGACTGGTTCTCTTGAAATAATAGGCTGAGGAACAGTGACAGGCATAATTTGTGGTATGGCTGGTGGGAACGGGGGGGGGGGGCGTGAAGTTTGTGCCACATCTGTCAGCTAGCAAGTTGGCTATTTCCTCCAGTCAAGTATGGGTGGCACCGTCCACTACCAGTCTGGCACATAGCTGGGCATTACCTTTCTGATTTTGGGCATATTTAAAGAATGGTTTGTGACTGTATTTAGCTAGGGATGCTACATTTACTTCATAGCTAGCTTTGGAGGACTTGGCAAAATTTCTTAGGTTCATAGGTTCATAGATTAGTACTAGGCTAACTGCCCTTGTGGGCCATTTTAAGCCTAGCCAATTACCCCATGTGAGAATCAAACCCTGCACCTTGCAATTCTAAGGTAAACACCTTAACCACTGTGCCAGCCTCCCACCCCAAAATAAATTCCCACTGTCAGTCTCGAACCCAGGACCTTGGTAACATTAGTCTGTATGACCTACCACTAAGCCATGCCTGCTTTTTCTGATTTGTTTGTTTACGCTTTAGGGGGAATTATTCCTCTACTGAGCCTGTTCCCGCTTGTTATTAGACACTAGTTTCTTCCTCTTGTTGTATAGCCTGTTTATACTAGGGATCCATCAGGGCAAATTGTTTTTTGGCAAGACCTGGTTTTAATCTGGTCAGGTACTGCTGAATCTATACAACTGCTTAAGTGCTTAAACAGGGCATCGGCATACACTTCTGTATAGGAGTCCATGTTATCTACGAATGAGAAAGCTTTGAAATTTCTTATACCATCACTTAGTAGGAGGTAATTTGTTTTGGAATCATTTTTAAGCTATTTTGAGCTTGATGGGGTATTGGATCTTATACTTACATCAAACAACACTGATTTATGGTCTGATCTTACCAGGGAGGGCTTCACAGAGGAGGGAGTGCAGTGCTCACTCATGTTGGTGAGTACTGTGTCCAGGGCATTTCAGCTCCTTGTGGGAGTGCTGACTATCTGTTCCAGAGCATTTGTAATGACAAAGTCCAAGAACCTTTTGGCCAGCATGTTTGTAGTCATGTATGTTTCCCAGTCAATGGAAGGCTAGTGAAAGACTCCCACAATCAGGGTGTTTGGCTGTATGGCAAGTGGCTTCAGTAGGTCCATGCAAGCAGTATGCTTTTCCTGATTCATTGTGGGGACCTATAGCTAGCAATGATGTGGTAGGGTGTTTTATGTACAGTTAATTGGACATGGAGTAACTTAAGAGAGTTCTACTGTTTGACCAGAGTTGATGTGTACTTATACTTAATGAAGATGAATACACTTCCTCCTTTGTTTTTTTTCATGCTTAGTTTTTGTCTGAATGTGTGGAAGACTTCAGCCATGATGGCTTTAAGCCATGTCTTGGTGACTGCACAGATGTCAGCATCTTCCAAGGCAAGGAGTGCTCCCAGGGAGTGCAGTTTCCTATTTAGACTTCGAGCATTAAGTGGCAGAACCGTGAGTTTATCTAGAAAGGATTTTGTTACATAGGAAAGTTGATTGTTTTCACACTGCATAAAAAAGGCACAGCAGGGGTGGCTAATGCATTTGCCAGTATCCAAAAGCCTAGAGGAGACAGGTGCAGACCAGCATCGCATGTCAACCATGTCTTCCCAGGCTGACAGATATTGGATCCCCTTGGACTGACACCAGAAGCTAAGACAATTGTTAAAGTCAATTATTTTTTGTTTGTATTGTGGCATCATCTTTGGTGAAGGTAGTATGCTTCTTAGAACTAAACCCAAAACTATCTGGAGCACATAATCTAAGAGCTTTGTCATGTCTCTCTTCATATAGTCCAGAGAGGTACATCTCAAGTCATTCACCCCAGCATAGACTATGGTGGAGTCATAAGAATACTTCTTGTTGAGTGACTTGAGTGCTTTCATGTCTTGCTGGATGCTGGCACCTGACAGGCAGCTAATTGTAACCCTATCCTTATCCAGCCTGGTGAGGCAGACATCTGCGTGTCTCATTATGGAGTCACCTATGACCAAATACATTAGGTTTTGAGGAGTTACACCTTATAGGCTTATTTACTGAGACACTGGTATGTATGTTATTGTGTGTTGTGGTTGTTTTTTTTTTTTTTTGTTTTTGCATTGCTGTGTGTGCAAGTGGTTTCTGTGTGGGAGGTGTCTGATCTTTTGGTAAGTTTCTAGTGTGTACCTCTCCATATGTGGGTTTATGTGTTGTGTCCTTATTTCTTATCAAAGGTGATGTATGTGTACTAATAACCTATTTGGTGTCTGATATGTCATTATGTGACAATATTGCCTCTAATTACATCTTTCCCTTAAGAGTATTTGTTTGTTTTAGGAGTAACTGCATGTCAGTATATATGCAATAACTGATACATTGCCTCAGGATGCCCATGTCAATCAGGCTGGTTGGAGAGCTGATGGGGAAACCGCCCATCTATTTTAGCAGGTTCTTATGGTATGTTCTTTTATGGAAGGGAGTAGGCTAATTTGACCACACTGTGCTCCAAGACTACCAGAGGGGCTACACTTGTGTAGGCTTAGGATGATCAATATGGCAATGCTTGCCCAACTGGGCTGCTCCTAGTGCAGCACAGAAGCATGGGAGGGTTTCACTGATAGCTGTCTAAGAAAAATATAAAAATGGGGACAACTTTACCATCAGGAAAGAAACTTATAACATCAAACACACTTTCAATTGTAATAGTAAGAGGGTAGTATATTTAGCCCAGTGTGAACAGTGTCCGTCATTCTATATAGGGAAAATGGACCGTCGCCTTAGAGATAGAGTGTATAAGCATATTTATGCCATCAGGAAAAGCAAAGAAGAGAATGCACTTGCGAGACATTGTATATCAAATACAAGTCATACATTTAAATTTATGGTCATTGACCAAGTTCAGATGGATGTCCTAAATATGGCGAATGAAATCTTGCTAAGGTTACAACTTGAAAAGAAGGAATTAAGTTGGCAACTCCGCTTAATGGCTTGTAGGGATCCAGGGTTGAATGAAGTATGCTCTATTACTTGCATACTGAAACTCAAAAGTTTACTTAGGTAAACAAGCTAGGAGTTTAAATTATTAAAATTTACATTACTTTTGACATTTTTTATGAACTCATTATTATTATTATTATTATTATTATTTTTATTTTTATTTTTTCATTTTTACTTTTTCTTTTATTAGTTTGACTATTTATCCTCCTTTGTTAAGTAGATTTGTATAATTATCAGTTAGAAATGCTGACATTACAGTGTGAGGCTATTAATTGATAACACAGACAAGTAGAGTAGAATTAATTGAATATACTATTTGTAATATATATAATATTCATGTTTTAGGTATTTATTTGTACATATGCATTTATATATATTTTTAACACATTTTAAATTAATATTTTTACTGGCTTGACTTGATAATAACTTCTTGTCTATGAGATAGAATACCACATGAAAACGTAATAGTTTTTTGTGTTGATTAACAAATTTTTGAAGTTTAATACAGACTTGTTTCTTAGATTTCATATGACATAGGAATTTGTTATTATTATTGCCTTCATTGTTGGTTCACATTTGAAATGCGAAATGTGATGGAAAAAGTCAAACACTTTTAATGTTTTTGTGCACTTCAGGGGTTGTATATACAAGAAACAGAGCTTGTTTTTTTAACCAAGTTAAATCAATTTATATAATTAACTCAGAAGTTAATGACATCATAATTAATGTACTATTTAAACACAAGCTGCTGGAAGCGCTAGTGTTTGTCTGAAGAAGTTCAGCCACAGTGCTGAACGAAAAACGCTCTGTAGTGTTTTACGCTATTTGTTTTTAAATAAAGGATTGTTCACCTTCCTTAGCCTGACTTGTGGATTATATTCGAAGAAGAACTACCAGCTTGTCTTTTAACAAAGGACTGCTTGCCTTGTTTTACTTGGTCTGTGGATTACATTCGTAGAAGGACCACTTTCTTTTGTGCTATTGGTGACACGCTTCCTTTCTGGTTCTTTTTGTAGTGTGCTGCAACGTGTTTCAACTCTGCACAATTGTTTTGTTGATTTGGTAGCTTTGTATATGTATTTCTGATCTGGCTGCTGGAGATGCGACTAAATTAGACTATTTTGCGGAGTCTACACTGCATCACGGAGGGGAGCAGGTGGTAAGGAACCTGCAGGTATTATCCCTATTTAGAAGGTAGCACTGGAAGTTGAAAGATTGTTAGTTCATTTAATCAAAAGTATTATTGTCCTGCAACCTGCAGATTGATGGGGGTAATTCTGTAGAAACAGTGGAATTTGTCAGTACAGTAGTTTTGTGAGGTATGTTTGCAAGAGCAGCTAGACCAGTACTTGCCTATGAACCTACTGAACAAAATTATGTAATGGTGCAAGCTGTTCAGATAGTATGATTTGCTTTATATGGACGGACTTGTACAGTAAAGCATAGTTGCATTATCAATTGCACTGGAGTTGAGTCTGATTTGATGTTAATTTTGGTTGCTTTTGATTTAAGCTGAGATTTATAGTTTTGAGGGGTAGTATGGTGGTCACAGAGTTTGGATGAACGTGACCGTTTTGATCCTACTCTTGGGTGATAGGGAGTCATTCTCTTCCAGATTTACGCATGGTGTTTGGTAATTTACATTTGATTTTCACCAAAAAAGAAGATAAAGTACTGTGTAAAACCAAAACCCAATCCTTCAGCACTACGAATGTCACCAAATAAGCACAAGCAGGCAAAATCTTCCCTGAACAATTTTAATGCAGCAATAAAGGCTCTCCAAAGTGCATTAACGATAGCAGCATTCACAATACGTTTTTGTCATTAACTTCATCAGATAATATGACAAAACACCAATCACCTTATATACCGTCACTTAATTTAAACCAACCAATAAAAACCATCACATATGTTAAAATATTATATCCTAAAATTTAATCTGAATAAATATACCATGTCATTTTTTAATGTATGCATTATAAATAACTCTAACAATCTATCTATGCTATAAATAAAATTTTATAAATTCATAAAACAATCACACACACTATTATAAATACATATATAAAATAACATCTTATTTACTTTAATATAGCTCCCTCTAGTGGTAATATTAATAACTAATTTAAAAGACAATGAACTAAGAAATTAAAATACTGTTAATGTATTTTTAATACAAATAGAAGCATGTGAGTAATGTTTTTATTATTGTTACAGCCTAGCTGCCCTTAATTTAAGAACTGAGACTAGGAAACTGCATCATTTAACCCAGGGAATCTACTGGCCTCTAAGTAAATTTGCCTGTATAATTCCCTGTACTCAGTTTTAGTTTCCCACATACCACCCCTCACATCTTTAGGAATTTCTTCAAGTATAAAAAACTTATAGTTCACCATGTCACATTGTATACTGTGTTTATATAAGGCATTATTAATATTCTGTGTACGTATATCATTTAAATGTTCGTATATTCTCCTTTTTAATTTTCTCTCGGTTTTACCTATGTAAAACGCTTGACACGTACACAAAGCTAAATATATTACACCCATACTTTCACAGCTACTGTATTGTTTCACTGTAATAGTCTTATTCCTAGATGCTAAACTAATAGACTCTTTATTGTATATATAGGGACACTGGGTGCATCTACCACATTTAAAGGTCCCCAGCCTCCTACATTTTTTTGTAGTTCTCTTGTTTTTATGTTCACATTCCAAAATAGCTTTTATATTAAACCCTCTCCTATAAACACACAAAGGGTGTTATCAAATTTCAATTTTAAATCTGTCAATATGCTAAACTTAGTCCATCCCTGTTCAATGACTTGACAAATGATTTTAGAGTCACCACTATAATCAGTAATAAATGCTAAACTAAATGCATCTTTTCCACCTTCACTTTCTTTTTTGTCGTTAAATGTATCCCCCATATTTAATTCTTTAATACCTAAAATGGGTGCAAATCTATTCGTTCTTTCTTGTATAACTTCATTCTTAATTTCATTCTTAATTTGAATAATCAAAGGGCCTGGATATCCTCTCTCAGTAAACATATTACTTAAGTTATTACATTCCTTCATAAATTCTTCCTCATTTGACCTTAATTCATTCAAAAATGTATTTGAGGAAAATCAATTTTCAGTTAGTATTCGAAGGGAAAGGCACAGGAACAAACAAATGCAGAAATTTACAAAGGACAAGTGTCTTTAACCCACCATTACAGCCCCAGTTAAGAAATTTGGAAATTAATATTGAACGTGAGCTAACGAACTATTTGAATAAGCACAGGTTCCCTCCAAATTTAACACATAGGGAGAAAGATAACTTACATGAGTTAAAAGAAAACAAACAAGTTCATAGGTTCATACTAGGCTATCTGCCCTAGGGCATTTATAAGCCTAGCCAGAGTGTGTTTGGCTTTTGCTACCCATTTTAAATTAATTTTGCTATGCCCTTTTTCGAGGTTAGTATACTGTGCCTCTGTCTAACAGTGACACAGAAGTGATACCGGGGTAAACCTACTATTTCCCATCCACTCATCAAGATTCCTCTTGAAGAGAGTCAATGAGGGACTCTGCCTAACCTGGACTGGGATTTTATTCCAGAATGAAGGGAACCTCTGGGTTATGAATCTGTCCCTCCAGCATGTCCTATTTATTTCAGTGCTGAGGTTCAAGTCTCTCGAGTGCGTAGCTCGATGGGATTTGGATTTTCTGAGGTGCAGCATGTCCATTAATTTCGGGTTGGACATGGCTTTATACGTCAGGCACAGATCGCCTCTGAGCAGGCGGTATGCCACTGAGTACAGCTGGAGTTTCTTTAACTGGGCAGCATATGGCATCTGTTTGAGCCCTTTGATCCTCTTGGTGAGGTACTTTTGGGGTCTTTCCAGTTGCTGCAGGTGTCTGGTAAGGTACATCCCAAAAGGGGCATTGTACTCAATTATGGGCCTGATGAGGGATGAGTAAAGAGGCATGATGACCTCCCCTGATCTAGATGTGAATCCCTTCATGATTAGGTGGGCTATACAAAATGTTTTTCTAACCACTTTGGCCACGTGGTTGTCAAATGAGGGATTGCCATCAACTTGGGTCCCCAGGTCCCTGATTACTTCTTCAGTACTTAATGGATTACCACCTATGTAGTAATTTGTGGGCACTTTGTTTTTGCCAAAGGGGATGACTATACACTTTTTGGCGTTTAGCTTGAGGCCATGGCTCTGGCACCAGTTGTCTGTTTCTATGAGGCCCTTTTGGAGGATGCTTGTGTCGGCTGGAGTCTCGATTATGGCACCCAGTTTGCAGTCATCTGTGAACTTGGTCAGCCACAGTCCTTCCGTGTTGGCCTGTACCTCCGAGAAATATATACCGAACAAGAGAGGTCCCAGGACTGAGCCTTGTGGGACACCACTTGTAACTGGTTTGGAGTCTGACATGGCTCCAGCAATTCTAACCATGTGGGTTCTGTCCTTGAGCCAGTTTGCAACCCATCTAGTGACATAGGGGTTTATATTTAAGCTGGTGAGCTTATCTATAATGCCCGAGTGGGGTATTGTATTGAAGGCTTTTGCGAGGTCCAGGTAGGCTGTGTGGACCACCTTCCCCTCGTCAATGGCCTTGGTGACTGTTTCAAAGAAATAACCAGGTTTAAGAGGCAGGATCTGCCCTTAACAAAGCTGAATTGGGTAGGATCCATTGTCTGCAGGTCCCCAATATCTTTATTTATGAGGTCCATGATGATCCTTTCCATAGCTTTGCAGACCAAGCTAGTCAGGCTTATGGGGCGATAGTTTCCAGGATCCGTTGAGGCACCACCTTTGTGGAGAGGGACCACTGTTGCTGTACGCCACTCTTTGGGTACATATCCTGTAGTAAGGCTGAGATTGAACAGTAGTTTTATGTTTGGGTTTAGCTCTTCTTGGAGTTCATGTAGGATGCAGCCCGGGACACCGTCTGGTCCCATTGATGCTGTGTTTTTTGCTTTGGAGAGGGAAGCTCTTACCTGAGCATCTGAGATGTCAGGGGGCAGCACTCTGCTGGGATAGATATTTGCCCTTTTGGTGGGGAGGGGGGGGGAGTTTGTGCTGAACCTGTCAGCTAGGATGTTGGCAATGTCTGTGGGTTCGGTGTATTTTTTGTCATTTTGGACAAATTCTGAGCATATCTGGGAATTCCCACCCAGGTTCCTAACATAACTAAAGAAAGCCTTGTAATTATTCTTAGTGTCCTGTGCAATTTTTCTCTCGAAGCTGGCCTTAGACGATTTTATGAGTGCCCGTAGTTTTTTGCTAATACTGATCAGAGATGCCTTCCCTTTTTGGGATTTTGCTCTATTATGTAGTAGCTTCCTCCTTCTATTGAATAGTTTGTTTATGGCTGGGGTGAGAGTTATTAGGCCAGACAAGGGAGGGGGGATAGTTATCTTGAATAATATTATGTATGAGGCTAAGATGTTAGAAAATTTGCAAGATGATACGAAATACAGAGAGGTATCTTAACAATCATATCAATATAGCCTATAAAAAGATGTACATAACATTAAATGATTTATTACTAGAGGGTTTTATTAATAAAAAAATTATTTTAATTTTTATACAATCCTCAGCCAAGGGTCCCGTCAATTTTCGTGATACCAAAAATTCATAAGAATATTCATGATCCACCCCTCTGACCTATAGCAGCAGCTGAAGGTTCAGCCACTACTTTTATAGCAAAATATTTAGATACAATATTAAAAAATCTGGTCATAGAAAATTAAATTATTTTGAAAGATTCCTGGGACTTTGAGAAACATTACTCAAGAAATATACATTGAAGATGTAATGTTTGTAACTATTGATATACTAGATTTATTTGGATCTATTCCTCACAATTTAGGAACAGAATGGAGGGAGGAACATTTGAGAGAAGAAGCGTGCTTGAGTAATGATGAAATACACATTTGTTCTATACTTATGGAACTAGTATTAGAGAACAATTTCATTTATTTTCCATGAGAATTTTATTAACAGGTCAGTGGTGTAGCTATGAGCGCCAGGTGTGCCCTTCTGTATGTGAATTTGGTGCTACTAATGTGGAAAAAGAAATATATTTTAAACAGTAAATATCGTGAATGTTGGATGTTGTACAAATGCTTTTTAGATGCCATTGTTATTTTTTGGAAAGGAACATTCCAGTTATTCTTGGAATTCTACCAATACATAACAGAGTCTACTGAATTTCTGAGATTTACATAGAACATAGGACATAAGGAAATAGATTATTTAGATGTCACCATATATAAGAAATAGGATAAATATAATTCAAAAGTGTTTAGAAAGAAAACTTATTCTAATTCCATTTTTCAGTTTGGTAGTGCTTACCCTTATCATCAGAAAAAAGGTATAATCAAGGGCCAGTTTGTAAGAATAAGTAGAATGACCTCAAATGAGGAAGAATTTATGAAGGAATGTAATAACTTAAGTAATATGTTTACTGAGAGAGGGTATCTGGGCCCTTTGATTATTCAAATTAAGAATGAAGTTATACAAGAAAGAACAAACAGATTTGCACCCATTTTAGGTGTTAAAGAATTAAATATGGGAGATACATTTAACGACAAAAAAGAAAGTGAAGATGGAGAAGATATATTTAGTTCAGCATTTATTATTGATTATAGTGGTGACTCTAAAATCATTTGTCAAGTCATTGAACAGGAATGGACTAAGTTTAGCAAATTGTCAGATTTAAAGTTGAAATTTGATACACCCTTTAAGTGTGTTTATAGGAGAAGATTTAATATACAAGCTATTTTGGAAAGTCAACATAAAAACAAGAGAACTACAAAAAAATGTAGACTGGGGACCTTTAAATGTGGTAGATGCACCCAGTGTCCCTATATATACAATAAAGAGTCTATTAGTTTAGCATCTAGGAATAAGACTATTACAGCGAAACAATACAGTAACTGTGAAAGTATGGGTGTAATATATTTAGCTTTGTGTACGTGTCAAGCGTTTTACATAGGTAAAACTGAGAGAAAATTAAAAAGGAGAATATACGAACATTTAAATGCTATACGTACACAGGATATTAATAACGCCTTATATAAACACAGCATACAATGTGACATGGTGAACTATAAGTTTTTTATACTTGAAGAAATTCCTAAAGATGTGAGGGGTGGTATGTGGGAAACTAAAACTGAGTACAGGGAATTATACAGGCAAATTTACTTAGAGGCCAGTAGATTCCCTGGGTTAAATGATGCAGTTTCCTAGTCCCAGTTCTTAAATTAAGGGCAGCTAGACTGTAACAATAATAAAAAACATTACTTATATGCTTTTCTTTTATTTATATTAAAAAAAACATTAACAGTATTTTAATTTCTTAGTTCATTCAATGTCTTTTAAATTAGTTATTAATATTACCACTAGAGGGAGCTATATTAAAGTAAATAAGATGTTATTTTATATATGTAACAACAACAACATTTATAATAGTGTGTGTGATGAAGTTTTATGAATTTATTACATTTTATTTATAGTATAGATAGATTGTTATAGAGCTATTTATAATGTATACATTAAACAATGACTTGGTATATTTATTCAGATTAAATTTTAGGATATAGTATTTTAACATATGTTGTTGTTTTTCTTTCGGCTTTTCCTGGTTAGGGGTCGCCACAGCAGAACTCCAGTCTGCTAATGAATGGCAGTCGATGTTTATGGTGCCGAGGTGCCAGCCCGACGTCAAACCTTCAACGAAGGCATGCCCATTCACGCATGTCTTTCGAACGCCACTCGACCACGGGGAGGATATGCAGACTCCACACAGAAGGTGTTCCAGCCGAGAATCAAATGGGAGAACCTCTTGTTTTGAGGCGACAATGTTACCGCTGCACCACTGTGGCTTATCATAGTATTTTAACATATGTGATGTTTTTTATTGGTTGGTTTAAATTAGGTGAGGGTATATAAGGTGACTGGTGTTTTGACATATTATCTGATGAAGTAAGTGACGAAAATGTATTGTGGATGTTGCTATCATTAATGCACTTTGGAGAGCCTTTATTGCTGCATTAAAATTGTTCCAGGAAGATTCTGCCTGCTTGTGCTTATTTGGTGACATTTGTAGTGCTGAAGGATTGGGTTTACATTTGATTTTGTTCCTTCACTGGACATAATTGTTTAGAATAACATTTCAGGCATATAGTGGAGTGTAAGTTTTTGTGCAATACTGTAATGTGTATTGCAACATCGGGATGATTTTCTGCTTGTTGAAGTGTGAGATGACAAACTATTTCAGTCTCCAGGACTTTAAAATGAGATCCTGTAAATAAAGAACAGTAAGTATGGGACTGGTAAGTGTGAGCAGTGCTACTGAATCTATAAAATGTGTCTATTTTCTACATTTCTTTTCAGAAGGGTAGTTTAACTTATGGATATTGAGACAATAAAAGAGTTAAAAGGAAATGTAATCTGAAGTAAGGTGTAAAATACTAAGGTGTGGTAAAGCATAACACAAAAATACAATGCAGGAAGCAGACTTAATTTAGATGCAGTGTGGACAAATCACTGGTGATTTGGTTCCTGGGAACTGCATTTCCCCTTGAAGCCTTAGATCCCCTCCGCACAAAACTGATCCTTTGAGTAAGACGCATAACCTTCAACTGTCCAGATTTTTACAGAATATGCACATTTTTTTCCCCTCATATGTTTGGCTTGTTCCTCATAAAATTTTGGTTTTCTGGAAAATCATTGAAGATTGAAGTCAGAAAATTATGACAAACATTTGACTTTCATATTTCAAACACTATAGAAAATTTGTGATAAAGTTTTTAAGAGCAATAATTAAAAAAAAATCCCTATATTTGGACTTTTGTCCCAGCCACTGTTCAGGGATTTGTCCAGATTTCTTGTTCTAAAATAATGAAAGTTATGTAAGTGGATACTTACAAAGTGTATAAAAAGTACTTCATAGTACTGATTATGTTTCTTTTTGTCTCTGATTCCTGACATAAGAGGTTGAATGCAATGCTTTGGAACACTGAGAGGAGCTTCAAACTTAAATGGGTTCTTTGTCTCCCAGTTCCCTTTTGGTTGATAATACATGTATTTGCACGGTTTCATGTATTTAACAGACTGAGTTACCACTACCTCAGATCATTTAAGCGAGTGTAGATTAGGTCCATGCCTATATGAAGTGAGGGTAATACATGGGGCTCTTTCTTTGCTTCCTCACCATAGAGAGGAAGTTGTAATTATTACATTCTCTGTAAATTTTTAGTAAATCACTGAGCATACCTCTCAACCTCTCAGGGCAAGAAATCTAGACAAAGCCAGGAAAAAATGGGGGGACAAATTCCCAAAAATAGGGACAGAATTTAAACATTGCTCCTAAAAGCTTAGAAAGTTGCTGGAATGACAGATTTTACTTTTTCGTCTTCTTCTTTCAGCTTTTTCCATTAGGGGTCATCACAGTGGAAGAACGGTCTAGATAACGATCGACAGTGGAGTTTTACAGTGTCATATTGCCAGCCCAGCTCTCAACCTTCCACAGAAGGCACCCCATACACACACACACACACCTATGGCCAATTTAGTGTGTCCAATACACCTGCAGCATGTCTTTGGGATGTGGGAGGAAATAAGAGCACCTGGAGGAAGCCCACACAACTGCAGGTGGGACATGCAGACTCTACACAGAAGGCACCACAGCTGAAAATCAAACTGGAGAACCTCTTGCTGTGAGGCAGCAATGCTAACTGCTGCACTACCATGGCCACCCAGTAAGTCTTAACAGCCTACTACACCTTGATGCAATAAATCTTCAGCTGGGTGAAAACGGTTTCCTTATTTATTACAATATGCAATAAATCTTCAGCTGGGTGAAAACGTTTTCCTTATTTATTACAATATGTTGAGCATTACCATTTTAATTACTACTACTATTTTCAGTTTTTAAATTCCTACTAAGTCTCTGAGTTGTTTCTGTTACAAATAAGGGGCAGACATTTGGCTAACTGCTACAGATTTTACATTATTATATATTTTCTGAAGGATATGAAACTCAAATGTCTGTCATTATTTAGTGACTTCAATCCTTAATGATTTGCCAGAAAACCACAAATTTTATGAGGAACAGACCAAAAATAAGAGCCAAAAATGACAACAGGGTATATTAGCTTTATGCAAGTGCAAAGCTTTATAAAAGTTAAAATGTTAATATAAATAAAACCCTATTGTTCTGGATATAGTTGGTTATTTTTGCCTGTTTTTCAGCTTATGTTTTAATGCTGGTATCCCGCAATTTCACTGGAGTGGGCGGAGCCATACTATAATGCATGCAAATGTTATGTTAATTAGCATCCAGATTTCTATATAGTTGTACCTATTTTTCATGGCATGTAGTATGAGCAAAGAGAAAGGATGTAGAGTTTTCAGTTCAATGTACAGCAGAAGCAGCTGTTAAAATGGATAATTAGGAGAGCATATCAAATATTGCACAATAACTATAGGAATAGATCAGAGGAGGTTAGAAAACATTGGGATGAGAAACTGGAAAACACAATTTACAAGGAAACAAGGGGAAGACATGCATGGCTTGTAAGTATGCAACAATGTAAAGAAGGTTTAGAATTTTTGCTTGGAATTGTTTGCACAGATATTTTATACCCAAAACAGACTTCAAATAATTTTTACTCAGGTAGATGGCAAATGTTGGAGGTGTGATGAAGAAAAAGATAACTGGAAACATGCTCTTGGGAGTGTAATTCGTTGGCAGATGTTACAAATATTCCATACAGACTACTCTGTCAGCAATTTTGGAGGAGCAAATGGCTTTAACTAAGGAAATGATTATTTTGAGATGGGACACATTTTCTGAATTGTCTAGATATGGTAAGGCCTTATTAAGTTTAGTTCTATTGGATGCCTAAAAAGCAATTACTAGAAAATGGAAATCAATGTCTAAACCAGCTGTATTTGGAGTATTGAATATTGTAAAAGGGACAAAAGAACTGGAAAAAAGATCTTTAGAAAATGGAAAAAAGGAAGGAAAAGGAGCAAATTACTTAAAAATAAATGGAATTTGTGGGGACACTGCATGGAGAATAGTGTTCAGGATGAAGAGTACGTTTCTAAGGGAAGGTATGAATTGAGCAATTTAAGTAATGTTGGACTGTTGACAGTTGTAAAGAATGAAAACCTATGTGATGTGCAATGGATGTAAATAGAAAAAATATTAATATGGTTTGTTTTCTTTTCTATTAATGCACATCTGCCTATGTCTTAAGTGATAATTTAATAAAAGTGCTTAAAAAATTAAGGAAGAAAGGATTCTTTGTTAGCTGTACACAAACAATTAAGATTTTAATTGTACAAGACTTGAAATTAGAAAACCTGATCAAATATTTTTTTTTAGGGTAAAAGGCAATGTCTTTCAGTATCCATACAGACCATTTCTATATGCGATTTGTCGTACTGTTTCTTTCCGCCAAGCTTTCCATGGCATATATTTTTGAGGGCATGTTAAATCTCACTCTACAAAAGCTATAGCTTCTTCAGGGGCTTTCTTTAATGGGGCCTGACTCCAAATCTAGTTTAGAAGCAGTTACCTGGTCTTCAGTTCACACGTTACCAAACATTACAAAATTGATGCCTTTTCTAATGTAGGACTGGGTTTGCCAGAACCATACTTCAAGGGTTACTGAACTGCATTGCTGTTTCACTTACTCTCTTCCAGTCTACTTAAAAGCTTTAGGAATCATGTCATCTGTCAGCATTACTGCAATAGTAATCTAATTATGAACACAGTACACTTGTGTAAGAACTTAACATTACTGCAATAGTAATCTAATTCAGAAGGGTCTCACAGAAACGGATAACTGGTGCCAGAGCCATGGCCTAAAGTTAAATGCCAAGAAATGCATAGTCATACCCTTCGGGAAAAACAAGGTTACCCCTAGCTACCATATAGGTGGCAATCCACTGATCACAGAAGAAGTTATCAGGGACCTGGGGACCCAGGTTGACGGTAGCCTTTCATTCGACACTCATATTGTTAAAGTAGTTAGGAAGACCTTCTACATTGCCCACCTTATCATGAAGGGATTCACATCTAGATCAAGGGAGGTCATAGTCTCCCTATACTCATCACTCATCAGACCAATGATTGAGTACAATGCCCCATTCGGAATGTATCTGACCCGACACTTGCAGCAGCTGGAGAGGCCACAAAAGTTCCTCACCAAAAGGATAAAGGGTCTCAAAATCTGTCTTATGCTGCCCGACTGAAAGAACTCCAGCTATATTCAGTTGCTTACCGCTTGCTCAGAGGTGACCTGTGCCTGACATACAAGGCCATGTCAAACCCAGATTTGATGAACATGCTTCATCTCAAAAAATCTAGATCCCTCAGAGCCACAAGGGTGGGAGACTTAAACCTCGACACGGTTATTAATAGGACGTGCTGGAGGGATAGATTCATCACCCAAAGACTCCCTATGCTGTGGAACAAAATCCCGGTATATGTGAGGCAGAGCACCCCGCTGGCCTTGTTCAAGAGGAATCTTGACCAATGGATGGGAGATCGCAGATACACCCCAGGGGTTACCTCAGTGTCACTGCTCGACAGAGGCACAGCAAAATAATGGGCATAGTTTCTCCAAACTAAAGGGGTGGCGTAAGCCACAAAACTATGGGCTAGGCTTGTAAATGCCCTCGGGTAGATAGCCTAGTACGAACCTATGAACCTATTACTGTAAATGTTTGAATAGATCTCTGTTGCGGTATATGCACCTCCCCCTATCCCTTTTCTCTTACCTTTAGGCCAAGATGGAAGCCATATTTGCATATCCTCCCCCCTCTGTATTTTGTTTTTCCTGTGTCTATCCTCTTTTTAGCTAGCCTCATGAGGATGTCCATGCTTACTGTATGTATCTGTTAAGTACCAACACCCAGTCCTCATGCCTAGATCTAAGACTGGATGTAAGGTGCTTGAGCAGGGAACACATACACCTTGGCATAGTGGTCTGATGTATAGTATCCTTGTCAGGATAAGTACCATCTGTCAGCATTATTGCCAACAGTAATCTACTGTAACATTTACTGTTATGAAAGTTCTTAGTCAAATGTACTGTCTTGGTTTGGCAGCCTGGGCATGGATGTAGACTGGTGCATGAGTCCAGACCCACTGTCATCTTGACAACAATTCAGCCACATTCTTTATAATGCCTTGGCACACCTGTAGTCATTAGTGTTGCTATGGACTTTGAGGAGTCTGTAGCAGCAGACCCTCAAAACGTTTGCAATCTTCTGATGATTGTTTCCATATGGTGCTGGATTTGTTGGCTTTCTTCTACTGCTCCCTCCAGAGTTTCTTTCTCTGTCAGTGGATGTTTGCTTTCTTGGTGACCCATTGAAGAACCACTCCATTTTTGGGACATGGACTTTATTTTTGACAGGACTGCCTTCCATTGTTGGGCCCTTAGGTCCAGCAATGTTGAAGTTCATCCTATGGTTAAACTCTCTTCTTAAGGTTCATAGATAGGCATGCAGTCCAAGAGACCATTAATGAGCCTAGCCCATATTTCCAATTTTCTCAGAGCACTCTCTGATTAAGTAACATGCACAAAGTCACAGTGGGTAAATGAAGGTTGAGGGAATTAAACAGTGCATTACCAGAAGTAGCTCATTTACAGCTCACAGCCTTAATCTTCTTGGCCAACTGTCAGACTTCTTCTTCAAAAGTTTCCAGAGCTTCTGGACTACAGGCATGGCTCTCTACTTTGACTTCTTTCTGTGATTGGTTACTCAACCTAACCCCATTTCTCTTGAAAATATGTATTTATTTTGTGGCTCCTAGTCAACCAGTCTATCCATTTTTCTTCCAATTTCTTTGAGGGGCAAAATGAAACTGGAGCGCAAAGGGCACATACCCATCTAGAGATACATTTTCTTGTCAGGTGGCTTCCTGTGCAGTCATGCTGGGTGAGACAGACTGATTCATTTTCCATGACTTAAGGAAAAACATCACCAAAGATGGAGATATCCATCCTAACCCAGGCCCTACCAGTTTAACAGACTCCACCAATCATCCGCTCTCCCATAGGCCGGCTAACTCTCTCCTCATCTGTCACTTAAACATAAGAAGTCTGAACAACAAAGTGCATAACCTACACACTATGCTAGCAACCTATCTACCTGACATCATGTGTCTAACTGAAACATGGCTTAAACCATCAACCAAAGACAATCAGATACTGTCACCTGGGTTCAATATACTCAGAGCTGACCGAATAAAGAAAAGGGGAGGTGGGATAGCTGTCCTTTATAAAAATACGCTTAAAATCCTAACTAACCCTAAGCAACCACCCCAGGTCTCTAATGCTGAAATATTAGCTCTACAACTAAACAAACTAAAAAGCGTAAACCTAATAGTGATCTATATACCCCCAGGGAACAATATTGAAACTTTAGAAGTCATCTTAAATTGGATAGATAACAACTATCCTCAAGAAACAATAGTCCTGGGAGATGTTAACATTGACTGGAACCAATGCTCTGCATGGTCCAATCCTACTTCCTTAAATCTCCATGGTTTCTCTCAGATTATAACTTCTACCACCAGACTAGGTAATATTAAACAAAAAGAGAGCATACTTGACTGGATACTCGTCAAGGGGCACTCCCAAAAATATACTTCGGGGACACTCCCTAATGATCTTAGTGATCATATGCTCACATGCATTATGAAAGATAATACCAACAATGCTAGCATGCCGGTTTATAGAACTATCAGAAACAAAAAAAAATTTGACCCAATAAAATTTAACATGGAACTCAAATACTGCAACTGGTCAAAGCTAAAATTCCTTCCCCTAGATGATGCAGTCTCACATTTTAACAAAACATTCCTTACCATACTTGACTCTCATGCTCCCAAAAGGGTATCTAGAATCAAAACACAAATAGCACCCTGGCTAACCACAGAGACTAAAACCAAAATAAATAATAGAGACAAAGCATGGGTCAAGTGGCGTACTACCAAGTTACCACTAGATCCTGTCAACTTCCAGCAAATAAGAAATGAAACTAAAAAGGCCACCGCTCTAGATAAGAAAAAATACTTTCACCACTTACAACACAAACACCAAAACAACCCTCAAAAATCCTGGGCAGGATTGAACAAACTTCTCCAACCAGGAAAATCCACCACTCCTACCCCAGGAACTCCATCTGAAAAGAACCAAGAAGAAGTAGCCAACAACTTTAATACCTTCTTCACCGAAACCATTCAGTCCTTAGCTAACCAACAACCTGCTCCCTCTATCACCCCAAAAAATACCACAGATAACTCCCCACTGTCCTTTAACCTCCAACCCATATCCACCTCCTTTATTCGATCCCTATTGAAAAAACTAAAGCCAACTACCCTTTCAGCTGATCTTCTTCCAGCTGAATACCTGCAAATAGCTGCAGATGTCATAGCCTACCCTATCTCGATCTTAATTAACAGAACTATTACTGAGGCCACAATCCCAGCAATATGGAAAATATCTTACGTCATACCTCTTCATAAAGGAGGAACATCCACTGAACTCTCTAACTATAGACCAATAGCCATCCTATCACCACTTGCCAAAATCATGGAAAAGTGTGTGCATAACCAACTCATGTCCTATCTCATCCAAAACAAGCTACTAACTGACTCTCAATATGGATTTAGACCCCATCATAGCACGACTACTGCCCTCCTCTCTTACCGAGAAAATAAACTTTAACCGGAATAACAAAAATATTTCCTCGGCTCTCTTTCTAGATATGTCGAAAGCCTTTGACATGGTAAACCACCAGTTACTCCTCAAAACCTTAGAAACCTTACATCTAGACACTCTAGCCCTAAACTGGTTTCAAGCCTACCTCACAGGCAGACAACAGGCAGTAATGTGGCAGAATAAGCTCTCCTGCCTGCTACCAAACACCATAGGCGTTCCTCAAGGGTCCATATTAGGACCTCTTCTCTTCTCAATATTCATAAATTACCTCCACTCAGTTATCCCCGAAGCCACCTGCATCCAATATGCAGATGACTCAACTCTCATCTGTTCCAATCCCATCCTAGACAACCTTCTAACAACCACCCAACACAGCTTTACCATAGTTGAAAATTGGCTAACAGACCATCATCTCATCCTAAACCCAAAAAAAACCAAACTACTTCTCTTCTACCCAACTAATACAACGCCTATCACACAATTCACTATACAATCCAATAATGGAACCATTATCTCACCTGATACCAATGCTAAACTATTAGGAGCAAACATTGACAATAAACTTCGATTTGACATCCACATCAACCAAACTATTAAAACAGTAAACAAAAAACTGGGGTCCTTATATAGGATAAAAACCTTCCTAACTCCAGCTGCTAGACTAGCTACTGCCCGCTCACACCTCCTATCCACCCTACTATATGCCTCCCCAGTCCTCACGAACCTCAACAAATCGGACCTTAATCGACTCTCATCTTGTTATAACCACATTGCTAGAATCATAACTGCCCTACCCTATAGAAAACACCATTGTATTAACCTGAAAAAACTTGACTGGCTAGAACTCCCTAATCTTCTTCAGGAGTACCAACTCATAGAAGCCTTTAAAATCCTGAAACATCCAGAGAACACCCCTGCTCTAAAAAACATACTAACCCCTTATTCCAACCTAAGTTCACTTCGCTCATCAAACAAACTCCTAATACAAACAAGCAAGTCCCATAACCTAGGTGGGGACACACTGTATTCTAATATTATCGGCAAGGTGTGGAACTCTCTTCCTAATAAGCTCACGTCTTTACCATCACTAGCTCAATTCAAAAAAGAGCTAAAAATCCACTATAAATCACAATGGCTTTGTCCTTGCACAAACCCAGACTAACTTCAAAGAACTCTACCCTCTCCAAATCATAACACTCCTATGTGCAATTCAACATATAAGATCAGCCTAGAACATCCCATACTAACTAAAGAATAGGCCATTTTTGTCTTACTCAAACAATTGCGTATTATCGTGAATATAATGAACTGTAACCAACTGTAGTTTCTAATGTAATAATTTTTTTCTCTTTATAAACTATGTAAATTGTCTATATGTCTTTGTAACTATCTGTCATTGTTAACCCTGTCGGAGCTTTTCTCCCGGGACTCCGCTGAAAATGGAAATTTATCCAGTCGGACTATCCCGGTCAACAAATGTAAAATAAAAATAAATAAATAAAATAAATGCTTCATTGCAGATTAGATGTTTTATTTTATTTTTTTTCTGGGGTAACTCAGTGATCCATAACTGACCTTATCTGGACATAGCATAAGAGTATTGAAAGCAGTGCTGTATTCATATAGCTTAGAGCACTGTGTGTGTTTGTGTTTAATATATATATATATATATATATATATATATATATATATATATATATATATATATATAAAATGTATGTGTGTGTGTATATTATATATATATATATATATATATATATATATATATATATATATATATATATATATATATATATTTTCAAACCTTGAAATACTGAAATTATTGAATTTCAGTATCTCAAGACAAAAATACTGAAAGTGAAAAGTACGAACCACAGAATTTATCCCAGGGCATTGTGGGGAGATGTGCCCTTTTCCCCATTGTAGTGCAATCCCAGAGTTGGTATATATATATATATATATATATATATATATATATATATATATATATATATATATAGGTTCATAGGTAGGTACTAGGCTATTGGCCCAAGGGCCTACGTAAGCCTTGCCAACAAGGTTCCCTGGCTTACGCCACCCAAGAAAGTCATTTTCCTGTGCCACTGCCGAGCAGAGAGACAGAAGTGATCCCCGGGGTGTATTTCCTATTTCCCATCCACTCATCAAGATTTTTCTTGAAGAGTGCTAATGAAGAACTTTGCTTGACTTAGATGGCTAGCCTGTTCCAGAGTATGGGAAGTCTCTGGGACAGGAATCTATCCCTCCAGCATGTCCTGTTTATTGTGATGACAAGGTTTAGGTCCCTAGAGCGTGTAGCTCAGAGGGATTGGGATTTCTTTAGGTGTAGCATGTCCAACAGCTCTGGGTTTGACATAGCTTTATATGTTAGGCAGAGATCACCTCGGAGTAGGTGATATGCTATGGAGTAAAACTGGAGTTTTTTGAGGCGGTCAGTGTAGGGCATTTGTTTGAAGCCAGTAATCCTCTTTGTGAGGTACTTCTGTGGCCTTTCCAGCTTCTGCAGATGTCTTGTGAGGTACATTCCAAAAGGAGCATTGTACTCTATAATGGGTCTAATGAGTGTCGCGTATAGGGGAAGAATGACCTTTTTTTTTCCTGGATGGGGGGGCACAGCCCCCTCATTGAGGGTATGGGCGTAGCCCCCCACCTAGGTGGGTTTAAGATGGTATGGTATGTTGTTTGTAGTTTTGGGAAGTGTTTACTTGCCCTCAGATAATTTCTGTGGTTTGTGCTTTTAACTTACGATATTTTCATCTCGAGATACTGAAATTCAACAATTTCAGTATTCTGAGATTTGAAATTGAATATATATATATATATATATATATATATATATATATATATATATATATATATATGTGTATATAGAGATATATATGTATTGAGAGAGAGAGAGTTTATATTGATTCATCTAAATTCAATACATTTAATCTAAAACTTAAAATACTAAAAAAAAATAAAAAAAATGGGAAGTGTGTTTTTGCAGGGGGCAAGCCCCTCTTGTAGCCCGCACCCCATGCTAATTATATAATCCCACTTCAAGATTACACAATAGTGGGGAAAACAGCATACTCCAATAATTCACTGTGTAATATCTTGCCAAAAACATCTATATTTTAACATACCTACAGTTGTGCGAGTCTAACCCAAAATTCACCTACACTAGTATCATAAAACTAAACATACTTGGTCAGAAAAAACATTACTATATCAAATAAACCTCAATGTAATACCTGAAATCCAAACTCACAGCAAATCCATTTAGACCAAATGAGTATACTCTAAGTTAGACTAAATGCATGGAATCATTAATATAATCAGTGCTAGTGACCTAGTCAATTGTGTGTTAGCTCAACAGCTACCTGGCCAACTAGGGAGTTGATTGACATGTGTGTGAGATTGCACAAATCCAGGGATTTGGAAATTTGCCCTTACACCATGTTTGTGTGATCTTTGAGGTAGTATATATAATTAGTAGGTGGTGAGGGGGTGCTTTCATTTCTTTTAGTGTGAGCTGGAGACATCTACCCAACCAGGGACCAAACAGTAAGAATATCTTATTTTTTATGGAATGCACTGCATAGCCTTAAACTTCCAGATTAGATGTAGAAGTATATACAATAAAATTATTTGACATTTGATTATCAGAAAAATCTGACTGGGCATACATCCCATTTTCAGCGGTGTCCCTGGGAGAAAAGCTCCATAAGACATAATGCAAATTGTATATATATGATCTTGGAAACATACAAGTAGTAAAAGAAGCCACAATAAATTATACATATGAGATCAATAGAAGAAAAAAGCATGATTACATCAGAGGCATGCAAAACATACATATGTATGTATAATTAAGTATTTTTTAATATTATAAACAGAATATTAGCAATAAGACAGTGATGCACAATCTTTTTGTCGGGAGGGCCATTACATGAATTCTTAACGCATCTGCAGGCCACCTCAAAACATAGTAAGTTGTTACAAGTTAACAATAGGTACAGGCAGGGTTAACAGATTTCTGATGGGCCAGGTAGGGACAAAAAAAAAAAAAAGGTCTTTCACACTAAGTGAAGACCAAAAAAAAAAGTTCTTAAATGCAGAACATCGCAGTTCCACATTAAAGACAAGTAGCTCCGTGTTTGGCAAATTTGATTGGCCCGTGTGCCAGTACATGAGCCAATCAAAAAATTGCACAGCAGACCCTCTTCTGTTCAATGTGGTGCATCAGGCAGTTCCACATTAAACAGAAGTAGCTGCGTTTTGAGATTTTTTTGATTGGCTCATATAACGGCATACAGTCCAATAAAAAAAAAAAAACAAAGTGGAGGCTGTTTCACCAAGATTTTAACCAGCAGTGTGGGACTCTGGATCAGGCTGCTGATCCCGGGACAGTGGCACTCAAATAGGTATGTCTGGCAACCCTGATTAAGGGTGACTGGCATTTTTACTTAAGACAGCAGTCATGAAATTACCTGCTTTCTACAACAACTTTGCATTTAACTTCTTTCTGGCTTGCAGTTATGACTTATTACAAACTCTTGCAGAAAGTTACTACTGTTTACAGACTAAGTTATAAACAAGAAAGAAAAGTTACTTTTGTGGCTAAAATTAGAGGTGTGTGCAATTTGCAACTGCAGTCAATTACGTAAGTAAGTATGCGCTGGAAAGTTTGCACGACTGGTATAAGGCTTAGTATTTTTTCACTTTTTTTTAAATTTTTTTGGTTACTCTCTGGGGGCCAGATGGCGTTGCATGGAGGGTCGGATTTGGCCCCCAGGCCGGACGTTGTGCACTACTGTTCTATATGAAGATGGGTCTTACAAGTCTTTACCGTCTTTGGGTAATACGGCCACCATAACTTTCTTATAGATGCTCGTGCTTTCCCTCCTTTTTAAATACTATTAAAGAAAATCTTCCAGATTTTTACTACTTTCTTCCCTTCTAACTTCCCAGCTTACCAACTTCCACAGGAATTTCACCTATTCCTGGAGATTTCCCTGCAGACTGAATATACATCACCTTTTTTATCTCATCTCTTCCTATCTTAACTATTAGATAAGCTTCGTCTTTCCCTAACCATGTCATAATTAAGACTTCCTAAAAAAATATTTCTATATGTGCCTTTCTTAGTTTCCAAATTTCACTGCTCTATACAAATTTTCATAAAAGCTCCCAAATATCTCTAATACCTCCATAGGATCTCTGGTTATGTTTCTTATCATAGGCTCCCTAAGACTGATGACAACCCTTTCGACTTTCTGTTGCCTAGTTTGTCATGCTAAACTAAAAGTTTCTGTTTTCTGGAGTTATCAAAAAATAGTTGGTTAACAGCAATCTTGCTAAACGCACACATTATCCAAATACTCCATTTTCTCTTTAGCACTCTGCAGTTGCTTCTCTTCTTGTTCTGCAAGATTTCCCTATTCTGCAGTACTGTAGCCTTTGTTATCTGGGAAATTTCTATCTTCCCTAATGACTCTCGAATTATTAAAAATATCCATTCCTTAAATTCCTCTCTTTTAACAGGTAGGTGGGAAAGCACCGGTGTCTCATTTTTATTTCCTTACCCTGCATTTTTGTCTTAGTTTGTATCAGTGCATGATTTTAACTAATTATTGGATGTGTATTGACGCTTTTAATTAAATACACATGTTCCTGTGAAATATAATTTCTATCCAGTCTATTATAGTTATTGTACCTTGAGGAATAATATGTAAATTATGTCAGAGTTCACTTCTTCCATAGCAAATATTTTCAAGACTTTCTTCAGAAAGCTACCCTCTCTTGTTATACTTTCTCTTCCAGGTAACCTTGACACATCCTCATTTTTGAAAATCAAGTTCCAGTCCCTGCCTATAAGCAATATTCCCTGCTGAAAGTTGCTTATTTCTTCTAAAATTTTCTTAAGCTCCCTAATAGCAGCTTTAGGTGGAATATAAATAAATGCCAGCATAATCCTCCTCCCTTGCCAACAGCCCCTTACTACCACAAATCTACCATTTTGCCTTTTTCCCCTTCTATCACTATTGGAGTCACTATTAATTAGTATTATTAGTTCTGTTTTCCTTTTCCCCCGATATCATGTTGAATACCCATCCTGAAATCTTTTTTAGTCAAATTCACATAATTATTTCTTTCCAAATGTGTCCTGCAGCACTCTACATTTCGTAATAAAGTTCAATATCATTTCATTTTGCCTATACATGTAAGGCCATTTACATTTGAAGACAACATGGAGAGAGTGGCCATTATGATAAAAAGCTTGTTGCTCCCATCTAATATACATGCATTTCCAACTTCTGTCTTATGTGCACACACTAATGTTTGGCAGGCTGATCTTTTATGCAGCTGTTTGTTCTCATCTCCATTTGAACCTACTTCATATTTTTGAAGACAATTTGCTTTAATGAAAACCCTTAAACAAAAAAACTAAAATCATTTTCAGAACGCTGCTATCCTCAAGTAACTTAAAACACACACGCGCACACATATGCACTCACTCACACAGACACACACACAAACACACACACGCACACTCGCGCACACACACACACACACACACAAACACATACACGCACACACACGCACACAATTATGTAGTTTCAACAAATGAAGTTTAACCCTGCAGATAGTAACTGCCTCAAACCACAGCTGCGCCCACAGGCATTACCTATACTAAAATGAAGATCACCCAAGATAAGTAGCATGTTACAGCCTTTGTTCCCACTTATGCTGTATGTGGTCTATTCATTTATCTCTATTCCCATCCCAGATGTGAAAAATATCCATTATGCTTTCAGAAGACCTTCAACTTTCAACCCTAAGAAAAAGTGGACTGGCTACCTTTAAATAAAACTAAATGTTGCACTGTTCTATTAAATGCATTAAAGGCCACTAGTGAGGCTTCTATCTCTTATTCACTTTTTCCATAATTTCAAAATTTATTTTTCACTGAACTGCTTGAAAATGTACTTTTAAATTTTGCATTTCCCTTAGTAAGCAATGTTCAGAACTCTCAAGGTTAATTGCTTGCAGCTGCAGACAGCTCATCTCTATGTAATAGCAATAATGGGAAAACAGCTTGCAACTTTGCAGATGCATGTCAGGATCTTTGTAAATTTCACTCAGAACAGAATGCATATAATTCACAGAACCAACTGCCTTCAGCTGCAGACTTGTCTCCCACTGACAGAATTTGCTAATTGAAAAAGATAATATCTTTGCAGATACAAGAAACTTCGCATTTTTCATGCTTTTCATCATTTTACTTATTTTGCAACCTCATTTGTTTATAGATTAAGCCAAAAACATTAATCTTGACAGTAACCCTTGTAGAAATAGTTATCTTAATTCTACATAAAGTATAATAAGTGCACTTTTACACCCAACCCCAGCTGCCCAAGATCACAGCATAGTCACTTAAACTGCATCCGTCCAGCCTTTTTTCCTTTGTTATACTGTAAAGCCTATATCTTTTACAACTAAAAAACATTTACTTTAATATATTTAACACAAAACAGTAACTGAAAAGACCCTCCATACACACACAAAATGCTCCTGCTTGCACACCACACAAAACTGCTTGACAATAACAGGTAGCTTATATCATGAAATATTTTATAGAGATACAAATAAGAACAAAGATTGCTTTACTTTTAGCTTCTTCTTTTTTTTCCCTTTGGTGTCTTGGTGTCTTTCTAAACGTTAATGATGGAGTGCAGTATATGCTTTACAGTATATCTACAATTTTAACCAAGTAAACAAAAGTCTAGTCTTTCTCAGTCACTTTTTCTTCCAAAGCAATATTTCACAAATGTGGCTGATGATTTATAATCTCTTATTTTTCCAGGGTTGCTGATCTTCTTCTTGATCATCTACATCTCCCAACATCAGACTCTGATTCAAGTCCAAGGTACTCCTAATTCTTCTAATCAACTCTTATGCTTTTTTTCCTGTGTCTCAAGCATTTTTCTTTGGAACAACGAAAAGGGTTTCACTAACAAAGTCTCACTATGAGCTTTATTGTCAAAAGAATGAGAATCAGAGTCCTCTGCTGTTTGCGGACTCATGTTTTGTTGGGTAAATGCTTTTATTTCATACTCAGCCTGTTTGGCATCCAAACATCTCTTCGATCCTCCAGGAAAAAATATCCTGAAGAAAGCAAGATAAACCAGCTTGAATCTCACACCTGCCTCTCAACATTCTCTGACTGCCAGGACAAATTTGCTTTTCTTCTTGGTAAACAGTGAATAATCACTTTCCACAAACACATTGTTTCCAATTTTTAACAGTTTTGTCTTCTGGCACAGTTTTGCCAGGATGAGCTTTTTCTGCTGGTATGACTGCATCTTTATTAATATGGATATTGTATTATAAAAAGAAGTTATGTACCTATCATAACGTTCCATGTTAGTTGTCTTCATCTCGTCTTCTTTCTTGCTTGTTGGGATCGGAGCCGATCCTTGGCTCCGACTCGGCCATCTGCTATAGCTCGAGAGCTGTTTACTGGCTTGAGGCTACCCCTTATCCCATGATGCCTAGCGCTAGCTACCCAGATCTCATTTGTAATAGCTAACCCCAGACATATCCAGAGAATCAACCTGTCCAAACAAACACAAACAGGTTGAGCAAACCTGTCATACTCTCTCAGTCAGTAGAGGAAACAAACCAGATAACACTCAGCCAGTGAAACCAAAACTCCTCTCGATCCAATAGGACCGGGGGATGGAGGGGGGATGCAAGAAAGAAGGCGAGATGAAGACAACTAACATGGAACGTTATGGTAGTTACATAACTTCTTTATGTTAAGTTGTCTATCTCGCCTTCATTTCTTGCCTGTTGGGACAGTGTCCCTAGCACTTATGATCCTGGGTGGCTCATTGGAACAAACTCTTCAGAACAGTGGAACCAAAGTTAGCTCTATTCCTGGAGGCCATGTCTAACTTGTAATGAGAAATAAAGGTATGAGGATTTGCCCATGTGGCCGCGGCACAAATAGAGTCCATGGGCAACCTAGACTGGAAAGCTACAGAAGTGGCCAAAGCCCTAGTAGAATGGCCTTTCGGTTTGGCAGACAATTATTTGTTTCTTAATTGATAAATGAAGGTGATAATGTGAGACAACCACCTAGACAGGGTCACTTTGGAAACTGGGAGACCTTGTTTGCCCCTATCATAAGAAAGGGAGAGCTGATCCAACTTCCTTATATCCTTCGTTCTATGCAGGTAAAAACGCAGTTGTCTATGAACATCCAAAAGGTGTAACTTGTATTCTGCCTTGTTGGTGTAGTTAGGAAAGAATACTGGAAGGACTATGGATTGGTTTAGATTATTTTCTGAGCAAACTTTAGGAAGGAAGGATGGATTAGTTCTCAGCACTACCCTATCCTTATGAAAGACTAAGTACGGAGAATGAATGCTTAGTGCTTGAAGTTCCAATACACGTCTGGCTGAGGTAATAGCTACCAGAAAGAGAGTTTTCCAAGATGGAAACTTAAGGGAGCAGGAAGCTGCCGGTTCAAAAGGGGGCATAATCAAAGAGGTTAGTACCAAATTAAGGTCCCAAGGAGGAGGGGGATTTCTCACTGGGGGCCTAAGGAGAGTAGTCCCTCTAAGAAAGGCTTTACACAACTTATGAGACATGATATTTAGATTAGAAAAGCCAACATGATAGATATGGCCTCTAGTTGAACCCTGATTGTGGCAGAAGCGGACCCAGAGTGAAAAAGCTCAGTTAGGAATTCCAAGATCTCGTGAACTGGGGCTGAAAAGGGATCTATGTTCCTAGCCTCTGCCCAATAAGAGAAATGTCTACATTTGCTAGCATACATCTTCCTAGTAGCCGATTTGTGAGAGAATACAGTAACATCACGCACAGCCGAGGAAATGCTGGGAAGCCTGGCTAGGGTTGGAATTGGATCAACCAAGCTGTGAGCTGGAGTGTCTGGAGGGATCGATGCAGCTCTCCTGATTGATGAACCAGCAGGTCTGGAATAGGATCCAGGGTCCAGGGCTGCTCGAGAAGATAACGGTGCAGGAACGGAAACCAAATCTGTCGAGGCCAGTAAGGAGCAATGAGGATCATTTTGCAACCCAACAATATTGCTTTCTGTATGAGTTTGGGTATAAGAGGAAAGGCGGGAAGGCATAAAGAAGTCCCTGAGGCCAATTGTGGACTAGAGCATCTCTGGGAGAATGACCGGGAAGTGGTAGAAGGGAGAAATAGTTGCTGCATTTGGTGTTGAAGGGGGTTGCAAAGAGATCGTAGCAAGGCTGTCCCCATTTGTGAAAGATGAGATCCGCAACTACCTGATTCAGAGACCACTCGTGAGGCATGAGAATAGCCCTGCTGAGCCTGTCTGCTATGACGCTGGAATTCCCAGGGATGTGCGTTGCAATCAGAAATCATTGGGAGGAAATCGCCCACTGCCAGAGTCTGAGCGCTTCTCGACATAGGGGGTAGGACCTGTTTCCGCCCTGCTTGTTGATGTACCACACTACTGACATGTTGTCCGTCTGAATTGCAATGGTCCCAGGAGGGAGGGAGTCCTGAAGTGCTTGCAACGCTAGTAGCACAGCTCTCATCTCCAAGACATTTATGTGCAGATGGTACTCGTGAGGTTGTCATATGCCTTGGACTGTCCTGCCCTGATAATGCTCCCCCACCCCATCAGTGAGGCATCCATGGTCACTGTGGCAACCAGAGGGGGTTGGATGAATGGTCTGCCCTGAGACACTAGTGGGGAGACCATCCACCAGGAAAGGTGTCTTTTGCAAGTTTCTGTGATCATGATCATGTGAGACATGGGGAGTTGTTGAAAGGACCACTGTGTGAAGAGGAGCCACTGAAGGATTCTCATGTGAAAGCTGGCTAGAGGTATCAGTAGAATTGCCGCCGCCATAGAACCCAGAGTTTGAAGGACCAACCAGACTTGTACCTTTTTGCATTGCATGAGGATATGAACTTGCTGCCGAATCGTGGCCACCCTGTCCGGCGGTAGTCTTGTGGACATACATTTTGTATCTAGATCTGCTCCTATATAGGTAATAGATTGACAGGGCAACAAGGCAGATTTTTCAAAATTTATGGTAATGCCTAATCATGAGAAAATAACCAAAGAAAGGAAAATTAAAAAATTTAATAGAGATAACCTAGACTACCAAAGAGGATGCCCATTTGAGGCACATAGGACTGTGAGATTTATGAATGTTGGACAGGGGGTCCACACCTACTAGAATGTGAGAAAGACCTCAGTCTATTCTGAAAACTAGAGACAAGTCCAATACCAGCACATCAGGGGAAGATTCCTCATTTACTGACAATGATAGTGTTGGACACCAAGAATCACCTAATCATAAAAAATCAAACATTACTGTCCCTTTAGACATGGCACCAGGCATAGAGGTGGACGCAAACACAAACACAGTCATAAAATCCAGTTCCCTGGAGGGATTGATACAAAACTTCTTAACATAACTAACTGTGATTTATCAAAATGTATTGAATCTGTTGGATGTAACACTGTCTGATGAACAAGAAAAACTTTTGAATAAAGGACTTGGATTTGTACCCGGGTTTTTCTCAGATGAATATCATATTGTTAAAGATATCACAAGTTTCTGTCGTAATCTTAACCTTAAACTGTTTTTTGTTGACAGAGAGCCTCAAAGATCTACCGAATTCAGATTTCTCAAATCTGAATTTCAGCCTCCAATGAATAAACATGTGTCTATTTTTATGCAATCTGGTATACTCCGGGCTGTGCAGTACCTACGTGCAGAGCATTGTGTTTGGATTAATGCCTAACTGGGCACAGATTGCGATTGTATAGTCCCTGGCTTGAAGAAGTTGATACCTGGTAGTAGCAGTAAGCAGCCAGTCGTCTAGATAACAAACACATGAAATCCTTGGTGAGTCGTGACCACTGCCATACATTTGGTGAACACCCTGGGGGCTGTGGTGAGACCAAAGGGCAGAGCTCTGAACTGATCATGACTGGCTTCCAGCCAGAAGCGAAGGAATCTCCTGGAGCGCCTGTCCATCTTGATGTGATAGTATGCATCCTGGAGATCTATTGTCCTGACCCAAAAAGGGTAAAATGGACTGATGCGTGACCATCTGAAACTTTGTTGCTTGAACAGAATTGTTTAGTCTGCTGAGATCCAAAATTGGTCTCCAGTCCCCTGTCTTTTTTGGTACCAAAAAGAACCTTGAGTAAGTTCCGGATCCGAGTTGGTCTGCCAGGACTTCCTGGATGACTCTTTTATTCTAGGAGTCTTGAAATTTCTATGGCTGCTTGGGTCCTCAGACTGGGTGGAACATCTGGGGGGGATTTGCTTGATGATAGGGGAGATTGGAAGAAGGGAATTACATAACCTCTGGATATGATTGAGTATACCCATTTGTTTCGCGTAATGTCTTGCCAGGCTTTTGGGTACAGTGAAAGTCTTCCCCCGACTGCCTCCAGAGATGGGCAGTTGGGCAACCCTTCAGGGATGCTGGAAGGGCTTGTCAGAGAAAGGTTCTCTGCTGCCCTGGTTATGCGGACCCCTCTCTGCCTCGAGGGCGATGTCTGTTGTTGTGATTTCCTCCTCTGCCCCTGGAGGAAAAGTCACTACGTGTATCAGGCGAGGCTCCCTGGGATTTCTGAAACCACATTTTTCCACTCTTCTGACCTTTGGGATATGGTCTGGAAGGAGGGGAAAAATGGACTCCCATGGCAGAGAGAGTCTTGCCTTCCTGTTCACACCTAGTGAGAGTGTCCTTCACCTGTGGTCTGAAGAGAAATGAACCGTCAAAGGGGGTGTTGGTGAATGACGCTCTAAAGGGCTCCGCAAAATTACACAGCCGCATCCATGCGTGTCTCCTAAGGGCCACGCCTGTGCCTGCAGCTCTACTCGCACCATCGGCTTCATAGGAAATGAGCCTCATGGAGGAGTTAACCACTGAATTAAGGGTTGCCAGGTGAGAAGCTACTTTAGCTTGAGCCCCTTCAGCTGAGGGATCCTGGAGGGTATCTCCAACCTCTTTAAGGAGATCCCTCTGAAGCCTGGTAAAATGGCATAAGTAATTCAGTGACCTCATGGAAAAGGTCGCTGAAGCAAACATTCACTTCCCATATCTGTCCATAGTCCTAGACTCCTTGTTAGGAGGATGGACAGAGGAAGAAGTTTCTGCTAATTTCTTTTTAGTGACCGCTGCTACTACCATGGCATCCACGGGAACACCCTTGGTAAGGAACTGTTTTGTCAGGGGGTGCAGTGATAAACTTACCGGGCCTCCTCAGGGTTGGTTCCACTGTATCCAGGGCTGACCAAGCCCTTTGAGCCACCACAGACATTAGTGGATCGAAGGGTGGAGACACCCAGGAGGTGGAAGGGCGGGAACCAAACGCATCCAGGAATACAGATTTGTCCTCAGTAGGGGCTAGGGCAGTCCGGTTCCCCCTCTGCCTAAGCATGTCTAGGATGTCCGAAAAGGAAACATCTTCAGAGGGGGATCTCGGGGACCCTTCTGATTCATCCAAATCTGTATCCGAAGTGACAGACTCAGGGGAGTCAATGTGCTTCCTCTTGCACTTCCTCTTCCAAGGGGCCTCCTCTGAATGATCAGGGTAGGCCTCGGAAGAAGAGGAAACACCCAATGGGGTGCTCTGGAGCATCTTTTCCCCATGCTTAGGGTCTGGAGGAGGGACAGAGGTTGACGCAGGCACTACAGGGGACGGAATCGGTGAGGTCGAATGTGGTGCTGACTCAGGGGCCAGTACACTCCTCATGACATCGAAGGCATCCCTGCCACAATGCAAAGAAGGCTCCAACTCAGAGGAAACCGGAATCCTTCTCCGCACTGAGGGGGACAGCTTCGAGGCCAATGTAGGAGCCGAGCTCACCTGCGCCGAAGCTCCGAGAGGGAGAACAGGGTCGGACAAGAGTCCGATGCCACTCACCCCCCCCGGAGCCGACGAGGGAGTCTCAGCGCTCAGATCCCTCGACAGAAAGCACCATTGAGGGGATCGGAGCTGATGATGGAACCGAAGGGGAAATAATTATCAGTGCCGATGGATCCACGATTCAAACCCCAACAAACTCTGGCTCCGAGGAGTCGGAGGAGGAACATCGATGGAAGCGGGCAGAGCAGACACCTGTTGAGGAGGGCTGGATAACATTTTGGCCAGTGCCTGCGACTTCAACAACCTACTGACCACTCTCTCCACGTCGTGGTCTGAGAGTCTAGAGGACCGAGAGGAGTGGGAGAATCTGTGACTGAGGTCACTCTGCAACAGGGGAAACCGAGGGGCCAAATGTATCGACTCTAGAGACGGGGACCTCGGTCTCTTGTAGGTCCAAGATGATTCCGAAGATACTGGTGGAGCCGACTGGGAAGCAGCCTCCTCGGTTCCAGTAGGAACTGAGGTAGTCGGCAATGTTTGGGCCAATGATGGCTCCGAGCTGGGAGCTGACGATTTGGTCAGTTTAGGAGATTTCACTGGCTGAGCCTTGGCTGGTGAAGCCTGGGGCTTAAGGAGACCCCTTAATATCAGCTTATTTTTGCGCTCCTGCAGAACCCTTGGGCTGAATGCATGGCATACAGAACAAGAGTCCTGCAGGTGCACTGTGCCTAAGCAATAGATGCAAGAAGTGTGCCCATCTGTCAGAGACATTTTCTGACAGCATGAGTCACACTTCTTGAATCCAGACACTTTGGATTCTTTAGACATAACTAGTCCTACACAAAAGTCTTTGGACAAAGGCCCAACAACAAAAAACTACAAACACTATAACTACAGTCAAGAAGTTTTTTTTTTTTTTTTTTTTTTTTTTTAATAGGAAGCCTCTAACTTAAATGGCTACCTATGAAGTAAAAGAGAAGACTAAAACTAAATATAAAACACTACAATAAGTATAGCTAGGAAAGGGGAAGTGGGGAGGGGAAGAACTCTCTAACTTAAAAGAGCTCTAAGGGAAAAATAGAATAACACTCAAATACAACAAGCTAATTAACTATAATGTCGAAAGACTAAACTATCAAAAAATAACCCCTAAATCACTAGAAAAAGTATTAAACTGACTAAGAGCCTGAGCCAGTAAGAACGAACCTCGCAGCTGAAGCGGCAAACGAGATCTGGGTAGCTAGCGCTAGGCATCATGGGATATGGGGTAGCCTCGAGCCAGTAAACAGCTCTCGAGCTATAGAAGATGGCCGATCCCAACAAGCAAGAAACAAAGGCGAGATAGACAACTTAACATTTACAGTTACCTCAAAGTTATCCCCTTATATGGGGATTTTTTTGTAAGGGGTTTAGTTTGTCCCCAATTCTAAATTTAGTGGAGAGTTTTTTGGATTTGAAGATTTTTTTGTGCACAAATTGAACGTAGCATTATTTTTTAAGGACAATGGGTATTATGTTGATCATGCTGGTGTTTTATGGAGAACCAGTACTTTTAACCCTCATTTGAATGCTTCATTAGCAGCCTGCAAAACTACATGAGAGGACTTGATATCTTTTAAATCCACTCAATCTTTTTGGAACTTACCTAACGAGGAGGCAAAACTGATAAAATAACTAACTGGAAACAGGGTGATTAGAATTATATAACCTGGCAAAGGTGGTGGTGCTGTCTTAATGGACTGTTTTATGTATTCACAAAAATTCTGCAGTACCTGAACAATGACAAATTTTTTTGTCAACACCAACAAAAATGAAATCAATATAACCTTGTATAATTTAATGGACTGTTTTATGTATTGGCAAAAATGCTGCAGTATCTGAACAGTGAGGATTTTTTTGAAATCAGTATAATCTACACTCAGATCAATTTTTGGTTGAAAGACATTGTAACCAGGTAAGACTTGGACTGAATATCTAAAGGTGGACAAGCTAGTTATACCAAGAATGTTTGGGATCCCCAAGATATACAATTCCATAAAAGATCCTCCACTTTACCCTACTGTTGCTGGTGCTGGGTCAGATACCTAAACCTTGGTCAAATTTGTGTATTTCACTTTAAATAATTTTTTTGTTGTTGACCAAAAGCACTTTCAAAGGATACTTGGCATTTTTTAAATTAATTACATATAATTCACTTTGACAAGAATGTGCTTTTTTTGGTGATACACAGAAAGATCTTTTTTTTTTTTTTTGGTCATCCATCATCATGAGGGTTTATTATGGTTCCATGATGCCCTAATAAATGGGTCTGACCTTTCTTAAAGCAGGATCAACCTACCAGTAGAAGGTATGGAAATGGTTTTGACCAACAATTTTGTGTTTTTTTGAATCTGAGAAAGTTTTACGTGGCTATATTCCCTCGGACACAAACAGATGAAAACTTGACCAAAGTTGTCTCACACACTTTTAATAAGTTAAAACAGTAAAATAAAATGTTGTATTAAGCGCTTTCGTCCAGTCAAAAGTGGACTTCATCAGAATACATTTCATTATACTTTTTTAACTTTCTTTTTTGTATCCAATACCATTTCTCCCATCCAATCTCTGTTTTACATTCATTAACTGCCTCCATATACTTTTAAAGGTCTATTACCCATTTTCACAACACATTTTAAAATATATATTTTATACAAGTACACATTCACACTCATTGACAATAGAAGGGTTTAAATACAAAATTCTTTCACTTCTCCATATGATTCTTATGAGTTTAAAATATCACATTTTTAAATAATTTAGAAATATGTCTTAAGTTGCGACTTAAGTTACAGCAATCAACCTCTAGTTTACCTCTTCAGCTTTATAGTTCAACCAGGGTTGGATACTAATGTGCTCATTTAAGCCTAGGGGGTTGGTAGCCTGTAATTTAATCTACCATTTCATTTCATTTCCCTAATTTCTAAAAGTGTCTTCATATGTCCCCCTGGGATTAATTTTAATTAGGTCAAGTATTCTGAACTTGAAATTGGAGGGCTGAGGACAATATCTTGGATGCTTGTATAGGGCATTAGTTTCTACATTTTTTTTTGATATATAAATGCTCATAGATTCCTTCTACAAAACATCCCTCCGTCTTCCCCACATACTATCCTGGGCATCTGAAAGTGCTTAATACTTTTTATTTTGTTTTAACTTATTAAAAGTGTGAGAGACAACTTTGGTCAAGTTTTTGTCTGGTTGTGTCTGAGGGAATATAGCCACGTAAAACTTTCTTGGTGTTACAGTGTTGTTCATTTTTTAAGACTTTTTGGTGATGTTGGCTATTTCACATGGATACTCGACGATTTTCCATCCATTTTTTCTCCTGTCCATCAGGAAGAGTTTGAGTGAGTTAATTCTGAGTTTGCAATAGTTAAAGGGGAATTGACATGCCTTATTGATTTGCTCAGTCAACCGGAGAACAGTACCTGCAATGGAATTCCTTGTAACTCCTCCCCAGTGTCCACTATGAATACAGAACATGTTTGCATACGGAAGAGTGGTGATTCTAACAGAAGAAGTGAGATCGAAGACAGGAATGGTGCATTACATACTTCGCCAAGTTCGTTTGATGAACAGAGAGGAACAAGGCGCAAAGGTACTGTGACTAAAAATGTTAAAAATGTCAAAACTTATTCTTCAGTAGTGTGCGGCTCCATGAAACAGGCCAATACTTTACAAAGTAACAACACGCGATTTACTCCTATGGTGCAAAAAGAACAGCATGTTACATTTGTTTCTGAACTAAATGGAAACAAACTGGAAATAGAAGTGTTGGTTAACAAAGATTTTAACTTTAATTCTTATGGAAAAGTGATGTGCAATGTACCAGCACATGAGACTAGCAACTAGTTTGGTACATTGAAGGAACAAATCTTTATTTTAGAGAGAAAAAAACTTTTGAAATTAAAATCCTTGCAAACTGATAATAGTTATTTAAAAAAATTTTTAGAGTTAAAGATAGTCCTTCAGGGACGGCAAATTTTTAAATTACCATATGGGTTGAACTATACTGATGTTTTATATGGTAAATTGATGGAAATGTATGATAAATTTAGGTTTGAACGTATGGAAAAGATGATTAAAAATAATGAATTTACAATACAAGCATTGAGTAAAGAGCTGATAGAGGCAGATAAAAATATTAAGAAGGACCTATTGTTTGACCAATGAGAAGGATTTTATGAAAAAAGGTTAACAAAAGTTAACAGAAGTGAGGGCATTTTTAGAAGGAAACTGAAGAAAATAGAAAGAGACCAGCAATAGTATCTAGATAGTACAGCCTATCCAATTGAGGGACAAAAGAATGTTATACTAGAAAAAGAAAAAAATGAAAATTTTAGAAATTATAAAGGGACAAAGTGACAGTATAATCAGGGGCAGAGGAGGAAGGATTTTTTTCAACCCCCACAGAACAAAGAATGGAGAAATATACAACAAAGGGAATAGAGGGGGGGAACCCAGGAAACACAGGAGATAGGTAAGTACAACAGGTGGTAGGAAATATCGAAACACTTGAAATAGAGATATGCAAATTAAAATAAATGGAGTGATTCACTCTTTTCAAGATTTCAACATTTTTAACTATACAGATCAACAGATTAAGTTGGAGCATTTTTCTTTATTTCAAAATGGATTAAAGTATGTTCCAACAAAAGGTTTTGATGTAATAGATTCTATAATACAAACTGTTTTGTTAGAAAACTGAATCTAGCTGTATACTTCAATGAACAAGAGGAAGGTGTACAAAACGTTAAGAAGGTACACCAAGTTTCAGATGTGAGAAAAAAAGAGTTGTTTCAACCCCCACTACATCTGGTACTTAATACCTTAGAAAAAATCATAATGGAAGATTTATACAAATTGAAAGGAAAAAAATCAGAAAAGAAGTAAAGTTTATGAAAATCTATTGCAAAAAGAAAAAGAACTTTTGGAACAACTATGCAAAGATAATAAGGTTAGAATAATGAAACTGGACAAAGGGGGGGGGGTGCATTATTTGACAACCAGGACCATTCAAGGGAATTTTTTATGATATTAAATGATAGTGTAACATATAGTCCAGTTTCTATTAATGAAGTAAATATAGGTTATCAGAGAATATACTTGTTTTTAAAGGAATACATTTTAGAAGAGAGGATTACCCTTGAAACATACAAAACCTTAAAAGTGAAACATCCTTATACCTCAACAGTATTTGGAATCCCAATGGTCCACAAAGACGTAACTAAACCCACATTCAGATTAATAGTGGCAGTGAGGGGGTCAAAAACCTATCCAATATGGGTGGTTATAGACAGTTGGTTGAAGCAAGTAGTTAACCTAGTACCACACCTTCTTAAGGATTCGTGAGACTTTTTTGGGAAGGTTAAGACAAGAAGTATGGTCAAAAGGTTTAATATTCTTGACAATAGATGTGGTAAATGTATTTTCTTCAATCCCTAAACAAGAGGGATTAGATTACTTTTACAATGCAATGAAAAGGATAGTTAAGTTTTTGGAGGACAAAATGAGCTTGACAGTGGAAATGATGTCACTAGTACTGGATTACAACTATATTTATTTTGAGGGAGAACTATACAAGCAAGAAAAAGGTGTAGCGATGGGGCCCCCTGTGCTCCCATATACACTAATATGGTTCTTTTAGAGCGGGAGTATGCATACATTTTTAAGTCCAAATTCCAGAAATCAATAAAATTATATTTAACATTTTTAGACTATGTATTTATCTTGTGGGATTGAACAGAAGGGTACATAAACATTTTTAGAGAATACTTAAACAAAACAAGTAGCTTCTTGAGTTTCACCCACAAGTATAGCAAAGATTCTATAAATTATTTGGATATGTTAATTAGCAAAACAGAAAAGGGCTTCAAATCGAAGATCTACAGAAAACCTACAGCAAGCAATACACATTTAGAATTTGGAAGTGAACATCCACAGTTCCAAAAAAAGGAACATTGTAAAAGGACAATGTGTGTGAGTAGCCTGTATGACTTCAGAAAAGGGCGATCTAGATTATGAGTTAGATACAGTGGAATAAATGTTTGTGGCAAGACATTACCCCCCTAAAATGGTGAAACAAATTAGAAAACAGGTACAAGAACAGTGGGGGACAAAATACATTCCACTATTAGGTAAAGGAATACCTTTACAACTTTAGAAAACAGGAAGGAGGATTTCAAAAGGGCTCTTGTTGCAGAATTTGGTTCACATTCAGAGGAAGTAAAGAAAATAGTAAAGGCAGGGTGGGGTATACCCAGAAATTTACCACATATTGGCGGTAAATACCCTTTTTAGTTACAACACAGGATGGAATCTTTGAGGGGGAATGTAAGAATGTTAATAGCAGAGAGGTAATTAAAGAGGGAACTAGAAAGTGTGGAAGATGTGCTCAATGCACATATATTTTAGAAGATGTTAATTTAAGCTTACAAAATGGCTTACAGACAAAAGTGCAGTTTCTCAGGGGCAATTGCAACTCCAAACAAATTAGTATATTTAGCAAAATGCATGGGATGCCCAGGATACTATGTGGGGAAGACAGAGAGATGTTTTCGTAGAAGGATCTATGAGCATTTATAGGATATCAAAAAGAAAGTGAAACTAATGCCCTATACAAACATACAAGATATTGTCCCCAGCCCTACAATTTCAAGTTCGGAATACTTGACATAATTAAAATAAATCAGGGGGGATGTGAAGACACATTTAGAAGTTAGAGAAATGAAATGGCAGATTAAATTACAAGCTGCCAACCCCCCAGGCTTAAATAAGCACATCAGTATCCAGCCCTGGTTGAACTATAAACCTGAAGAGTTAAACTAAAGGTTGATTGCTGTAAATTAAGTTGCAACTTCAGACATATTTTAAATTATTTTAAAATGTGGCATTTTAAACTCATACGAATCATATGGAGAAGTGAAAGAATTTTGAATTTAAACCCTTGTATTGTCAATGAAGGTGAATATGTATACTTGTATAAAGTATATATTTTATAATGCATTATGAAAATGGATAGTACACCTTTAAAAGTGGATAGAGGCATTTAATGAATGTAAAATAGAGCTTGGATGGGAGAAAATGGTATTGGATATAAAAGGAAGTTAACAAGTATAATGAAATGTATTCTGATGAAGTCCACTTTTGACTGGACGAAAGAGGGTAATACATTTTATTTTATTGTTTTAATTTATTAAAAGTGTGTGAGACAACTTTGGTCAAGTGTTCGTCTGGTTGTGTCTGAAGGAATATAGCCACTTAAAACTTTCTTGGTGTTACAGTGCTGTTCACTTTTTAAGGACTTTTTTTGAATATGAATATTTCAAACAAGTGTTAGGTGTGGCCAAGGGGGCTTCTGCAGCACCACTGTTTGCAAATATCATTCAATGGTGGTAGGAAAAGTAATTTATTTTTAAAACAGACTACTCAATTAACATCAGGACCTACCTGGGATACTTGGATGACATTTTCATCCTTTGGTCAAGTGACTTGGATGGGTTTACTGAATTTTTGATTTACATCAACACCACCACCTCATGTTTGGTGTTTAAAGGGCAGTTGAAGCAAACAAAGTTGATTTTATGGATGTCACTATCAGTAACAAAAAAAAAAAAAAAAAAAAAAAAAAATTATGGACAGCTGCATTTTCTTACAGCAGCCACCACTCCCTATGGCAAAAGAAAAACGTGGTCAAGGATCAGTTTATCAGGTTGTCCCATCTCATTTCTGATGAAACAACATTTTTGGATGAAGTCAACAAGATGATCAAAATATTTCAAGATAAACACTATTCCACTGACTTTACTCATGTTTTCAAAAATGAAATAATTAAAAGTAGGTCCCACCATTATAGACCAGTGTTGATGTACAGCCTTCCTGATTTGGAGACTAAGGCAAATGTAGTGGCTGATGACAATCAAAGGTTCTTTTGTGACAGTAAAACCAGGAATTTAAGAGGGCCATTGTGGTTTCAGTGAGGTCACTAATGAGGTAAAAAATATCCTCCAGAGGAACTGGCAGAATTTTATAACAACACAATGTATGGGCATACTTTTAGGCAACAGCCCCACCATGTTTTTTAGAACAGGGTCTAATTTAAGAGAGATTTTTGAAAAAGGTAGTAGAAGCAGGTTTAACTCTAATGTGGCTTCTAAGGGCATGTCCAAATGCAATGTATGTGCCCAGTGTAGATATAGTGCAGAAGGGGTGAACTTTGTGGTAAGGAATTTTTCAAAACCTATCCCAACAGCAAATTCATCTAACACCAAAGGAGATATCTATTTAGCACAATGTATTTTTAAGTTGGTAAGATTATAAATGCTTTAAAAGTCAGGATTTACCAACATACATATGCAATTAGTAAAAGGGACAACAGTAATGCACTATATAAACATTCCAAGGATTGTCAAAATTTCAAGAAATTTATACTCTTTGTTTTGGAGAAAGTTTTATTGTTTGACAGGGGGAGTAACTGGAAGTTTTATGCTGAAAAACGTGAACTATATTGGCAAGTATTGGGTGCCACACCTCCCCAGGCATCAATGACAGGGTGTCCATTAACAATCTTTTATTTTTTAAAAGGATGCACATTTAATTGCTTGGTACAACTGATATTTCATTTTAATATTAGGAACATTTAAAACTTTTTATCTAGCATCTCAAACTTATTATTTTGCGATTGAAATTTGTTTTAAATTTTATCTATTTCAAACTGTGTTTACATGGTTTTAATATTTTATATATGCAATTTAATACTTCCACCACAAGATGGCTCTGGATCTAATAATTACAAAAGGATGATCTATTGGGGAGATATTTGTCTGATGAAGTTCAGCTCACTTGTAATGGATGAAGCCCTTATGAATTAAACTTTTTGGGTGCATCTTGCCTCTTATGAACTAAACCTTTTGGGTGTATTTTGCACTTCCCTTGGAGTCTGCATTTTTTTTTACAGGTATTGGCTTACATTCTAATGGGCAGGAACATGCACTCAATATGCCCTTTCAATTAGTGAATCATGCTGTAGAATACCTGTCCAGTTGATTATTTGTGTTTTCATGATATTAATACAGACTGTTCTGTTCAGTGCCTTTTGTACATCAGAAAATATCACGTTTTCTCTGCATGCTCTGTTTTCTCGTAACTCTACCATTTTTTATAACAGGTCTGATGAGAAGCCCCACACTCAGCCAGCCTTTTCTTCATTTCAACCTCTGATTTTTGCACTTTTATTAGTTCATCTGAATAGCAAAACTTTCTTCTATTTTTTACAGCATTTTTGGTATTTGAGATGATATCTTCCTTCAGTATTTCATTTATTTTAATCAGCTCTGAGGACATATGATTAATTTTTCCATCTAAATTACTGGAAGCCATCTCTTTTACTAAACCTGAAGCTTGAATTAGTTTTTACTGAACAGCTACAGGATTCTTCCCAGATGGTGTTTCTTTTCTTTTTTTCTGATTGGCTTTGTTTCAGGTTCTCAATTTATTTTTCACTGACATCCAGGCAGTGTACTTACTATCTAGTAACTGAATTTTTACCCAAGCAGAAACTTTCACCAGCCTTTATTATTGTTTCTGTTTTCACACTAGGAGAACTGAAATTAAGCTGCTGATTAGTGTGCAGCAATCTTGGAAGTCTCCTTTCCCCCTTACTTTGAGGGTTAGGAAAATACAGGAAGATGAATGGACTAATTCAGAGACATTTCAGTAACCACCTTATGTTTAAAGGACAGATTAGTTCTAAGGATACCTCGTCCTTATGTAAAATTAGAAAAGGTGGAATAGACATGAGGGTAGTGACTCAGATAATTTTATCAGACATTGAGGCTACAAGAGAAAATTTCCCATGTACAAATTTTTAAAGAAGCAAATTGAAAGGTGGTAAAATAAGTCAGTTCCTTGAGAACAAAATTCAGGTCCCAGTGAAGAGGAATAGATTAGGGCAGGATGTGGAGGACATATTTTAAGAACTGTTTGAACTCAAAGTGTTAAGAAAGCAGTGGATACATAGGTAGATAAAAGTAGCTAACAAATATACCTTAACAGTAAGATGGAACTGAACAGCTAAAACAGATACTGGAGGGTAAAATAAATCCTTGCTTGGTAGATATGCAGTCCTATCTTCTGGCACCAAACCGACAATTTTTCTCCATTTTGAAATGTATGTTTTTCTAGTTGCAGGTTTCTTACCCTTGTTTATTAGCTATAACATGTTCTCAGAATAACAGTGACTAAAAGAAGCTAAAAGCCTGTCATCAATACTGAGAGATTGAATGTATTCAGGTTTGTGTGAATTACAGTGCCTTTCTGTTGTGTGACGAAATCCATTTTGGGGATAATTGTGGTTATTGTCCTTGGCTAAGTGGAAAAGAAGGAAGAACTAATGTTGTCTTGGTCAAAAGGGAATCACCCAGAGAGTACTGGGATTATTCTCCTGAATCATTAGGAGGATGTTTGAATGAGAGGAGTGGGGCATGCAGGAATCTGCCTTTCCATAGAAAGGAAAAGTCATACATTCTCCAGGCTTCACTGGAAGAAATCCTGGAGCAAATCTTTGAGTTCATGTGGTTTAAAATCTAGCAAAAAAACTCCATTTCTGGTGTACTCTACTGGTGATCAATCTGTAGAAAGACATCTCTGTTCAACATCCATTCATGAAGATCTGCCATGGATCTACTTAGTCTGCCAAGCTGTTTTGTTCTGATGGAACAGACTGTATGGAGGAAAAGATTGTGATGAATAACAATATCACAAGCAATCACTGCCAATCTGCAGATATGACAATATTTTGTGTCCCCGCAAAACATTTGTTGACAAGACAATGGTGCTGTCTTGTCAGAACTTGAAATGATCTTGGAGACCAAAGATAATGGAAAAGTTGTAGAATAAAAATGAATCCTTTAATTTCTTTTGTTTATTGTCTCTCAATTTTAAATTCATTGTCCCCTGAAACCATTTGAACATACTCCCAGGTGCTGTTTGATGTATCTGTACATAACTTTCTCAGAGGAGGACTAAGAAAAGAACTCCAGGGTTTGTCCTTATCTGAGTGATCCACCAAAGAAGTTTTCTTCACAAAGGGCATGACAGGAATTGAGTGGCCAAATAGATTTTAGGTACAATAGAACTATCTTCATCTGCAGTCTGGCATATGAAATAATTTGAATTGTGGATGCCATGTATCACAGAGCTCTCAGAATTGGTCTTGCAGAGGTCAAATAAATGCTTGTCAGGGATAGAAAGTAATCAGTCAGTTAAAAATTGAATCTTGTCTAAAGGAGGAATGGTCATCATTAGAGATGTGCTTGAGATGGCAACCAATAACACCACAGAATGAGAGAGAAGATGACTAGACTTGTTGAAATTCAGGCTGAACTCTAGGTTGTGGAAGAGACTGACAATAAACTGCATGTCTTGAAGATTCCGAAAAGGTATTGCTCAAATCAGAAAGACATCAAGATATGCATATATGTGGACACCTTAGAGTCTGCGGAATATTATGACATGGGCTATTTAATTTGTAAAAACTCTTTGAATAGTGAAAATATGGAAATGCAAAGTGGTAAACTGAAAGTGTAGTCCAAAGGCTGAGAATATTAAAAAAAATGTCATGTGAACAGGATGGATGGGGTATGAAGGCAAGGATCCATGAGATCCAAGATACTCAGAAAATCTTTTGAAAGAACCAAGGAGAAAAAATTTTGGAGAGTTACCACACTGAATTTTGTGATGTTCAAAAAGGTGTTCAGCGTAAACAGATCTGGAAATGATCTCCAGGCACCTTCTTTTCTTAGAACTAGGAAAAACGTGAATGGAAGCCTTTTTATTTCTGATTGGAATGAAAGGGTTCTATTACATCCTGGTCTAGAAGATACGAGATGATGGGAGAAACCAAATGTAGCTAGTTTGCAGGCACTTGTGGAATAGAATGTTGAACAGTAATACAATTCCATTATATTGCTGTATACCCTTTTTGAATGATACACATAAACTAAAAGTCTGTTGTGATATTTTCCAGTGGGAAGTCTATGAGAAAGTTTGTCGGAAAATTTGGAGGGTGAAAAGGCCAATGTTGAGGGGAAGAGATGAGGTAGGTAAGAAGCTGAAATGCCTATTTCAAAAAGTTCCTTTGGCAACTTTAAAATCAGATTTGGACTTGTTCTGCCACTTCTTTTTGAATGATTTGCCTCTCTGCTGAGCAGTCTTTTTATGGTAGAAGGGATCTGATTTTGACGGTAATTTCTTTAGGAAAATGGGGAAAAAACATGGCTTGAACCCTTGAGTAACTTCACCCTTTTCTTCTACTTTTTTTTTAAATCACAGCTGAAGGGATACCAAAAAGGTAGCCTTTTTTTCAGGAGGTCATCTAAATGTTTAGTTTTGACATCCTCTAAAACTGAATGGAGCTTCAGCCAAGAAACCCTTCTCAGAACATGATCTGCCACAGCATACGCACACTTAAATGGAATGACATGCAACCTGAGAGGCAGGAGAAATCATATTTTGAAAAGCACATTTAGAGTCACTGTCAAGATGATTAGGAATACAGTTGGTCATGTTGTCAAAAACAGATAACAGGTATCTGATAATAGGTGTTTGGTAGTTAACAGCATGGACAGCTTTTGAGGGTTTCTGAACAAAAGCCTGACACACAGAACAGTCCCTAATGTTATAATCGGGTCCTAGGCAAAAAAGCCTCTGGCTGTCTTATATACTTACATGGAATTTACCTACCACAGAGGTATCTACCTCTGTTAGGTTACATGAACAAAATACTGGAGTTAGCACTATTAAAAATGAGGAAATGTCCCCAATATGGTACTAAGATTTATCTTACAAAGGTAACTGGTTCCTTTCAAACAGCTGACAGACCAAGCTAGAGATGGAAGAATTGTTTCCAGATTAGAGGCAAGAAGGTTTGGAGGGTTTTTGCAGTTGTATGTACCCCATGTATCAGCATGTAATCCTTGTGGCTATGTTAAAGTTCAGACATAGAGAACACACTGAAAGAGCAATTAAGCTTTGGCATAATGGCTGTATGTATAGCATCCTCGGGCAAGATGCATGCCATTTTTCAGGATTATTGCAACAGTGATTCAATGAACATCCCAGGTTCCCTTAAAAGGGCAGACATATCTGGCAAGGGGAGCTCAAAGCTCCATACCTAAAAGGGCAACCACTGGGTAGGAATTATAAATGACATTTGTGTAATATGAGGCAACACTATGGGACTACAAAATAAAAAAAAAAATGTATTCACTACAAGTAAGCCCATGATGCGGCATAAAGTGTTCAACATCCTGTAGGATTTGTCACAGTGGCCAACACTTGGGAAGACTATGATGTCTGAGTGTAGCTAAAAAAAAAGTCCACCCCCCACACTAAGCAATGTGAAAACAGAGCCACAGGGACACATGGTAAAATACAGGGGTGCAAGGGACTTATGATAATTGTAGATGTTCAAATGATCTCTGCTGCAGTATCCTAAGCTATATGGGTTATATCTTGCCAAGGCTATAACAGCTGGCCAGCTTACAAAGCTTCATAGCACCTTCCATGGCCCAGTTAGTCAGTTTGAGCTGAGGTGAGGTGAATAAAAGGTTTGGGAACCAAGCCCTTCAGGTTCATAGGTTCATTGGAGGTTAGTAGGCTAGTGGCACTAAAGTCCTTACAAGACTAGCCATGTTAATCCTATGTTTCCTCAATTGTTCTTGGTTAAAATAATGTAATTTGACGAGTGATTCTATGATAAACACTGACTACCCTGTCCATGAGGGACATGGGTGCCACCTCCAGGTTGAATTTACTATCTCCCATCGATTTGTCCAGGTTGTGCTTGAATAGGGTCAGTGAGGAGCTCTGCTTCATGTGAACTGGAAGTTTATTCAGCAATCTCTGGGAGATATATCTGTCTCTCCAGCATGTTCTGTTACTGTCACAAGCTAGGTTAAGATCCCTAGAGCGAGTGACTTGTGCAATTTGACTTGCAGATGTGCAGCATTTCCATCAGGGCAGGGTCAGAGACAGGCCTGTAGGCCAGGCACAAGTTATCGCTCAGCAGCCTATATGACACAGAGTACAGTGACAGGGTTTTCAGTCTATCCATGTAAGTCATGGTTTGGAGGCCCTGTATTTTCTTGGTGAGAAACCTTTGTGGCCTTTAAAGCTGTTGCAGGTGTCTGGTGAGGTAAATGCAGAAGAGAGCATTGCACTATATTAATGGTCTGATGACAGTCAAGTATAATGGAGTTATAAAATACTTAGACCTGGATATGATGCAGTTACTTATGAGATGTGAAATGTAGAAGGCATTCCTTACCACTGTGGAAACTTGGTGGTTGAAGTTCAGATTGCTACCTACCTGTGTTTCCAGATTTAACACCAATGGGTTTGAAATTAGTGGGCATTGTCAATATTATAATTAGAAGGGAATTTTGCTATACCAAAGGGGATAATAATGCACTTTTTTCTGCTTAGTTATAGGCCATGACTTTGGCACCAGTCATTTGTCTGTGTTATCCCCCTCCTGTAATATGTTAACATCATTGGGGGACTCAATGATTGCATCCAATTTGCAGTCATCAGTGAACTTGGTAACCCAAAATCCATCTACTTTAGCCTGGACTTCTGAGAAATAGATTGCAAACAGTAAAGGGTCCAGCACAGATCCCTGTAGTATGCCACTGGTGATGGGTCAACTGGTAGAGGTGGATTCACCAACTTTGACAGTATTTGTTCTTTCGGTGAGCTAACTGGCTACCTGTCTAGTGATGTAAGGGTTAATCTCCAGGTGGGAGACTTTTGCAATGTTACCTGGGTGGGGGATTGTGCCAAAAGCCTTGGCTAGGTTAAGATAGGCAGTATGTGCTGTCCTACCTTCATCCAGGTCTTTGGTGACTTTCTCTAAGAAGTCTAATAGGTTTAATAAGCATAATCTAGCCTTACAAAAGCCAAACTGAGTTGGGTCTAGAGTTTGAAGGTCACCTATGCCCTTGTTGAGAAGGTCCCTGATGATTCTTTCCATAGCCTTACAGATGAGGCTGGTTAGACTTATGGGTTTATAGTTCCCAGGGTTGGTTGATGGCCTGTCTTTGTTTAAGGGGATTACTATTGCTGTTCTCCATTCTGCTGGAAGAAAGACATTTCTCAGGTTATGGTTAAACAGAACACCAAATGGGTCTGCTAGGTTCTGTTTTCGATTGTTTAATAAGCAAATTGGGATGTTATCTGGTCCCACCGAGGCCTGTTTTTGGCCTTGGAGAATGCAGATATGACCTGGTCTCTAGAGATACTAGGCAGAGGACTGGTGTCAGGTATGCTTTGAGGTATGGCTGGTGGGGACAGGGGGCTGAATCTTGCACCAAATCTGTCTGCTAGCAGATTGTTAATTTCCTTCAATATAGTATGAGTGGTACCATCTACTACCAGTTTGGCACATAGCTGGGCATTTCCATTTACATTTTGGATGTAGTTAAAAGAACGTCTTATTATTATCATCCTTAGCTAGGGATGCTATTTTAGCTTCATAATTAGCTTTAGAGGACTTTACCTGTGTAGGGAATTCTTCATCTGCTGAGTCAGTTCCCTCTTGTTCTTAGACATCAGTTTCTTCCTTTTGTTATGTAACCTGTTTATTAGACATCCGTTTCTTCCTTTTGTTATGTAACCTGTTTATACTTGAGGTCCACAAGGGTGGCTTTTTTTTTCGGGAGGAGCTGGTTTTAATCCGGTCAGGTACAGCTGATTCTATACAGTTGCTTAAGTGTTTATACAGGGCATTTGTGCACACCCCTGCATAGGAATCATTGCTGTCTGTAAGGGTGAGGGCTATAAAACTTTTTAAACCATCATTTAGTAGGCTGTAGTTTGCTTTGAAAAAGTTTTTAGATTTTTGCTTCTGTGGTGTTGACAGGTTCAATAGCTACTTCGAATGAGACTGATTTATGGTCCAACCTTACCAGGGAAGGCATCATATAAGGGGAGTGCAGTGCCCCCCCCATGTCGGTGAATACTATGTCTAGGACATTTGAGCCCCTTGTGGGTGTGCAGACTACCTGTTCCAGAGCATTTATACTGAAAAAGTCCAGGAACCTCTGGGTGAGTATGTTCATGCTCATGTATGTCACCCAGTCGATGGAAGGATAGTTGAAATCTCCCCTGACTAAGGTGTTGGGCTGTATGTTGAGTGACTCCAGTAAGTCCAGGTAGGTGGTGTGGTTTTCTTGGTTCATGGTGGGGCACCTATAGCTAGCAATGATGTGGTAGGGTATTTTGCCTGTAGTTAATTGGACATGGAGTAGTTAGAGAGAGTTGCACTTGTTTGACCAGTCTCAAGGTGTACTTGGCTTTAATGAAGATGGATACACCTCCACCTTTGGATCTTTCACACTCATTTTTGAGGTCTGAACATGTAGAAGGCATTGTAGCCTTGCACAGCTGGGGTGTTCTCCATCATTTTGAACCATGTCTCAGTGACTGCAGAGATGTCATCTTCTTCCAAGGTGAGGAGTGCTTCCAGAGAGTGCAATTTCATGTTTAGACTCCTAGCATTAAGCATCAGAACCTTGAGTTTGTCTCGAGTAGATTTCATTACAGCAGACATTTTGTTTTGACATTGCCTAAAAAAGGAACTATGGGGGAGGCAAGCACCTTTGCCAGCATCCGAAAGCCTAAGGGAGACAGGTGCAGTCCACCTCTGACAAAGCAGCATGTCCTGTCAACCATGTCTTCCAGGATACGAAACCCTAGGGGAGACAGGTGCAGACTATCTCTGGCAAAGCAACATGACCTGTCAACCATGTCTTCCCAGGCTGACAGATACTGGATCTCCCTGGACTGACACCAGAAGCTAAGAATTGTTATAAAGTCAATTATTTTTTATTTTCTGATGAGTACCACTGCATATGTGCATTTGTGTGTCATGACCACATTTTGTGTGAGAGGTGATGTGTGTGTGCTGACAACCTGTTGTCCGGTTTGTTGTTACATGACAGAATATTTTTCCAATTTTATAGTGTAATTACTTCTCTCACATAGGATATTTGTTTGTTTTAGGTGTAAGTGGTTGTCAGTATACATGAGGTAATTACTACATTGCCTCAGGATGCCCATGTCAATCATGCTGGCTGGTGAAACAATAGGAAACTGCCAGTCTATAATACCAAGTGTTTACCATATGTGCCACTGGGAAAGGGAGTAGGAGTGGGCTAGATTGACCAGTTGTTGTGCTAGGACTAGCAAAGGTGCTTTTTCTATTGAAGGCTATGATGATAAGTGTAGCAACGTTGCTCAGTGCACCCGTAGTGTAGTAAGGAAGCTTGGGACCATTCCCCTGACAGATGCCTAGGGAAAATTTGAGTTTCAAGGTGTTTGTGTCGATACAGGGCACCATCAACCTCTGTTTCATGGTGCACTGCAACTCGCAAACGTGAGGCTTTTAAGATAATCTATAAACAGAAAAGCACACAATGGAACTTCCTCCATCAATCTCCAGCTCAGCCAAGGCTGGATCCACACTATTCTGCCAAAAGGGTGCAGGGTAGCCCTTCTTAATGTAAGATGGCTGGTTTAGTGCTCAACTGTATCAATAACAGGCCAAATTCATCAGGTCTGAATCTACTCTATGATATCTAGATATCAGAACAGTGCAAATCAAGAGCAGAGAAGTGCAAAAAATACCTGAAGCTCTTATGTGTGTTTCCCAGCTCAGACAGACCGGGTAAACACATACTGCCACTAGATGAATTATCCCAGTCCTCCTAATATAAAAAAGAACAGTAAAGGAATGTAGAGATTGAAATGCTATCACAAACAAATTTAAAGATATAGATACAGAACTGTACTTTAAACAGCTTATAAAAGTACTTTGAATAAATGAGCCAAGAGCCATTCAATTGTACAGAATTTATAAAGCCACTAAAAAACAATCTTCTGGTCTCCTATTTATGAGCTTGCCTTGGTGGATTTTGTGTGATTAAAAAGCCCTCCAGCCAATAAAACTACATTCAGAAATCTCAAGCGTTTCCCCAACCTAAACACACCAGGCTACCTGCCAATGTACTAGATGTAAAATCCACTGACCTCCTTTGATATAAAAACAATTGTTTGCTAGCGTGTAAAAATACACTACTTTATCCAACAGCTAGCTACATAATGAAGTCAGATTAAGTAGAACAAACAATATAAGCACAAGGAAAGGCAAATAAATAATTCAGGATATCAGTGCTTTCATGCCAACTAAGGCAGGAAGGCTGAGCCCTGAAAGGACATTACTGGAAACAAACAAAATAATCTCTACACCATCGCATAACAAATACACTAAAAACAAGAGGAAGGAGGGAGCGGTTACTCCAGTAGAGATTCTTTGAACATTTATTGCTATGTTAAATTTACTTATACAACTATACTATGTTCTTTATATTGATCACTGCTACAGCCTAAGCTATATGGGTAAATAACTACAGCATATAAAAACTGGGAGGTGGAAGCAGAAGGGTCCAGGAGGCCATGAAGAATGATCCTAGCAAAGCTGGACCTAGACTTGGAAAAGGAATCGAGATTGTAATACTTTGTAAAAGTATATACAGACAACCAAGTTGCTGCTTCTAGGATACTTCTAGAGTCTGACCCTTTCCAAAAAGCCATAGATGAAGCTAAGGCTCTACTTAAATGGGCCTTGACCCTGCTAAAATAGTTTTGTTGTGGTGGGAATGACAAATAGCATGAGAAAACCACTTGTTTTGACATAGGTTGCCCCTTAATACCTTCACAAGAAATGAACAACTGACTAGAAGTTCTGAAAGATTTTGCTCTGTCAAGACAGTGCATGAGTTGCCCACCTACATCCAAGGTATGAAGTCTCTTTCTCTCTTATTTTTGGGTTCAGAGAAGAACACAGGGAGAAGGATAGTTTGGCAGAAATTAAACTCAGATACCACTTTAGGCATAAAAGGAGGATTAGTTCTCCAAGAAATCCTGTATCTGTGGCAAATGAGAGAAGGTTCACCCACCATAAGACCTTGCAACTCAGATACTCTTCTTGCAGAGGTCAGAGTAATAAGTAAAACTGTTTTCAATGTTAAGAACTTCAAGTTAGCCAGATAAGTTATGGTAACATGTAGCAAGTGTTAAGATCTGAAGGAGGAGTCAATAGTTTTCTTGGAGGGTTATGTAATACACCTTTCAATAACATTTTGACCTGAGAATGCCTTGAAAGAGGGAGATCTATGGGCAGACATTCTGAAATGGCCGATGACTGAACCTTGAGGCATAGGAAAGCAACTCACACAAATATTGTAAAATAAGAGAAACACTAGCCCTGAATGGATGCTATTTTTGGGACCAACTACCATTTGCTTATAAATGCTTTCCTACTAACATGCTTTCCTGCCTTCATTAATACCTGCTGCACATCCTCAGTAAACAGGTGCATAAAAAGGTATCAAGACTGTATCATCCAGGCTGTCAGTTGTAGTTGATTGATGTTGGGATGTATCAAACTCCCCTTATGTTGTGTGAATAGATCCAGTCTTTGAAGAAGTCTGGGGTAACTGCCCTTGGCCAGTTCCATAACAAGAGAAAACCAATTTGGTCTGGGCCAAAGGGAATCTCCACAATGATGTTTGTTAATTCTTTCTGAATCTCTAGAAGTAATCACTTAAAAAATGGAAAAGCATACAGGAACATGCATGAACAAGGGAATGATTATCTAGCACATGCTCAATGTGACCCGTAATGAAACTGGTAACACCAGCATAACACTGATGCTCTCAAAGCAAAATACAGAACAATGTAACATACCAAATCTCAAATGTCTCTACCACTTCAGACTGAGGAACAAGAGCTAAAATGGGCCACAAGGTGGCAGGAGGGTGTGTGTGTGTGTGTGTGTCTCTCAAGTCCAGGATTTTGGATTACTGTGTTTTTTGCATTGTAAGCATCAATGGTAATTATGCCGACGTTACAAGTTTTGGTACAGTTCACATTGAACATGTGATAGACAACTGGGAAGGAGAGAGCATATGTTCTGAATGCTTGGCTGCAAGGATGCCTCTAACAAAATTTTTCTAGTTTGTTTGTAAGGAGGTGAACATATCTACTTGAGGACTTCACCACATCTGGATCAACTTACTGGAATATGCCTGCATTGAGTTTTCAATTGTGAGGGTCTGTTCAGGATCTACAGTCTGTCTGCCATAAAGTTTTGCTCTGACAGAATGTAGAAGGCTTTAAGAGTCAGAGAATGCTGAAGAGCCAACTGCCAACAGGTAAAAATGGTATGACCTCAACTCCCTTGTTTACTGAGATATTGCAATATGTGCTTGTTGTCTGTTACTATCTGTAAAAGGCCTAGCGCTCATAGATGGTGTAAAATCTTCAAAGCATGAATCACTGCCAATATTTCCTTGATGTTTATGTACTTTGGTCTGTCCCAAGAGTCCCACAGACCTTGCACTTTTACTTGGATGGAAAGTGTACCCCATTTATAATCTAGAGTCCATCTAAAGAGATTAAACTGGGGTTTGGAAGAGAGAAAGAATCCTGGATTGACAGCCATTTGATCCTTCCACCACTGCATTTCTCACCTTACAAACCCCAGCACAGGAATCTGAAAGTCCAAGAGATGCAGGCTCCAAGAATTTTTTATGTACCATTGAATTTTTTTCACGTGTAATCTGGCAAGTGATATGACGAGGTTCATGGATGCCATAAGGCTGAGAATCCTGAGAAATTTTCTTGCAGGATCCTGAAGCTGTAGAGAAAAACTCAAAGATCTGCTGGTAAACTATTACCTTATCTTTTGGAAGTAAAGAAGGCCTTTACTTTGAGTGTATTTGTCAGACACCCCAAGATGACAATTTTGTGTGTGTGAGAGACAAAACCTTTGTTGGTTCAAGTGAAATCCCAGATGTGGCAGGAGGTTGAACACCTTTGTTAAGGAACTACAAACATCTGGAAGAAGACTCCACGAAATAATCAAGTAGTGTAAATAAGGAAAAATGTGGAAGCCCTGCAATCTGCAGTCATCCATCACTGGAGTTAGACACTTTGTGAACTCTTGAGGGGTAGTGGAGATCCCAGAGGGTAAGCAGAGTACTGAAAATATGATCTAGATACAGCAAGCCTTAGACATTTTCTGAAACTGTGAGCAATGGGTATTGTGATGGTAAGCATCTTTGATATCCAGTGTTACCATAAGACAATGGTCCAGAAGCAGTTCAAGCACTGACTTAATGGTCAACATCTGGAAATTTGGAACTTTCATATAAAGATTGCAAAAAGACAGACCTAACAGGTCTCCACATGTGATTTTCCTTTGGTACCAAAACTATCCTGGAAAAAAAACTTTGCCCATGTGATTTGATTCCTGCTTCCAACGGATGTTGTAGCACTGTTGAAAAAAAGGTCTGTTTGGTTAGTTGGTTATGAGGGGATTCCCCTGTAAGGAGAAGAAGAGTCCACCCACTGCCAAATGACTCCTTTCTGAATCACCTTCAACACCCACTTGTCAGAAACCATCTGAGCCCAGGCTATGGGGTTGAGGGTCAGTCAGTATGGGAGAGGTAGATAAAATGAGGCAGGAGGTGTGGGTAAGGTTATCAGATTCCTGGCATAGTCAATTCATTCTTGACTTTTTTTGGGGGGAAACTTGCTTTTATTTGGTTTGAAAGTTATCCTCCTGCAATTTTGTCTGGGGGGGGGGGGCACTGCTTGTCATTAGGCTGAGATTTCTGTTTGTTCTGTGCTCCAAAGGATTATTTTATTTGGTTTGGAAGATGGCACCACCTCATATGGCAGTGGCCTCTCTGACTCCCGTTGTGTGTTTTGTGTTTGTTTAGGAGTTTCAGTGTGCCATCTTTGGTTGGCCAAGTGTGTGATTGAATGCAGCAATGTTGTTTGGTGGATTGTTCAGATGTGCTTGTTTTTTTTTTTTTTTTTTTTTTTTTTTTTTGGATTCGTTGGTCTGGTTGTGGCTGTTTGGGCCTTCAGGCAGAGAGTTGCATGGAATGAGGATGGTGGGTATGCGATTGCAGTTCCTTGGCATTGCTTTACTCAACCCGGATTTGGCTTTTGTAGGGCGGAGGGAATTGGACTGGATTGGGACTTTGCTGATGGGGATGATGAGGTTGGTGATGAGGTGGATGGTGAAGATCGTGATTATTGTTGTTCATGGCTGTTTGGGCCTTCAGGTGGTGGAAAGTCGATTTTTGTCTTCCAGTTTTTTGGAATGGTTTCTGGATCTGCATTGAGAAAAAGAAGTTATGTCTTACCATAACGTTCCATCTGTGTTGTTGATCTTCTTTCATTCATCACTGATGGGTTCGGTTCTGAGCCCTTGGAACTATGTTGGCCTAATACCAAGCTCACGTACACCAAAAACTCTCGAGCTAAGCTACTACCCACAATGCCCTTCTCCCTGTTACCTCAGATCGAGTTTGCATAAGATATATACAAGTAAAAGCAGAGCCCATTTCTGCACAAAAACCTTGAAAACACCACAAGAACCCATGAGATCCACCAGGAGCCTTTGGTGGGGGACGGAGGGTGGGATGTGATGAATGGAAGATCAACAACACAGATGGAAAGTTATGGTAAGACATAACTTCTTTATCTGATGTTGTTAAGCTTCTTCCCATTCATCACTGATGGGACAGAATCCCAAGCTACCTGAGAAATCTGGGTGGCCCTTATGGAAGAACATTCCTGAGCACCACTGAGCCAAAGGCTGCTCTTCCCCTGGAGACGATATCCAACTTGTAATGTTTGATGAAAGTGTGAGGCTTAGCCCAAATGGCTGCTGTGCAAATGTCGTCCATAGAAGCTCTGGAGTGAAAAGCAACAGAAGTTGCTATAGCTCTAGTTGAATGTGTTTTGATATTGTGAGGTTTAGGCTCATTTGTACGTGAATATGAAAAGGCAGTACAATCTCTGAGCCACTTTGATAAAGTGACTTTTGATACAGCATATCCCATTTTTGGACCAGAGAAGGAATTAAAAAGTTGATCTGACTTGCGGACAGATTTAGTCATGTCTAAGTAAAAACGTAGTTGCCTATGTATGTCCAATGAGTGTAGACAGTATTCTCCTTTATTGGAATAGTTTGGGAAAAACACTGGGAGTTCAATGGATTGGTTCACAGAGAAATCAGAAATTACTTTGGGGAGAAAAGACGGATTAGTACGTAGTGATACTCTGTATTTATGAAAAATTAAGTACGGGCTCTTGATGCATAATGCTTGTAATTCTGATATCCATCTAGCTGATGTGATAGCTACCAAAACTAGAGATTTCCATGATAGGAATTTGAGATCACATTTTGCAGCAGGCTCAAAAGGGGGTAAAGAGAGAGACTGTAGTACTAGGGAGAAATTCCATGCCTCTAACAGATGCCTGATTGGAGATCTGCTATGAAACACTCCTTTGAGAAAGGTCTTGCATAGGCAGGTGGAGATAAACAGAGTGCCCTCTAATCCATTATAAAAGTTGGAAATAGCTGCTAAATGGACTCATATGGTAGAAGCTGATGCTCCATTCTCAAAAAACTCAGAAAGGTATTAAAGTATAACAGAGACCAGAGCTGAAAAGGGATCTAGCAACTGTTCTTTAGACCAAAGAGCAAATCTTTTCCATTTATCTCTGTAAAGTTTTCTGGTGGATGGCTTATGGGAGGCCAGAATGATATCGTGAACAGGTGAGGAAAGGGTTTCCTGCCTGGCGACTAACAGAAGTGGAGAAAACAAGCTGTCAGCTTGAGAGTGGACAGATTTGGGAGAGTCAACCCTTGGGGGTGAGAAATTAAGTCTGGACGAGTGTCCGGGATCCATGGAGGTTGTAACAGGTGAGGCCAGAGGAAGGGGAACCACACTTGATGAGGCCAGAATAGGGCAATGAGGATCACCTTGCATCTCAACCAAATTGCTTTCTTTAAAAATAGGGGTATCAAGGGAATTGGAGGATAAGCATAGAGGAGACCCGTAGGGCAATCGTGAGTCAGAGCATCTCTTGTGAACTCCCCCTCTGGGGGGAAGAGGGAAAAAAAGCTGCTGTATTTGTTGTTCGAAGGAGAGGTGAAGAGATCGCAGCAGGGCTGGCCCCATCGGCTGAAATTTCTGCCGTCACTTTTGGATTGAGAGACCACTCGTGTGGAAGGAGGATGCATCTGCTCAGCCTGTTCGCAATCACATTGGAACTCCCCAGGATATGAATTTCTATAAGAAAGCAGTTGGAAGCTATTGCCCAGTGCTAAATTCTCATGGCCTTTTGACACAGGGGGTAGGATTTGGTTCCTCCTTGTTTGTTTATGTACCAGACTACTGACATATTGTCTGACTGAGTCACAATCATTCCCGATGGAAGGAGCGGATGTAATGCCTGCAACGCCAACAGCACCGCTCTCAACTCCAGAACACTGATATGCAGGTTGGCCTCTAAGCTCGACCATGTGCCTTGGACTGTCTTTCCCTAAAAATGGCCCCCCACCCTATCAGGGAAGTGTCAGTGGTCACCGTGGCGTTGGTTTGAGGAGCCTGCAAGGGGCGATTCCAAAGTTCTGCGTCTGGCCTCATCCACCAGAGGAGATCTTGCTTGCAAGAGTTGGTAATGAGAATCTGTGAGTTTAGGGGTGAAGATTTGCCAACCATTGGGACAATAGGAGCCATTGTAAAAGTCTCATGTGTAATCTTGCCAGAGGAACTATCAGAATGGCTGCAGCCATGGACCCCAGGGCCTGGAGAACTTCTCTTGCTGACACCTTTCTTTGACAGAGTATCACCCCTGCCTGCAATCTTAACCTCTGAAGCCTGTGAGCTGGTAGAGATACCAGGCATATTTGAGTATTGAAAACTGCCCCTATAAATTCCAGCTGTTGGGTAGGTCATAAATTGGATTTCTCCCAATGTACGGTGATGCCTAGGGACTCTGCTAGAGAGAGTGTGTAATGGAGGGCCATAGTCAGAAGACACTTGGTGGTGGCAGAAAGGAGCCAATCATCTAAATATGGAAACACCTGGAATCCTTGAAGTCTCAGATAAGCTGTCACCACTGCTAGACATTTTGTGAACACTCAGGGGTCATCAAGAGACTGGATGGCAGGGCTCAGAACTAGTACTGATTGGCTCCTAGCTGGAAGCAAAGGAGACTCCTGCAGCATTTGCCCATTTTGATGTGGTAATACGCATCCCGGAGGTCTATAGAGCACATCCAAACATCCTCCCGTAAAAATGGAAGAATGGATTGAATAGTGACCATGCAGAATTTGGTTTGAACCACTGATTTGTTTAAATGGCTGAGATCCTGAATGGGTCTCCAGTCCCCAGGCTTTTTTGGCACCAAAAAGAATCTTGAGTAAAAACCGGATCTGCATTGGTCTGGAGGGACTGGTTGGATGACTCTTTTTTGACACAGTTTTCTTATCTCTGAAGCTGCTTCTTCCCTTTGATTGGGTGGAACAATGGGAAGGTTCTTTGCAGGTTTTGGATGGGAGGTTAGAGGAATGTAATAGCCTCTGGAGATTACTCTCTGCACCCACCGATCATTTGTAATAGAGCACCAGGCAGTTTGGTGCAGAGAAAAATGAGCCCTGACTGCTTCCAGAGGAAAGCAATCGGGCAACGCTTCAGGTGTGTTGATAAGACTGCCCGGAGAAAGAATCCATGGAGTCTTGCTTTCGGGGACCCCATGTTTCTGCTCTCAGTGTCTTGGGGAGGTGGCCCATGGTAGCTGTAGTTCAGAGGGAGCAGGGTGAAGTTCCAATGTTGGAGTGCTTCCTGAAGCAAACACCCTCTCCATCACCCAAAAAGCAGGCCTGCCTGAAGACGAATGGGAGCCTGAAACAGAGTAGGACAACCTCGGAACCGGGGTCACACCCGGCTCCATCAGACCCGCTCCCGAGGATGGAGCCTCAAGCACAATAGGGGCAGATGTTATCCCTGGATCCAAGGATGGAATTGATAAAACACTCGGAACCGTGCTCAGGACTGAGGACTCCACCCCCAACCATGAGTCTGAGGAAGGGATGGTTCCGATGGAACCGAAACCCAAAGGGGTGGCCTCGAAGCCTCAGAGAGATTCACTGTCAGCTCCGAGGGATGGATTTCCACCAAGGACATCGCAACATTGGGCTTTGGAACCAACGGATCCGAAGGTGGAGTATACATGGGAGTCCTGGAAGAGATAGACCTAAACCCCAAAGGGGGGTGAGTCTTATGAATATTTGTTATCCCTCTGGCTGTCAACAGCTGATCCAACAGGTGCACCACATTGAATTGGGAAAGACTCCTAGTGGTCCTCGTGGACATTCCTGAAGGGGAGTCAGGTCGGTCCAGAAAGGGACTGTACATTTGACCTAGGAACGGATCCAATGAAGGGGAGTATCGGGTCTGTGGAATTTGAGCTAATGGCACCATAGTCTCTAACTTGGAGACAGGTAGTAGAGGAATCAGTGGTGTTAAAAAAGGACTTGGTGCAGAGGAGGCACTCGGAGTTGAAGTTATTGGTTCCAAGGGAATTGCGTGGGTCGAAACAGCTTTCAGTGTGGTAAAAGGCGAAGTCGGTGCTGTAGCTGTTGTGGAAGATAAGGCTGGAGCCGTAGCTGACATGGAATGTAGGGTCAGTGCCATAGAGGTCGGTGCCAAAGGTGGCGCCGATATCGAAAATTCTGTAATGTCTATGACTTCGGTCAAAGTGGCAACTGGAGCAGAGCTCGGAACAGAAGCAGTAGTCATAGTCAGAGCCGATGAAGGAATCCTGTGCTCCGATGAAGATTTGTGGGCCTTATGTTTGAGACTTGCCCTTATCACCAGCCGGTGAAGAAGGATCTGAATGGGGACGTTTCTTGTCCTTCACTGGAGGGGTTGAGACCTCTGAAACAGAAAGGGCTTCTGAGAAAGGAGAAACTAAAAGGCCTTTCAAAATCAGTTTGTTTTTCCTTTCGTTCAGTGTTCACTGACTAAAACTTAGACAAATCTGGCAAGGAGGTTTAACAGATAGGTGAGAAACCTCCAGACAATAAACACAGTCGTTGTGCGAGTCGCTGTTAGGGAGTTTACCATTGCAAGAGGTGCAATGTTTAAACCCCGATGTCCCTTTTTTATCAGACATTTCCATCCACACAAAAAACACACACTACTAATATCTAAAAAGAAAGAAGGAAGAAATAGAAAGAAGATAACAATGATGGTATCAAGCGATACCACAAGGGTAAGGAGAGGGCGTACCAATGATGGTATAAGAAATACCCAAAGGGTAGAGTTAGTTAGATAAAATAAGGGTAAAAGAGTGAAATTAGGGAAAAAAGTTCAAAAATACACAATTATCAATAAAATAAAACACTTAGCTGGAGAGCTCGGTGAAATGCTGCTATATGGCTATGCGGAAAATGAGATCTGAGGTAACAGGGAGAAGGGTGTTGTGGGTAGCTGCTTAGCTAGAGAGTTTTTGGTGTATGCGAGCTTGGTATTAGGCCGACATGGTTCCGAGGGCTCAGAACCGAACCCATCAGTGATGAATGGGAAGAAGATTAACAACATCAGATATTTGATTTTTGAGCTCTTTTGGTCTGAGTGGGAATTGGGGTGGTGGAATTGAGGTGGGTATGGAATTCTATAGTCACTGTTATCGCCACCGTAAATGAACTGAGCATGGGATGCAGCTTCTAAGTGCCTTCGGACACTGTTGTTGTTTATGTGTTTATTGTTTCTGTGCTTATGTTTACATGTTTTTATGTTTATTTCAGTATTTATGTTCATATATGAGCTTGGAGAAATGTAGTTTCATTCAGCTGTGCACTTTTTGTATGGTCTGAATGACAATAAAGTTTTTACTTGACGATATCCTCCTGCCATTTTCTTTTGTGGGCCTGCTTGTTTTCAGACTTTTATTTCGGTTTGTTCTGCCCTCAAAAGGATTGAAAAGTGGCCTTGCTAGGGTAGCACTTAGGTACCTGAAAAATCTTAAAGATTCCATGCATCAGTTTACCTCTGCTATCCCATTGTTTCAGGATCTATGTAGCCAAAGACCCAAGTAACAGATCCCAGCTAAGTGAAGAATTTTAGCCTTCATATCATCAGAAAAATTCTTATTATGCAACAGAACACCACAGAAGAAGCAGAAGCTCTAGACACAGTGTCAGCACAATCATGCACAATTTTCAGAGCATGTTAAGAAACATTAGCCAAATTAGAAATAATCTGATTCAAATATGACCTGTCTTCTAGAGACAATGAAGCAGCAAATTGTTCTGAACTCCAAGTACATTTTAACAAATTTCCACATATAGTCCTGATAATTCAAGATCCTAAAGACTGATATAACATAAGCAGCCTTTTACCTTGTTTGTCTAACCACCTCCCTCCTTATCAAAGGGTGCTAATTTAGGGGAGACTAAAGACTTCTTGTTAGCTGACAGAGACTGGGTGATTCTCCTCAGGAATCCATTGCCCTGAGTTATTGCAGAAGTGTCAGTTGATAGTTAAGAATAAAGACATTTCTAATCCAGACGGACCCTATAGTACTTACCAGCTTTCTTTTTGCAGCCAGTGAGTTGGGAGCTTTGCAAGCAGCTTTATAAGTGTCTTCAAGAGCTTTCAAAATGTGAGGAATAGATGCAGAATTAGGAACATCAGCCTCTAATAGATCATAAAATTTGCTTAATTCTTGGGGAGCCCCTGTTTGCTCCCAAGCAAAAACATCCCTGAATCAAGCAGGTCTCAGCAAAGGGAAAAAAAAAAAAAAACTCGTCTAGGATTAACCTCAGGTTCACTACTTGAAGTGTCAGAGTTCTGGGCAATGTACTCCTGAGAAGAATCACCCAGTCTCTGTCAGAATCCTCATATTCTGAAAACAGACACTGTTCTCTAGCAATACCTGCACTAGACCTGTAAAAAGGCCTCTAGAACTGACTTGCTGCAAAAAACACAGCCAAATATACAGCATCTGACTTATCTACAGAAGCAACCTGATCATCTATCCTCTAAGTTACTTATTTTTTTCTAGGAATATTCATACCTTCAGAATGGTCAAGGGACAGCCTACTGTCACTGAAAAGAGGTTCCTTCTCCATAAAACTTTTGTACCTAAGGTGTTTGGTTCTACTATACATATAACAAGTAATGGAATAGCCCCTGAGAACGTATTTATCCCCCGGTCCATAGTGGCCATTACAGCTACACCAGAGACAGTCAAAGTAATAGAGAAAGTGGTCTGCAGAACCATCTCTGGCCATGCCACATCAATAACCTTAGGTAGAGGCAATAATTTTACTTTTTTTCTTCTTGTGTATAAGTGAAATAGAAGAAGCAGAACCAGGAATATTATCCATGCTGTAGTCACAGTAAACACCTGGTTACCATTATAGTAAGCTTGGTAACACTGACAGAATGTAAGTATTCATTATTGAGCACCAAGCAGACCTTCCTTCCTCAAACTATTAAACAGAAGCAGTACAATGAATAATGTGTCACCAGATCTTAAATTTTATTCGGGGATATAACAAAACATTTATTACCTCAGAAATGAGAAAACATTCCAATTCCAATAAGAACAGTAAGAATGAGACGGAGGGGAGTTAGAGATTTGACGAACTAACTGGGTTATCTGTCCTGACAGGATACAACTCAGGTTCCTATTAGAAGACCGAAGATGCATTCTTTCGAATGCATCTTGGTCGAACATAAAAGACTGAAACGGCAAAAATATTGAAGTGGCATGTAAGCAAATTCTTTCCCTGAGAAAGAATTTGCTTGGCCACTTCGGTACTTTGCCATTTTTGGCACTGTAGTGCATCTCGGATTTGGTATATTTAAGTAGGAGGGGTGTGGGGGGGGCAAAGCCCCTCACTTAATGTAATGTTATAAAGTGTTTTCCTTTTTTTTTTGTTGGAACAGCAATTTTTTCCCTTGGAAAAAAAATCGCTATGCTGACAGTTCAGTATTGTAAGCTTTCGCTTATATATGGTCGATTAATCACCGTTCACTTTTTTAAGCGTTCGGTGATGTCATATAGACCCCACAACTCACAGTCTACTGCAGGAGTGAGAAAGAAGAATATAAGCCATTTGTACTGAGGTGTCTAGACAGACACCCAAGGAAAATAATCCGGTGTGATGGAGTAAAAAAGACTGTAGAATGTTTTCTTGGATTCCCAGCCTGCATAGGAGCTCTCTCATCCAACTAAGAGATTCCTGACACTTTGAAAATGACTCTGCAAATATAAGCAATTTGTCTAAATATGGAAAACTATGGATGACCTGTAACCTGCAATGGCTACAACAGGAGCTAGACATTTTATAAGCAATCTTGGAGCAGTGGATAGCCCAAAGGAAAACAGAGAACTGATAATGTGATCCAGACACATGAAACCTTAAGAAACATCTGAAGTCTGGATGAATAGGAATATTTTAAGCATCTTTCAAATCTAATGTTACCAAAAAAACTGATATGAGGAAGAAGGGGTAACACCCTGTGAAGTGAAAGCATTTTGAACATAGGCACTATCACATACTGGAAACCAAAGAACAGCACAAAATGAACCATAAATTAATTGCAGTAAAAAATAATAAAATACCCGCTCAGCTTAGCAATGGTAAACCTTTTATTATAAAATAAACTGCAGCACAAACTACGTTGAACTGAGCGCGCATCATCAGAGTTCTTCTACATGCCTTTGCAAAGGAGAATTTAAAAGCTATTTTTTTTTTTACATTTTCTGGGAGGTTCTGTGAATACAAGCAGGCAAACCTCCTCCACACAGTGCCAGTGGTACAGCCCTGGATGCAGTATCTAGAGAGTCATAAACTCACTTTAAACAATGCAAAGTGGCATGAGAACTAAACCACATAAAGCAGATTGTTTTCCTCACAGTAAGGAATTGTAGATAAAACATTCCTCATACATTCACAATTAGTCAAAATAAACTAACTTGTGAGCCTGACAATTCAAAATTCTAGAAATTAAAGTTACAGAAGCATATAACCCCCCCCCCCCCCAATTGACCAATTGTGTTATCATCCTTGTCAGAAGGGGGAGGATTAGAATGAACAAAATGCTTGGCAACAGCTGGATTAACTAATGCTACAGCTGTTGGATGAGGTCTGGAATGAGTGTATAAAAATTTGTAAAGCTGAGGAACTTTGTACATTCTATCTGCCTTCGTAGGCACAGTAAGGTGGCTATCAAGGAAACCACAGACTTTGACAAATATATTCTCCAGTGCTGACAGCACTGGGGGTGGGATGAAGTTCTGGGAATTTCAGCTGTAACAGTTCAAAGTATTTTCTAGGGGACTGAGAAACCTCAGTGTTCGCTCACCAAAAACATTGGCACATTCTGGAAACAGTCTCAGAGAAAGAGAATCATTGTCAGGGAGATTCAGATAACATGTTCTACTCTGAGGCTGAATCAGAAATCTGGGGAGAAAAAAAAAACTCTCTCTCTCCTTTCACATTACTGTGTGGATTCAGTTTCTTGAATTTCTTCAGGAGAAGAGGAAACCCTTTTTCTTTTATGAGAAGCCACATGATAAGAAGGGTCAACAGCCTGTACAAGTACCCTGTGCCAAACGCTAAACTTAATACATTATTTCTGTCCAGTCCGGTTGGTACAGGAGAAGATACATGTTTAGTTTATGTTTTTTTTCTTTTCCTTTTTTTTTTTGTTTTCTATTTCTTCTTGACAGGAAAGTTGTGACAAACAGGATTATTAATGGCAGCAACACTTCCCCAAGGATGGGTGCAATACTCTGGCTATGCAGGGGCACCTTCCCTGCTCCTTGTCTCAAAACTAAAAAGAGTGGCTCTTCTTCACCCATTGAGGGGAACCTAACAGCCACAGAGGATGTGACTAACAACCCTCAGTCCATAGTGGCTGTATGGAACTCACCAGAGAGATCTAGGGAAACAAGATGATGGGTCTGAGGGATTGGCTTTAGCCACAGCAGAGTCACCCACCTGTGGCTGAGGTAAATTGCTAGCCTGCTGTGGTGGCAAAGGCTGTTTAGTAGTAGTTTGTTCTATGGTCAAAACACAAATGGTACTTATTTTCCAGTGAAACTAAGCAGCACAAGCCAGTAAAATTAAAAAAGTCACTTTTACCAGTGAAAAACACTCTAATACACTTTACGAGCCCCAGAAGTAATTTAAATACAGTTTAGCCACAGTAAAAAAAGACAGTTTTAGAATGTTTTAACTTCTAAAAGATGCCAAAAACAAAATTGCTCTCCCTTTTAAAAATACAGTAAAGTCGCATGACAAGCGATAAAAACATTCCTAGCTTAAAATACATTTTCCTATAAAAGAAAGCAAGTTTAAACATTAAATATAATACTTGGAAAGTTTTATCCAAAGGGAACTCATCTGCCAAGCAAGAGATATAGCACATCAGACCATTGATTCTTGAAAGCCCGCAGAGGAATGCTCTCTTCAACAGCAGGAAAGCACTGAAACACTTGGTGCCCAAACCCGTCTTTTAGTCAGCTCGGCTCAAGATGACTAATAGTTTGGGCACCTGGAACATGCCCTGATGCTTTGGAAGGTGGCCGCCTGTTATATCCTGTGCAGGATATAACACAGATAGCTTAGGCTACTGCAGCAGTGATTAATATGAAGAAGCTAGACATTGGACTCCAAGCTGCAAAAACGATCCTCAATGGTAACTACCCCCTTCAAGAATGGTGAGAATGAGGTCCAACACTCCACAAGAGAATAATTTTATCAAAATCAAGACCCAGATAAAAACACCCACACATTTCTGGTAAAGAATGGTGAAACTTCACCCCTTCCTCAAACCTCAACCTCTACTGCCTCTGAAAGGACAGACTGTGGGTCTGTTCTTGAAATTCTGCTGTGGTGGAACCCTGTAAGGGAGAGAGATAGAAGAGGTTCAGACTAATTCTGCTAAGTCCCAAATGATATCTATTCTGACAGGACAAACTAGGAGAGTTGTCCTTTACTAGACCAGCCCAGACTGGAATCTTGGCTTTTGGGAGGATACTCCTAATGGTTTTTAGATGGCAAAAAGAGACAGTCAGTATAGGATGCATAGCTTTCTCTATTCAGTGAAAGCAGGACCCTCCACATTCTTAGAAGCTAAAAAATGGGACCAATGAGATCCCTCCCTAAGAATTGTGTCTGTTTTATCCTGAAAAGGACAATGACAAAAATATGAAAAGCCTGGCCAAAACGTACTTCGTCCTTCAAGACACCATCCAGAAAAGGCAAGTGAGACAATCGTCAAAGCAGAATAACTTCACCAGCCAATTCTAGGTAGGCACATGGCCTAGCCAAATAATTCAGATAATCCAAAAGCCTAAATAGAAGTCCAGTGAACAGAAAGACAGAAGCACTAAAAGATATCTTCCTTATGACTAAACTACTGGAAGTCTTTGAGCTTTTCCACACAGACTGACAAGAAATGAATAGAAATATACAAAGCTGAGAGTCCTAACTCCCAACACAAAAGAGTCCACCTTTTCAATGCACTTGTCCAAAGTTCTAGAAACCTTATCAAGTGAAAATGGCAAAACAAACCACAGTCTTAACCACTGATAATGGCAGCCAGCTTTAGTATGCTTAAAAAGCAAATCACTCCAGCCAACCAGAACCCAATGCATGGAACTGGTCTTGCCGGAAGACAAAACAGCAGCAGTGTACCTCTCCAGTCTTCCAAAAATAGCATCAGTCTTCAAACTCAGTCTCAAAAGGCATTCAGTTTGTCATCAGTATACTTAGCATCAAACACCATTTCCCTCAAAGCAACTTTCCAAATACCCTAAACATGAGGTATCAGTACCTCATTTTCTAACCCAAGCCAAGATTCATTTTCACTACTTCCCAACCTTACAGTGGAAACAATTACCAAAAACATTAGTTCTGCTAATTTTTACATCCACAAACAGATTGCAGTATCATATAGATAACAACCACCCCCCTTTATTAATACCAGCACTTGCGCCTTAATATTCATTGTGCACGCATTAACTGTTCCCTAACCAGTCTATTTCTAACTCTATACAACAGTTCCTCTGGCCTTTTACTGCATTCTAATCCATTCAAACCTCTAATTTATCTCCTAAAATACCTCTGTACCACCTCTACTATATTCAGCTGAGTAAAGTATACATACAAACAGTACCATACTTCAAAATGGGTAGTACAACTGATTTATAAATAGGAAGAAAACTAATAACAGGAAAAAGACCCACACGAAGGTAAACCAGGTATGCAAAAACTACTGAACAAATCCAACAGATGTATACAGACACTGGAAATGCTCAATGAAGTAGAAGCTTTTAATATTCCACAATATTCACAAAGCTTTCAGGTGTGGCTACCCTTCTTCAGTGTGAAGATTCTAGGATGTCATTCAGCTCATAAAAATTTAATTTTCAGCTTTTTTTCTGAGAATTGAAAATCAGTGTGTCTGCCAGAAGTCACACAGCTCCATACCATGAAGGGCAACCAGGAGGAAGATCGAGGACAAAACATGGAAAACTTCATGATTTCAAAGATGATCCCAAAAAAGATGAATCTGGGGGGTTAGCTCAAGGAAGAAATTATCTTGCTGTCCTCAATGACAACAGCCTTGCTGCTGAAAGATCTTAAAAATGGCCTCAGGGAGAGGAAGCCATGTCTTTTTACGACTGTTAAAAAGTGAACACGCACAAGTTTAAATGAGCACGAGATAAGTGTATACTGGACAAACTGGAATGAGTGCATAACCATGTGCATGCAAGCAAGATGAGAAAGACTTGTGCTGGACCTGACAATGACATCACACTGATGCCCTAGGGATAAAGTACCACATCAAAGAGTTATAACCCCATCAAAAATCAAATACGAACATGGTATCTCATAGCATCACATTCTAGGGCCAACTTCTTCACAATTAGGACAACATGGCCCTAGTGGGCTTGATGAGGGAGTGTTTCAGAAAAATTAGCAGTGTCATCCCTAGATAGCCCTAGTCTGTGACTAAGGACCTTATAATGTCACTCCCTCAGATCAGGGTGGATGCAGTCCAGCCAAAGCTCAAGCTGATCAGGGGGGGGTCAGGAAAGCAATTACACCAGGATGTTCTCACATCCTGGGTAGAAGCATATCTCATAGGTCTCTGCTCCAGCAACATAATGATATACTGGAACAGGATCAAATACTCCTAAATGGAATCAGCTCTATCCTTGCAAGGACTAAGGGGGTGGGAGGACAGCACATCAAATGAAGACTGACATCTGAAAGGGTGAGTCCCCAGGTAATCCTGCAAATTAAGTTGTCAAAGAAAAAACTCCATCCTTCCTCTCAGGAACACTGAAATGGCCCTCCTCCTTCCCCTCCTGTAAAGAATTTTGTTCCATATTATGGTGTGGTTTTCAGAAAAGGTGTTTCTAAAAGCGTAAATAACTTAATACAAATGGGCATGCAAATGCAAAATCTTTTTAAGACTACAGCAATGACTGAACTATTTGAGTGGCAAAAAAGTGGAGGAAGAGGACAACCACTTAGGAATCCAGCATCAGGGCAAGCATCCATCACCGAATGCAGGAACTTTGGCAAATAAGTGTAATTTTGTTTGGTAGATACAATGAACACATCTACAGAGGTCCTCACGTCAATCTTTATATAATTATGTGACTATATATCAGTGCTATGGTGTTTAATATGTTAACATAAATGTCAAAATCTGTGTGTGACTTCTGCAATGAATTTATTTTCTGGCTAAGGAGTTCAAAAAACTGCAAAATAAAGTAAAAGGAAGCTGACCCTACATTTTTAGATACATAACATTAACTCTGTAGTTGGTTTCAATGGAGTTTACAAGATCAAACTGATATGAAAAAATCTTTTAAACAAATTCTGAATTGCTGATAGAAGGGTCATTTCTGTCCTGTAATTTTATCACAGATGACAAGTGAAAATGAAATACTGAAATGTTAATATGATCTGTGAACTTACCAAGCACCTTCGGGTTGCGATTGTAAACAGCTTCATCTACTGTATAACCTCTGACCATAGATGGTTCAGAAATCTTCGAAGCTGCAATTATACTGCAGATTTTTTTCTCTTGCTGTAGAAAAACCAAATACAGTTAGGAAAAACTATGCCAACTATGCCATGTAATATTACATTACAAACCATGAGCAGTGTGCGACAGGTCTGTCCTGACAATATTATTATGGAGAAAAGATAGATATGTTTACCATACTGGCTTTTTGGTTTGAAGGGAGGAAATGTTATTTCTGTTTTTATATTTCTTACTTGTTAACCAGGTTAGAAGACTGATCCATGGAGACTCAATCATGACCCACACTACAAGGGCAACAGCAATATACAGAAAGACAATTTTGTGCAGCCAGTTGACTAGCATGTTTCTGGGATGTATGAGGAAACCGAAGAACAGTGGGGCTGTATAAAGGAACAAATGAGGAAAAATGCAATGCTGTGAGAAAGTGTGATAAGAGAAGAAAACTGCCATATTCAGTGGTATTCATAGCTTTACACTTCACATACCCGAGATGGAAATCAGCAAAGTGGCACTGTGCTTCTGTGTAAATCGGCTAAGTGCAAATGGTGCTGATTTTGTAAAATCATAGTCCTGCAATGCAACACCCACAGCAGCTTTGCACATTTGAATCAGAGCAAAATGTGTAAAACCTATTGTAGTTATGAGTGGTAAAAGACATACGGGTGTAAAGTCCTGAATGCTTTTGGTTACTTTCACTAAGAGGCTGTGGGTACAAGCCTGCACAGATCTCTCACGATCTTCTGTAAGAATCTCCACTGAGCTACAGTAAGCACTGCTTTCCCACAGTTAAACTGCTGTAAGGTTTTATCTATTCACTGTAATGGGTGTCCTTATATGGGCACCATGACTGGACTTTTATAAGGTTGGAAAACAGAAAAATAGGAAAGCTGAAGGGGCCCAACAGGGATAGCACCACTGTTCCCAGCTTGTGAAGACATCCCTAGGCAGGCAAGGAGAGGTAGTGAGAGTGGTCACACTCCTGGAAGGTACACAGCTGAGCTAATCCTGGAATCTTTGGACTTGCAGAAAAAGTAAAATAAAAGGGACAGAAAAAAGAGAGAGACAGAAATGGAAAGCAACAATGACTTGACTGTTTTCAAAACACTGCAATTTATTTAATGCAATGAAATTAAACATTGATTAATTTGTTTAGAAACTATTATTCACTGTTTTCCTCAAATGACTGACTACATTCCTAGAAAAAAGTATTGATAGTACTTGACATTAATGCTCCTTAACTGATGTATCAATTACACCATCACTACTTTAAGGATTATTATAGCACAAAAAGAGTCAATAATAACAGTTAATGATATCATTACCAATGTATGATATATTACTACTCAGGAGGAGAACAGGCTAGAAATGATATCAGAATTGTGTAAAAACAGAGGCTTCAGAAGGCAGTAAGGATTGTCATCAGAATTACTGACAGAGTCACAATGACAGGTCAGTATTCATAATCTCAGCCTATGCCTTACAGCAAGGTTGTAATAGTGATGAAAAAAGTGCAGTCATACAGCTGTTACGAGACCTACTAGATAAAGCAGGACAACATGAATTGGTGTTGATAATGGGTGACTTGAATGCACATATCAGGACAGACAGACAGAACGGCTCCCTATTACGCTGTCACAAATGCAAGTTGTCGAATGCATCTTTGTCGAACTTAAAAGCGCGAAAAGGCAAAATAGCGAAGTGGCTTTTCAGTGAATTCTTATCCCTAGGAAAGAATTTGTTTGGCCACTTTCGCTACTTTGCCTTTTTGGCACTGTAGTGCAATCTCGGAGTTGGTATATTTAAGTAGGGGGGTGTAGGGGGCAAAGCCCCCCACATTATGTAATGCTTTACAGTTTTTTTTGCTTTCTAAGGTTTCGACGTTGTAAGCTTTCGCTTACATGGGGTTGATTATGTGTCATTCGCTCTTCTGAGCATGCAATATAATATAGACCCGACAGAACAGGAGATGGGGACTGCTTGGGTCCACATGAATGGGGCAACAGGAATAGAGAAGGAGAGGCCATTTTAGACTTATGCCTGGCAAATGGCTTGATAGTAGCCAACACCTGGTTCAGAAAGGCAGACAGTCATAAGATTACATATAAGAGTGGCCAAAATGCAATTCAGATCGACTTCCTCATAGTAAGGAAAGGGCACTGGGGTAGAATCAGTGATTGCAGAGTCATTCCAAGTGAAACACTCAGCCCACAGCATAAATCACTGGTTGCCACAATAAGCTGCAAGCAGTAGTCAGAGAAGGCTCTGAGGTCAACAGAGCCCAGGCTGAAGACCTGGAAGTTGACTGGACAGAAAGCACAACAATTCAAGGAATTAATCAAGGGTCTAGCTTCCCAAGAAGAGAAGGAAATAGATGAAGTTGAACAGGAATGGCAGCACCTCAAAACAGCATGTGTGAGGTCTACAGAACAGATATGTGGACAGAAGAAAAGTTGGTGGTGGAATGCAGAAGTCCAGGAAGTCATCAAAAGAAAGGAGGAGTGCAGGAAAAAGTGGCAGACACAAAAGTCAGACCAGGCTAGGAAAAAATACTGGCTGGCTAACAAAGAAGCTAAGAAAGGAGTTGCAATAGACAAGAATAGGGCATCGGAGGCACTCTACCAGCTTCTAGAAAGTGACTCAGTAGGTGGCACAAAGAAACTATATCAGGCTGCTAGGCAAAGACAAAGTTAAAGAAGATCGTCAGACACCCTTCATAAGGGATGCCAGCAACACCCTGCTCAGCAGCCCACAGGACATCAAAGACAGATGGATGGAGTACTTCCAGTAGCTACTGAATGAAAAAAACTCATAGAAGCTGTACTGCCACAAACACAGCCTATGATGAGTGAAGAAGAGGAGCCCACCCTAGAAGAAGAATAGCACTAAGAAAAATTAAGTCAGGGAAAGCAGCAGGCTCAGATGAGGTCACAGCAGATATGATAAAGATGCTGGGTGAGATAGGAGAGAAATGGCTTTTAAGGGTACTCATAGCAGTGTGGAGAAAATGGTATATCCCAGATGACCAGAGAATAAGCATACTCGTGCCCAGTGTACAAGAATAAAGGGGACATCCACAACTGTGGGCAGTATAGAGGTATCAAACTTCTGTCACACTGCATAAAAGTTCTGGAAAGGGTGATTGCTAAACAGATATGCAGACTATTAGAAAGTAAGATGGGAGATGAGCAGTTTGCATTCAAATCAGGATGCAGCACAACTGAACTGATGTTTGCAGTGAGACAAATAGTTGAGAAGAAGCTAGAGATGAGGAAAGAGTCCAACTGGACATTCTTAGACATGGAGAAAGCATATGACAAGTTCCCAAGAAAGCTGATTTGGGCAGTACTACGGTAGTTAGAAGTCCTAGAAACATTGGTAGAAGTAGTGCAGGCTATGTACAAGGACCCCATGACCCAATTATGAACAGTGTTCAGTCCCACAGAGGGGTTCCCAGTGGGAGTGGGTGTATATCAGCATTCAGCTCTGAGCCCACTGCTGCTCATACTGGTGATGGACTACACTAGCAAATAAGTCAGAAGGGACAGATCAACAAAATTGTTGTATGCAGATGTGTCATTACAGGCAGACTCTGGGCAAGAACTTCAGCAAAAGACAAGGGAATGGAATGCAAAAGTGAAGGCACATGGGATGAAACTAAGCACAGATAAGACAGTGTTAATGGCTGCAGATTGAGGAAATCAGAAGAAGGTGAGAACTGAGAAGATAGTAGAACAGGTTAATGGCTTCAAGTATTTGGGATGGGTAGTTGAGAAGAAGGGAAGTCTGGGATGGGTAGTTGAGAAGAAGGGAAGTCTGGGATGGGTTGTTGAGAAGAAGGGAAGTCTGAATGAAGAGGTCAAAGCTACAGTCAGAGGGGCTGCAGCCAACTGTCATAATATGTCAGGTGTAGTGTATGATAGAAGAATGCCAAAGAAATTGAAAATTAAGAAGTACAACACAGTAGTGAGACCAGTACTACTATATAGTACAGAAACTTGAGCAGTAAAGGCATAGCAGATGGAGAAGCTAGAAGTGATGGAAATGACGTGCGTGAGATGGGTGGTTGAATGCACACTGAGGGACAGATGAAGAAATGAGGACATAAGAATAAAAGTCAAAGTAGCTCCAATTGCAGAAAAGATCGACGAGAACAGATTACGCTGGTTCGGGCACATGTGCAGAAAAGCAGAAGACAATCTGGTGAAGATGAGTTAGGACAGACAGGAAGAAGGAAAGAGGAAATGAGTGCATCCAGCAAAGAAGTGGATGGATTGTCTGAGAGAAGACCTGCAACAGTCAGGCATGACCATCAAAGAAAGCAGGAGTGTAGCACGGAATCGAGAGAGATGGCGACAGTTAACACGACACCCCGACCCCATGTAGAAAATGGAGAAAAAGGGGATTGATTATGATAAGATACACATACACAGACACATATAATTCTCAAAGTACATTAGATTGACAATTCATCTCTAATTTTTTTTTACTCTGAATATGATCCACCAGTTAGGCTATATTTTTCTTATTGTTTATACTCCAAGCAGATTTCACATAATTTTTCCTCAGGTGGGGAGCAAATGTTGACGGTGTGATGGGAAAGAAAAGGGTAACTGGGAACATGTTTTTTGGGAGTGTAATGAGTTGACAGACTTTAATAATTTCCTACAGAATATTCAGTAAGAAATATTGGGGGAAAGCATGGCTGTAACTAAGGAAATGATTATTTTGAGTTGGAACACAAGATCTGAACAGCCAAGATATAGTATGGCTTTAAATTTAATTCTATTGTTTTTTAAAGAAGAGTTACTACAAAATGGAAAAAATAGAAGTTATGTACTTACCATAATGTTCCATGTGAGTTGTTTATCTCACCTTTATTCTCACTGATGGGTTCGGAGCCGATCTTCGGCTCCGACACAGCCAAGCCCCTTAACCCACAATGCACTGCTGGAATAACCTCAGATTTTGTTTGCTGCGAATAACAGTATATACATATATACAAACATATACATACCCTCATATATATATCTACGAAGAACTCTTCACAAAGGGAAAGAAGAAATATTGAATAACCAGGATGCTACTAGTCTCTAAGTCAACAGTCAGCCAGGAGGGGGAAGGAGGGAGGGACGTGAGAATAAAGGCAAGATAAATAACTCACATGGAACGTTATGGTAAGTACATAACTTCTATATATGAAGTTGTTAAATCTTGCCGTTTATTCTCACTGATGGGTAGCGTCCCTAGCACCCTCAACCCTGGGTGGCTCATGGGAGTATGTTCTTCAGTACCGTAGAACCAAAGGAAGACCTGTCCCTTGAAGCCTTATCAACTTTGTAATGAGTGATAAAGGTATGAGGCTTAGACCAAGTGGCTGCAGCACAAATATTGTCAAGGGGCAATTTAGCTTGAAAAGCAGAAGAGGTATTGACAGTTCTGGTAGAATGAGCTTTTGGTTTGTGCGTTAAAGGCATGCTCGCATTTTCATATTTAAAGGATATACAATCGGATAACCATTTAGATAAGGTTGTTTTAGCCACTGGATTGCCTTTTCTTGCTTCTGAGAAAGATAGAAAAAGTTGGTCTGATTTCCTAATATCCTTAGTTCTGTCAAGATAAAATCTGAGCTGTCTGTGAACATCAAGTTTGTACAGCATATATTCCAATTTGCTAGAGTGGTTGGGGAAAAAGACTGGCAGTTCAATGACCTGATTGATATTTGACTCAGAACAGACTTTAGGTAAAAATGAGGGGTTTGTTCTGAGAGATACTCTATCAGCATGGAAAATCATGTAGGGTGGTCTGATAGATAATGCTTGAAGTTCTGACACACTGCGGGCAGACGTAATAGCTACAAGAAATATTATTTTCCAAGATAATAATTTTAGATCACAAGAATATGCTGGTTCAAAATGAGGAAGAATAATTTGAGACAGCATAAGGTTTAAATTCCAGGGAGAAAAGGGAGTTTTGATCAGAGGTCTCATATGAAGAACGCCTTTAAGGAAGGCTTTAGATAATTTATGGCTCATAATATTTGAGCTACCAAGACTAAGGTGAAAATTAGAGATAGCAGCTAACTGAACTCGAACTGTAGCAGCTGCTGCCCCTTCCTTAAAAATTTTTGTTAAAAATTCCAAAATCGAAGAAAGCAAAGCTCGGAAAGGGTCAATGTTCTGCGCGTTGGCCCGAATTGAGAACATTTTCCATTTACTGCCATATAATTTCCTGGTAGATGGCTTGTGAGAAGACAAGAGAATATGTCTTGTATCTTCTGAAATTGAATGAAGCCTGGCAATTAGGGAAAGTGAATTAGCCAAGCAGTCAGTCTCAGGGACTGCAGTGAAGGATGAAGGTTCCCTGACGGGTGAGTCAGATGGTCCGGAACTGGGTCCAGGATCCATGGATCTTCCAACAGATGATGGTGGAGAAACAGAAACCAAATTTGTTGAGGCCAGTAGGGGGCTATGAGTATAACAGTCCTTCCCAGCGATTTTGCTTTCTGTAAAAATTTGGGTATTAATGGGAAGGGTGGAAATGCATAAAGGAGACCCGGGGGCCAATCGTGTAAAAGTGTACCTCTTGGGGGAGGACCAGTAGGTGGTATTAGGGCAAAGTAGCTTCTGCATTTTGAATTGATGCAGCTGGCAAAAAGGTCGCAGCAAGGCTGGCCCCATTTGTGGAAAATCAACTTCGCAACTTGTTGTTTGAGAGACCACTTGTGAGGAAGTAATATTGCCCTGCTTAGCTTGTCCACTATCATGTTGGATTTCCCCAGGATGTGCATTGCTAACAGAAAATGCTGGGATGACACAGCCCATTGCCAGACCCTGACGGCTTCTCGACAAAGGGGGTAAGACTTGGTTCCGCCCTGCTTGTTCAAGTACCAGACTACTAACATGTCGGTGTGAACTGCAATAGTCCCTAGGGAGAAAGTCCTGAAAGTACTGCAACGCCAGAAGTACCACTCTCAACTCTAGAACATTGATGCGCAGATGTGATTCTTGATCTGTCCATGTGCCTTGGGCAGTCTTTCCCTGAAAATGCCCCCCCCACCCTATCAGGGAAGCGTCCGTGGTCACAGTGGCTACTGGGGGAGGGGGACTAAGGGTCTTCCGATTGTGACATGAAGAGACGTCAACCACCACCGAAGGTCTCTCCTACAAGAATCTGTGATAAGAATCATGTGGTGCATCGGTAGTTTCTGGTAAGACCACTGAGTGAAGAGGAGCCATTGAAGAATTCGCATATGCATCCTTGCAAGTGGTATAGCCAGGATTGCTGCCACCATCAAACCTAGTACCTTCAATACCTCCACTGCTGTAGCTTTGTTCTTTGACACCAGTGAGCTGACGTTTTGGCGGAGAAGAGAGAGTCTTTCGATAAGAAGATGTAGAGTGGTAGTTGAGGTGTCTAACTCTGCTCCTATAAAAACAGTATGCTGCGATGGCGATAAGGCAGACTTTTCATAGTTGATTGTAATGCTTAATTGATGGCAGAGTGTCAGAGTGTACTGTGTTGCCTGAGCCAATTGATGCCTGGCGGTAGCGGTGAGGAGCCAATCGTCTAGGTATGGAAACACCTGGAATCCTAGAAGTCTCAGGTGAGCTGTGACCACTGCCATGCATTTGGTGAACACTCTGGGGGCTGTAGTGAGACCAAAGGGCAGGGCTCAAAACTGGTAATGATTGACTCCAAGCCAGAAGCGCAGATGATCTCTGGAGCATCTGTTCATCTTTATATGATAGTACGCATCCTTGAGATCTATAGAACACATCCAATCGCCTTTCCCTAAGAAGGGAAGAATGGACTGAAGCGTGACCATTCGGAACTTCTCTTTCTTTATGAACTGGTTGAGTCTGCTGAGGTTCAAGATATGTCTCCAGTCCCCTGTTTACTTTGGTACCAAAAAGAATCTTGAGTAAGTTTCGAATCCGACTTGGTCTGCTGGGACTGGTTGGATGACTCTTTTTTTCTAGCAATCTGCAGACCTCTACGATTGCTTGTTCCCTGAGATTGGGTGGAACATCTGGGATTCTCTTTATAGGAATGGGAGGAGAAAAGAACGGTATAAAATATTCTCTGGAAATAATGCTTTGTACCAAAGTATCCGATGTTATGTTTAGCCAGGCTTCTGGGTACAAAGACAAGCGACCCCCGACTGCCTCCAGAGCCAAAAAGTTGGGCCCCCTTTCAGGGGCACTGGTAGGACTGACCGGAGAACTGATCCCTGTCACCCTGTTGTTGCGGACCCCCTCTGCCACGGGGATGGCATCTTCCATTATAACCCCCTCCTCTGCCTCTAGAGGGGGTTTCTCCACGTGTGTTCTGAAAGGCTGCCTGAGCTTTTCAGAACCACATTTTCCCTCCCCTAGGGCCCTTGGCGTAGGGCTGAGTAGGGGTTGAAAAATGGACTCCAACGGCAGATAAGGTCTTGCCTTCCTGCTCACACCTGGTTAAAGTTTCCTTTACTTTGGGCCCAAACAGTGATGAGCCATCGAATGGGGTATTAATAAAGGAAGACTTAAAGTGTTCCGTAAAGGAACAGAGATGCATCCAGGCTGGTCTTCGAAGAGCAATGCCCAAACTAGCAGCACTACTTGAACCATCAGCTGCATAGGATATGAGACGCATGGATGAGTTTACCACTGAGTTTAGGGTAGCGAGCTGGGCGTTGACTTTGTCAGCCACTCCTGCAGCTACCGTACCCTGGAGTGCATCTCCTAGCTCTTTCAGAAGGTCTCTCTGTAGTTTTGTAAAATGGGTTAAGTAGTTCAGTGATCGCAGAGAAAAATTTGATGAACTAAACGTGCACTTCCCATATCTATCCATAACCCTAGAATCTCTGTTAGGGGGATGGATAGAAGAGGATGTCAGATACTTCCTTTTTGTTGGCTGCAGCTACCACCATGGCATCAACAGGCACTTCCTTTGTCAAAAATGGCTTGTCCACTGGAGCAGATATGAATTTATTGGGTCTACAAGGGACAGGTTCCATGGCCTCCGGCGACTCCCACGCCTTACGAGAGATCAGTTCCATGAGCTCGTCATAAGGTGGAGACACCCAAGAAGTGGAAGGTTGAGACCCAAAAGCCTTCAAGAGCACGGATTCATCCTCAGTAGGGGTCATGGACTGCCAATCGCCCCTCTGACTAAAGATCTCTAGTATCTCTGCAAAGGAGATATCCTCAGAGGGGGATCGATGGAACCCTTCTGACTCATCTAAGTCTGTGCCAGATGTCAAAGACTCCTATGGGGAGTCTAAGTGCCTCCTCTTGCACAGTCTCTTCCTGGGCACTTCCTCAGTGGGGGGATCTGGGGAGGTCTCAGAAGAGCAGGGGATGCCCTGTGGGGGTACTTGAGGCTCAGGGTCTCTATGCTTAGAGGTACCGGTAGATGAAGAAGCAGACACAGGAGCTTGAGGGGAGAGGGAAAGCTGAACTGATGCTGACGTTGTCTTTGGAGACAAAACTCTCCTCATAGCATCGAAGGCACCATGGCTCTGACGAGAAGGAGTGGACAGACCAAAGAGTACCATCTGGTCCTCCCACACCGATACCCTAGGCTCCAAGCCCGAGGTAGGAGCTGAGCTCATCCGAGCCGAAGCCCCGAGAGGAAGAGTCGGCACCGACAAGTCGGTTCGACTATCCTCCCCAGACCTGACGGGAGAGCGTCGGCTCCTAGAGCCCTTGGTCGGCACCGAGGACATCCGAGTAGATAAAGCCGATAACACTGGTGCGGGTATCAGCTCCAAGGGTTCAACCACCATCGGTTCAATTTCCTTCGGCTCCGAGAGTCCAGTACGGCTCGGAGGAGGAGTAGACAAATCCTGTTCCATGGTCTTCGGTACCAACGAGCTGGTTGGGGCCGACAACAATTTGGCAAGTCCTGGTGCCTGTAAAAGCTTCTGCACTAGCCAATCCATGTCCAAATCTGAAAGGCTGACTGAGGACTGAGGACTTAGCTGAGTGCACCGAAGGTGCTGACTGGAGCAGAGGTGAAGGAGGAACTTCAGAGACCAGCTCCAATACTGAGAGCTGGCTCTGAATCAAAGGTACAGGTGGTTCCAATGACTGTAGAACTGATGACCCTCCTTCTGAAATCTTAGCCTTTTTTGAGACCTTATCTGAAGACTTGGATTTGGAGGACGTACTAGTACCCTTATGGGTACTCAAAACTTCAGAAAAAGATTGCTGTGGCAATCCCCTGTCTATAAGTTTCCTCCTCCTCTCCAAGAGGACTCTTGAAGAAAAGGAGTGGCAAATGCTGCAGGTGTCTTGGAGGTGTTTAGCCCACAGACAGTAGACACATTGAATGTGTCCATCAGTGACGGATATTTTCTGACCACAATCTGGGCATTTTTTGAATCCCGATTTAGGATGGGATTTCTCCTTATCATCTGACATCTTTAAAAAAACAACAGTAAACTGCAAAAAGGTCAATTAGTAAAATCCTTAGTGACTGAAAGATCCACAAGCAACTAAGCCCAATCCAGGCACTATCTATAACAGTATTATATAGATACAAATATAGGGCTAAGAGGCCCACAGAAAAAGCCTGACTATTATAAAGATTAATAGTAGAAAAAAGGGGCTAAAGGCCCACACAACAAAGAAGCCAACAAGGCCCTAACTTTTAAACTATTTATAAGTATTTAACTATAGAGTAAATATAAAAAGACCTAATACTAACACACACTATATTTTTTAAACAAAAAAGAAAACTTTTTATAGACTTGCTATTCATTTTTCCCAGAAAATGGTCCGTGCTAGCTGGATCACCGAGTTCTCTCTTGCCGCTGCAAACTAGATCTGACTTAATTCCAGCAGTGCATTGTGGGTTAAGGGGCTTGGTCTCGAGCTATCAGCTCCGAACCCATCAGTGAGAATAAACAGTGAGATTTAACAACTTCACATTAAAAGTTATGTATGCACCATAACTATGCATCTGTATTGTCTATTTTTGTATTCCTCAACAAATAGGTTTGGATCCGATCCTTGGTGACTTGGCCACTTTCTTAAGATTCTAGGATCTGACTCTCATGCTCTTCTCTTACCCATAATGCCCCTGACCACTATATTACCTCAGATCGAGTTTGCTGCTATTATACAATATATCAACAAAGTATCTCAACATAGCCATGACAGAAAACTGATAACTAAAAAATCAGACGCTCAAACAGGAACTATGGTTCCTAACAAGAATTCCGTTAGTTCTCTCACAAAGATATAGATGGGGGAAAGTGGGAGGCAATTTGAGGAAGAATGAAAATGGATAACATAGACGGATAGTTATGGTGAGTACATAACTTTTATATCTGATGTTGTCATTTTCATTTGTTCCTCAGTGAATAGGACAGATTCCGCTGCTATGGTAACCTTGGGTGGCTCTCATGGAAGGATGCTCTGGTGAACCATAGAACCCAATGCTGCTCGGTTTCTGAAGATGATATTTAACTTGTAATGAAAAATAAAAGTATGAGCATTAGACCATGTGGCAGCTGCAACAGTGTCATCAATGGTGGCTCTAGCCCAAAAGGCAGCTGATGTAGCCATAGACCTAGCTGATTGAGCTTTCCATTGTCTTGGTAAGGTTAAACCTCTCAAGGAATAAATGTAGGAAATATAATCTGTTATCCATTTAGCTAGTGTAGTTTTTGAAACTGTTTTCCCATCTTATTATTTGAGAAGGAGACACACAATTGATCAGTTTTTCTAAATTCCTTACTCCTATGAAGGTAAATATGAAGTTGCGTATGGACGTCTGTCAAAGGAAAAATATACTTTAAAAATGATCAATACACGGTAGGTTCAGGTTAAGGCACTTTAATCTTGCAGCAAGGAGACAAAAGCGTGCTAATACAGAGTTTGTCTAACTAGAATCAGGAAATGCCGGCATTTTTATACATTTTCTAATAAGACATTGCCTACCAAGCTGACGTAGTGAATCACAAGTTTTGTCATCATCATTTCATAGTGATTGTTTTTACAATATTCTGCTGGTACTATCAATTTTTGTGAGAAACTTCCTAAGAAAAACAACATGGCCTTGGCTACCACTGGTGAAATATATGCAATGTTACCATTCAAGGTACTATGGCTAATTCGAGCACAAAGCAAGTGTATAGATTGCAGTTCATTTCTCTAATAGTCCTTTGTCTATGTTATCTCTAACTTTTGCAGCTGTGCATGTTCTCATACTTTGAACAGAGCTGATTGTTTAAAATCATTACATTACAGAATATAGCATTGTTCATTCATTTCTTCCTGACCTAGCAGATAATCACCTGCTTCTCAAGTACATTTCCAAAAGGCATAAACATGAATATTGCTGTGCTAGCAATTACTAGGTCAGAGGGCATCTTGCAAGTTTCAGAAAGCACACTGCAGTTTCAAAAAGCATCTTTCAGTCTTATATGAAACTCAACTGTATATAAAATAATGCATATAAAATAGAATGCAAAACGTGTTAACTTATTTAGTTTCTAATCAGCATTAAGCACACATATTAATACATATTTTTCTGACATTTCCCCCCTATTAATACTTTTTAATTCTATTTTCAAAAGAATGAACAGTTTGCTTCTTCTCCTAACCTCTTCCATTCAGGATTTGCAGTTAAGAGAGTCATTCAGTTTAAACTTATGAAAGTGTTTCACATTCTAACAATTCTTCAAATTCAGTACTTTGATACAAAGTCTCAGAAACTGATACATCTATAAATTCTTTGATTAACGTTTTCATGCAGGGAATACCACAACAAATACATGCTCCTAATAGGAGTAATCCCACACAAATGGCAATCAGGATGTTCATTAGATGGAACCCCACTCCCCAAACAAATTCTGGAAAAAGTCCATCAGAGGGTTTGGGCCTGGTTTGGTCATGGCCGACACTTGCTGTATCACCTCAAGGTGGTCGTTTATCTCATGTTGATGATCAGGTATATATGCACAACACTCTTCTTTGATTAAAGCGCACGCACCACCTCTCGTTGCTAGGGTGAAGTCAAGAGCCATACGGTTCTGGAGCACTACAGTTCTCATAGCATTCATTTCATCAGTTAGCAATTCAAGAGCAGAAAAAGTTGCGTTACTCATTACTTCGAGAAGTTTGGACAGTTTTCGCAGCTCCCAAATTGATTTCACTGCACCATATGCAGGTAATATGCCTGCCCACGATATGACAGCATCACTCAAGTCCATGTGCGTCAGCTTGGTACCCACAGTATGATGGTCTTTCCAGCCCGCCTCGATCCATCCCACTGGATTTTCAGGCTTCCTGACAGCTTTCTTGGCTACATCTCGGGTATTTCGAATATTTCCCTGAGGCAAAACTGCAGTGTGTCGTATGGCCGGAACCAGGTACCCCAAAAAACAACTGCCGGACCAATTCTCAGGTAACCATTTATATGCTTTCTTACCACACACAAAATAACAATCCTCTACCTTAGTAGTTACTTTGCTACGAAATGGCTGCCCTGCATGAAACATTTTCCTATCTATTACAGACAGTTGCTTAAAAAGTACAGGATTACGTTGCACTTCGTCAATAGTCTTATGCATGGACTCAAGAAATGAGTCATAATTCGAATTACAAACTGTATCCATTCTGTTTGCTTTGGTATAACATTTGTAATGTACAGTCACATTGCACCTGCTACAACCCACTTGAATTGTGTCATTCTTATAAAAACATACAATTCCCTTTTGTGTCACAGGCAAATACAGTGCTACCTTATCAAGTGCTTTGATAGCTACGGTGTCATAAACCAAATTTTCCCAGGTCTCATTGACCCCTAGGGGGAATGCAGTCATTAATAACCCCCCGTATGCTGTTGGTATGGCCGTGCAAATCCAGCAATTCGAAACATTAAAAGTCTCAGCATACACACGTGTAATTGCCTGATAAGTATTAAAGTTCGGATGCCAGTCTATGGTCGGCTCATCACGTTTGATCAGTTCAATTTTTGTGGCTGGGAAAAGGAAAGGCCACAACAAGATCAATGTTATCAGTATAGCTATCAGAATAATCATGCAATTTTTCTGAGGTTGTTCTGCATCTCTGTTTACTCTATACCTGGTCATTTTGTTCTCGTTGTACAACAGTAACAAGGTTTTTGTCCAGTTCAAAGTTCTTAACCAGTTTACAGTGTGTCAAATGAATCCAGGACGCTCGCTCCACGATCTTGACTGCAGTGGGTGTCGACAGTAGTACCTGGGGCGGCCCTTCCCACTTCGGAGAACTCCAGTTCTTTTTCTTCACCACCTTCACCCAGACCCATGCGCCTGGGGCTATTGCTGCTTCTGATGGTCTGGTTTGCTCTTTATCTGAAACAGAATTTAACTGCAAAAGTTTGTTATTCAAAAATCGCCTCATATACCCTGCAAGTGAACTGTCAGCCTCCTGCTCTGCAGGCATGAGAGGTTTCCATTGAGGTATATAATATGCCCTCCCAAACAGAACTTCAAAAGGAGTTAACCCTTTTGCATTTGGAACAGTTCTCATGCTCAAAAGTGCCAAAGGTAAACAGTGCACCCAGTTCTTTAGTGTCTCACTAAATTTTCTAAGCTTGTTTTTCAAAACCCCATTATGCCTCTCTATACTAATCCTGCAGATTGGGGGTGGTATGCACAATGATTTTTCAGAGAAATCCCAAAATAACGGCTAAGTTGTTGTATAGTTTGATTTACAAAGTGTGTGCCATTGTCACTATAAATCTTTTCCGGTATGCCAAATCTAGGAATAATTTCTTTAACGAGGATTTTTGCAATAGTAGCTGCATCTGGATTCTTAGTTGGAAAAGCTTCCACCCATTTGGAAAACATATCTATAATGACAAGGCAATACTTCTTATTTTCACTAATCAATTTTCTAAGCTTGTTTTTCAAAACCCCATTATGCCTCTCTATACTAATCCTGCAGATTGGGGATGGTATGCACAATGATTTTTCAGAGAAATCCCGAAATAACGGCTAAGTTGTTGTATAGTTTGATTTACAAAGTGTGTGCCATTGTCACTATAAATCTTTTCCGGTATGCCAAATCTAGGAATAATTTCTTTAACGAGGATTTTTGCAACAGTAGCTGCATCTGGATTCTTAGTTGGAAAAGCTTCCACCCATTTGGAAAACATATCTATAATGACAAGGCAGTACTTCTTATTTTCGCATTTGTTCAGCTCTATAAAATCCATACAAATAGTATGGAACAGATATTGTGGTGTAGGGAAAACTCCCTTGCTTAGGTTTTAATGCCCCTTGTGCATGATGCTTGTTACAAACATGGCATGCAGCACAAAAATTTTTTGTGTAGTTTGTAAATCCATACGTTGTAAACACTCGATTCACTAACTGTACCATCCCCCCTGTTGAGACATGGCACTGCCCATGGCTCAACAAAGCTGCATATCTAAACAAGTTAGATGGTAAAATCAGTTTCTTTTCTTTGGAGATGTACAGTCCCTTCTCAAGGATTGCTCCTCGTTTTATCCACTTTTGTTTTTCTACATTTGTGGTAAGTGTCTGCATTGTTTTTAACATTTCTAGGTCTAAAATCTCAGATGGTTGTAACTCCTCACTCAAAAGAAGAACTTCTGAAGCTGAAGCTGCTTGTTTTGCAGCTGTATCAGCCCTCGCATTACCTTTTGAAATTCTATCCTGTTGCTTGATATGAGCTACGCATTTGCAAATAGCTACTTTCTGAGGTAACTGAATAGAGTCTAATAAGTCTAAAATAAATTGCGCATGGTTAATTGGTTTACCAGTAGATGTGATCATTCCTCTATTTTTCCACTGCTGCGCAAAAACATGTACAGTAGAAAAAGCATACTGGCTGTCAATAAAAATGTTCACTCTTTTACCTTTTGCTAAGGTACATGCCCTTGTCAAGGCAATCAATTCTGCTGCTTGTGCAGATAAGTTGCATGGTAAAGACTGCTTCTAAAATCTCGGTATCAGAAACTACTGCATACCCCACTAGATTCTGTCCTGTAGGACCCCTCCTGCATGAGCCGTCCACATAGTATGTCACCTCGGCATCATCCAATGGAACATCTGTGAGATCTTTTCTAGGTAGTATCTTTTGCTCAATCTCCTGCAGGCAGCAGTGTGGTTTGCCATCCACAGGGGTTGGAAGCAAGGTTGACGGATTCAATGTTGTACATTGTTCAATTGTCATATGGGGTTGCTCAACAGTATAGTCATACAGGAAAGATGTCTAGCAGGAGTAAGATATGCTACTTTTTCTTGCAGTAAAATAATCACGACTGCATGAGGCACTCTCAATGTGAGAGGGTGGAACAATACTACTGAGACGGAAGCCTGCACTGCCATTGCAGCTGCGACTACTGCTTGTACACAGTGGGGCAAGGATCGCACCACTGGGTCTAGCTGTGATGAATAATAAGCTATGGGGCGTTGCTTGTCCCCATGCTGTTGTGTTAACACTGATGTCATATAACCTTGTTTACAGTCTACAGTTTGAAAAAATCATTTACGATAGTTTGGTAATCCTAAAACTAAGGAAGAAGCTATCAGTTGTTTCAGTTTGCAGAAAGCTGATTCTGCCTCTGGTGTCCACTGTAATAAATCTTGTGCTGCCATCGGCTTTTTGAATATCAAGTTTGTCAGTGGTGCAGATTCCAAGGCATAGTTTGGAATCCAACTCTGACAAAAGTTAGTAGTACCCAGGAAGGACATAATTTCCTTCTTGGTAGTTGGTTTAGGTGCTTGTAATATTGCTGTTTTTCGGTCTTCATCTAATATTCTGCCTTCTTTGGATATTACATATCCCAGGTATTTGACCTGTTTTTTCCAAAGTTGCAGTTTGTTTTTGTTTACCTTGTGTCCTTGAGTGGCAAAAAATTGTAATAATGCTATGGTATCCTCTCTCTGCATTCTTGCTGGGTGGGGGCTGCCAGCAGAATGTCGTCTACATAAAGTAAAATCTGACTACCTTTCGGTGGGATAAATCCTGCCAGATTACTTGCCATTTCTTGTGCGAATATTGTTGGACTTTCACAGTATCCCTGTGGTAGTCTCGTATATGTATACTGTTTCCCTTGAAATGTAAATACAAACCAATATTGGCTGTCAGGGTGTATTGGTATTGAGAAAAATGCATTGCTAATATCTACCACAGAAAAATACTTTTGTTGAGGTTTCAAATCATTCAATAAAGTGTGTGGATCTGGCACCGTAGTTGCCCTGGATATAACTGCGTCATTTACAACTTGTAAATCTTGCACCATACGCCATTCTCTGTTTGCTTTCCTAACAGGAAATAAGGGTGTATTACATGGTGAATCAGGAGATTCTATCAAGACTCCTTCCTTAAGTAAGGCTGCTATTATAGGTTTGATTCCTATTTCTGCATCCTTTCTTAAGGGATACTGTCTCTTTTGAGGTCTAAATGCTGATTTTGGTGTGACAATAACTGGTCCTGCTGTACAAATAAGTCCTACATCTGATTTCCCTGTTGACCAGAGAGTCTCTGGTATGTCTCGTAAGGCTTTTTCCTCTTCCTCTAGTGAGAGTGCTACTCAGCTATCCTCACTTGCCTGTGAGTGTACAGCTGGGTGTGTCTGCGTTATCCAATTTAATTTCTGCTTTTGTACTTCCTGTCCGGAAAGTTCCAATTCTGTCTGTTTTTCCCACCTTGTGACTTCTTCTCCTAGGTCTGCCCACTTCAAATTTCTATCTTTAGTCAAACTTACATGTGGTAATCAATTAGATTTGTAAAGTGCTAGGAATTCCTGGGGCAATGAACAGCTTACTACACTGTTTCCTTCTGTGTCCCAGTACAAATTTCATAATACTAATCTTTTAGCATGGTTTCTAAGCAGTTCTTGCTCATATTCTTTATCAGGTCCTGGTCTGTTACAGTAATATAGAGTGCAATGCAACAAATGCTGTTTATCAGTATCAAGGGAGGGGGATTAACTGATGGCTACATTCATCAGTTCTTCAGTTACTGCCCCTGGACCAGTTGTAACTAAGTCCTGGCTGTACCAATAAAATGTTTCACCCTCCGGTCGTACTACAAAAGTATCCGTTTGTCGCTGTGCTTCCATACCCTGCATAGTTGGAACTACGGCTATGCCAAATATCTGCATTAGGTCTCTGCCCAAGAGATTCACTGGGCATTTTGCAGAAACAACAATTTTACTTTTCTGGGTCATCCCTGAAACTGGGTCAGTTATCGCTATGGTGTGGGAGGGTGGCTCCCGATACAGCTGTCCATTAGCTGCTTTCACTAGTATGTAGTCAAGTGATTCTGAATTTTCTGGTAGTTTGGAAGGATGTATCAGGGTCCGTGAAGCCCCTGAGTCACACAGGAATTTAACTTCCCTCCCCTCTACCAGAAGTGTAACTTCTGGTTTTGTGTCTGCTAAGTAGAGCTCTAAGCTCAATAATGCTAAGTCCAACATTTCATTTTCTTCATTATCTGTGATTTTATTTACATCCTCTATTTCTTCTGTCACATCCTCTACCCCTTCTATCACATTTGCATTTGTCTTTTCTTGTTTATTCCTATCCAGTGATTCTTGACTATCATATAGTCAGTCCTCACCCTCTTTGTCTTCCGTGGTTACCTTCTTGTTTTGCCTGCAATCCCTTGCTAAATGTCCCTTTTTCCCGCATTTGAAACATTCACCCCTTTTCTTTCTCTCTTCGAAGTCCTCTGATTGTTTATCAGATTGTTTGTTTCCCTGGGTATTTTTCTTACCCTTTTTCCCAGTTTGTACTACAAAGACTTCTAGATCCATCTTCTACTGCAAATACTTGAGCTTTCTTTTTCTTTTTGCTATTAAAATGCCTTTTGGCATGTCTTGCATATTCAAGTAATGACTGTAATCTACTTGTACAATGGTCTACCATGTGCTTTGTAATAAAGCTGCTAATAGGTGAGTACTACCTTTTAAAAATGCATTCTTTAACTGTTGCTCATATGGGGAATCATGTGTTTGGTCTTCAGGTACCTGCATTCCACAATGGTTATTTAAACATTCTAATAATCTGGCATAATATCTATCAACAGTTTCACCTTCTTGTTGTATGCATTGATTAATGCAAGTCCAATCAGCCCTAGGCTTCCATTTCTCAGAGATTCGGTCTGTCAGACCTTTCACTCTGTTGTCCAGTTCTGGTTTACTATGTGGGAGTGGTCTAAGCTCTGCATCACGGGGATTCCAGTTGCCTCTGATCATGTGCCAGTCTGGACCTACGATTTGCCTAACTACTTTCTCTACTTCCTCTCCATTCAAATGGTAACTTAACCTCACGCCCTGTAAGTCTTCTAAGAATTTTCTAAAATTAACTTTTGGATGGGGAATTCCCTCTGTAACTTTCCGGATGTCTTCCGGTGTCCACGGTCTATATACTAGAAGAGTTGGGTCCTGTCTTGCCTGCGGATTTGGTACTTCTATGAGTGGACATATCTCTTCTTCACTCATAGCTTGTGAATTTTTATTCATTTCATACAATTCAATATCCCCTCTTAAGTTGCGTGTTCGAGACCTGGTCTCGATAGGATCTCTGACAAATGGTTTTGGTGGAACACATGGGTATAGCGGAGGTGGATCAGCTTGTCCACTCGCTTCATATTCTGGTAAGGGAAGCGGAGGGGGCGGAGGAGGGGCTGTTGCTATTACCAAGTTATTGTCTTCTTTATCTAAGAACATTACTTTTGAATTTTTAATCTTTTGTTCCCTGCGATTTGCTTCCTCAAGCCACCTGTGTGCCTGAGGGACTCCTAATTGTCGTTGCCTTTTTAGCTGACCTTTCACATCTGTTTTAAGTTGTCTAACGAGTTTAATAAGTGAAGGTTTATCTAAATTACCATCAAATTTGTATTTATCAACCCATTTTGTATAATACTTAACATTATCAGCACGCTGTAACTGCATATATTTTGGTCTTCAGTTAAGGGCGGGTCTCGGGAACTTTTCGTGCACTGATTTCCCATGTTGCCTCAGCTAAGTTAGAAATTGTTACGTAACCCTTTTTATCACATGGTACCACGATTTACACCTTTTCACAGTTTATCTAGAATAACTGCCTACCTACTCTGTTTCCCTGATCTATGACAAGACATCAATCTTTTTGTCCCTGATCTGCACATGCAAATCTCCCAGACAAAACAATAATACTGTAACAAGTCCCTGATCTAAAACAGAAAAAAGGTAAATTCCTCCTTACCTGACCCTCCGTGTGTTGATCCACCGGAACGCTGACTCGTCCTCCAATCCCAGATCAGAAACAGTGGCTGGCCTCTTTCGAACGACAATTCAGTCGGAGGTATTTCAAAGCAGAAGAGCCGATGTGGCCACTTCTCCATACGGGTACATGCACCGGGCCCAATTCTGACCTGAGCCTAGAGTGAGAGATGATTCCGGTCCGAAGGACCAAACTGTCAAAGGAAAAATATACTTTAAAAATGATCAATACATGGTAGGTTCAGGTTAAGGCACTTTAATCTTGCAGCAAGGAGACAAAAACGTGCTAATACAGAGTTTGTCTTACTAGAATCAGGAAATGCCATCATTTTTATACATTTTCTAATAAGACATTGCCTACCAAGCTGACGTAGTGAATCACAAGTTTTGTCATCATCATTTCGTAGTGATTGTTTTTACAATATTCTGCTGGTACTATCAATTTTTGTGAGAAACTTCCTAAGAAAAACAACATGGCCTTGGCTACCACCGGTGAAATATATGCAATGTTACCATTCAAGGTACAATGGCTAATTCGAACACAAAGCAAGTGTATAGATTGCAGTTCATTTCTCTAACAGTCTTTTGTCTATGTTATCTCCAACTTTTGCAGCTGTGCATGTTCTCATACTTTGAATAGAGCTGATTGTTTAAAATCATTACATTACATTACAGAATATAGCATTGTTCATTCATTTATTCCTGACCTAGCAGATAATCACCTGCTTCTCAAGTACATTTCCAAAAGGCATAAACATGAATATTGCTGTGCTAGCAATTACTAGGTCAGAGGACATCTTGCAAGTTTCAGAAAGCACACTGCAGTTTCAAAAAGCATCTTTTAGTCTCATATGAAACTCAACTGTATATCAAATAATGCATATAAAATAGAATGAAAAACGTGTTAACTTATTTAGTTTCAAATCAGCATTAAGCACACACATTAATACATATTTTTCTGACGTCTAAAAGTGAAGGGTATACTCTCCTCTATTGTCAAATTTGGAAACGAATACTGGTAAATTGATCACTTGATTAATATTTAACTCAGAGGCCACTTATGGTAAGAAAAGGATTACTGCATAAAAAAAATCAAATACAGTGGTTTTGAAGAGAGTGCTTGCAGTTCAGATACTCATTTTGCTGAAGTGATAGCCACCAAAAAGACCGTTTTCCAAGACAGAAACTTAAGGTCTACTTTAGCTGAAGGCTCAAAACTGTGAATGTGCTAATGTCTGTAATACCGAAGTCAGATCCGAAGGTGGAGTGGGATCTCAAATTGGAGGTCTAAGTAAAAATGTACCTTTTAGAAAGGCCTTAGATTAAGCTAAAGGAGAAGCATTATCTCTGATGTGATAGTTGGAGATGGCTAACTGAACTTTGATGGTGGAGAGGCTTGCCCCACTATGAAAGATGGTGGCAAGGAAATCTAAAATAGCCAGGTGTGGAGCAGTAAAAGGATCCAAGTCTCTCTGATCCATTTACTCTTATAAATTTTCCTAGTCGAAGGTCTGTGAGATGAAAAAAGAATATGGTGAACTGGGAAGGAAAGCCTGGAATGTCTAGTCATCATTGGAATTGATCACACAAAAAAAAACATATAGGTGGAAAATGGGGATGGATGCACTTAAAAAACAGCTGTACTCAAAACTTCACTTTTATTAAAGTACAAAAAATTGAGTGCTTTCATCCCTATAGACCCGGGACTTCATCAGAATTGAATAAACAACAGTTGGGACTAGCTTAAATAAAGTTTAGACCTAGAATACCATGAATAAATTAAAGAAACACAACACTTTGTGTTTAAAATAAGTCATCAACCAGTTCATAGGTAGGTACTAGGTTACTGGCCCTAGGGCCTATATAAGCCTAGCCAAATGGTACCCTGGCTTTTGCCACCCAATAAAATTATTTTCCTGTGCCCCTGTCAAGCAGAGCCACAGAAGTGATCCCCGGGGTGAATTTCCTATCTCCCATCCAAGCATCAAGATTTCTCTTGAAGAGTGCTAATGAGGAGCTTTGTTTGATATAGATAGATAGTTTGTTCCAGAGTATGGGAAGTCTCTGGGTCAGGAATCTATCCCTCCAGCATGTTCTTGTTACAAATATTAATTAACTTTTTTACAATTCACACAAAATTAAATAATGTTATGGGGAAAGAAAAATTATATACGCATATTAAAAAGTGTATATTAAATGCAAAATAGGTTTAAAACAGGCAGCAAATGGGGGAACTCTATAAGGACTGCTAGGACCTTTTATATAAAAATGGCTGTAAAGAAATGTTGTCTTTGATTCCTGGTGGGAACTGTCCTTGCAACTTCACCTGCCAAACCACTTCTTTTTTTTCTAACCTGTTTTTCAAGTCTCCCCCTTTGGGATCAATTTTAACATGCTCTAATATATAGTAAATCTAAACTTACTAAAATCATGACAAATTGTAGAATGCTTATTTAGGGCATTTTTTTCATGTTTATTCATACTATAAAGGTGTTCGTATATTCTTTTTCTAAAGCACCTTTCTGTTTTGCCCACATAAAATGCTAAACAGCTACTACAAACTGCAATATACACAATATTTTTGGTTTGGCAGTTCCCTTTTGCAAACCATACTGCAGTTTTCAGTTCATTGCCAAATATTAGCTTATTAGCCTCTATTATTCCATCATTGGAATTGGAAAAACATGTGCAGTCAAATTGAGGGCTGCAATATCTGGATGAATCATCCCTGATGGGTGTGACAAGAGGTCTGGACTGGGATCCAGTGTCCAAGGTAAACATAGTAAATGAGACCATAGGAAGGGAAACCACACTTGCTGAGGCCAAAAAGGGGCAATGAGGATAACTTTGCTCTTGAACCAGAGAGCTATCTGAAGAACCTTGGGAATTAGGGTCATGGGAGAGTATGCATAAAGAAGATCAGAATGCCAAATGTCGACTAGAGCCTCTTTCGGTGAATGTTCCTGAGGGAGAATTAGGGCAAAGAACCTGCTGCATTTGTTTTTCAGGGGAGAAGTGAACAGATTGCATTATGGTTGACCAGCCCTTGTGGAAGATCATATTTACTACAGATTGAGAGACCACTCGTGAGACATCAGAATAATCCTGCTCAGCTTGTCTGGTAAGATGCTGGACTTCCTTGGTATGTGCACTGCTACAAGAAAGAAGCAGCAGGAGATTGCCCACTGCCAAACTCTCATTGCTTCTTGGTATAAGGGATAGGATCTGCCCCCCCCCCCAGTCTGCTGATGTACCAGACAAGTGACATATTGTCTGTTTGAATAGTAATCATTCATAGTGGATGAGGGCCCTGAAGGGCCTGCAACACTAGAAGCACCTCTCTCATCTCTAGGATATTGATATGCAAATTGGTCTCTTCTGGGAACCATGTGCCTTGAATGGTATGCCCCAAGTAATGCCCCCACCCCAACTGGGAGGCGTCTATTGTAAACATGGTGTTCAGGACAGGAAGAATAAAAGGACACCCTTGACAAATCTCTTGGGAGCATATCTGCCACAGCAGGGATTTTCTTCAAACCTGAGATAATTATATCAGATATCGTAAGGGGTGTCGATGAAAGGACCATTTCACTGCTAAAATCCACTGAAGAATTGTCATATCAAGATGAGGAGTGGGTATTAAAGTTATTGCAGCAGCCATCGATCCTAAGGCTTTGAGTACTATTTCTGCTGCGGGAGAAGGATAAGAAAGACCCTGACATGCAATTTCAAACAACTCTGTTTTGAAGCAGAAGAGCTACACAATTGACTGTATCTAGATGAGCCCCTATAAACTCCAAGTTGTGACTTCAGCAGATTGAGTGTAATTCCCAGAGAGTGAGATAAATGGAGTAAGTAATCACTTGATCTTCCCAGAAGATGACTGGTCAGTGCAGTAAAGAGCCAGTTGTCAAAGTAAGAAAATACTCTGAATCCGAGCAGTCTTAGATGAGCTGCTATCACTGCCATGCATTTGGTTAAAACCTTGGGAGCTGTAGTGTGACTGAAAGGCAGGGCTCTGAAATGATAATGACTGACTGCCAGCAGGAAGCATATGTATCTTTGAGAGTACCTGTTCATTTTGATGTGATAGTGCGCATCCAATTGTCTTTCTGTAGGAGAAGCAGAATGGACTGAACCGTGACCGTCTGGAATTTGGAATTCTTTACAAACTGGTTTAGATTACTGAGATCCAAAATGGGTCTTAGTTTTCCTGCTTCCTTTGGCACTAAAAAGAATCTTGAGTAAATTCCAGATCCTCTTTGGTCTGGGAGGACCTCTTGAATGACTCTTGTCCAGCAGCTTTTGAATTTTGAGAGCTGTTAACTCCCTCTGATTGGGTGGAAAATCAAGGATAATTGTTCTTGTCCTTTGAGGAACTTGTACAAAAGGAATGAAATATCTTCTGGATAGGATTATTTGCACCCATAAATCTTTTGTGATTGTTATCCAGGCTTTTGGGTGCAAGGACAAGCTCCCCTGACTGCACCAGAGAGAGAGACATTCAGACAACCTTTTCAGGAGTCCTGAAAGGATCTGTCTGAAAAATAATATTGAGACCCTTGATTCTGTGGACCCCCTCATCATGTGGGTGGTGTCTCCCATTGTAGTTATTTCCCCTTTGTCTCTAGAGGAAAATTCTCTGTGTGACTCTTGGAAAGGTTTCTGAGATTTCCAGAACAACATATTTTTACCGGTTTACCTTTAGATAAGCGAATCACACTCGGGCAAACACATAAACTTCGAAAGTACATTTTCAAGATAGCACAATGTTGACCTGAATATGTTCGAAACACTAAAGGTATGCAATTCACACTTTACACATTAGCACAACAGTAGTACAACCTTAACTACCATCGCATATGTAAATATGTAGCTTCCGCATTCTGTGTTAGGCTGAATGATCCCAAAGGCCCTGGTAGCATGCTGGAACTTTGTAGTTCGTCTTTGTGGATTATTGTGTACAGTAGATAGCATTGCATAATGGAGGTATGGACCCCTGTAAATGGCTTTTAAAAGACAAAATGTTACCGATTAATGACATGTAAATGAAGGTTTTGCTGCAAGTTAGTTCACTAAGTGTTGTTGTTGAACTATGTTGTAGACAGTAGCCCATAATCTATAGTCTGTGTCATTATGGTATCCCTGAAAGTAACCAAACATGCAAGTATTTAAATCCTAGTATGGAATGAGGTTACCTGAGTGGCTTATAGTCTAATGTATGTAGTGTAGAATACAAACTGATTAATGAAAGTATAATCACAAGGTGTTCTTCTCTCATTCATAACTGCTTCTGTAAAACAATGTTATATGACTAAACAGCATTGGGTAGAGAGTATGCTCTATGTATCATGGTTATATTATGGCAGAACACTTTTGCAGCACGGTACATGAATGTAATGTTATGGACAATAGCACATTAAGTAATGAGGTGGTTTATATGTAGCATGTGTATGTTGTGGCACAGAGCACAACAAAAGCAAGGGTACATTGTGTATTTAATGGCATTATACCTGTCCTGTCAGTGCTCATATGTGTGTTTCGGTGTTGTTCAATTGAAAAGTGAGTGTGATGTCAAATGTCTTTCAGGTTGGGGAAGGTGGTTCAGAGGAATATGGGGTGCTCTGAAGTGCCAGTTCCCCACGCTTGGGGTCTGGAGGAGGAGCAGAGGTTGTCATAGGCACTACAGGGGATGGAGCCGGTGGGGCTGATAGTGGAGCTAAGTCAGTGGCCAGCACACTCTTCATGACATTGAAGGCTTCCCTGCAATGATGCAGAGAAGGCTCCAGTTCCAAGGAAATCAGATTCCTTCTCTGCACCGAGGGAGATGGCTCCGAGGCCGATGTAGGAGCCAAGCTCACCTGCGCCGAAGCTCCAAGAGGAAGAAAGGGGTCAGACAAGGGTCCGATGCCACTCGCCCCCTCGGAGCCAACGAGGGAGCCCTGGTGCCCAGATCCCTCGGTGGATGGCACCATCGAGGGGATCAGTGCCGACAATGGAACCGAAGGAGATAGAGTTATTGGAGCAGACGGTTCCACTACTCGAACCCCAATGAACTCCTGCTCCGAACTCAAAGGAGTCGGAGGAGGAACATCAATAGAAGTGGACGGAGCTGACACCTGTTGAGGAGGGCTGGACAACATCTTGGCAAGTGCCTGTGACTTTAGCAACCTACTGACCACTCTCTCCACATCATGATCCAACAGCCTAGAGGATCAAGAGGAGTGAGAAGATCTGTGACTGTGCTCGCTCTGAAGTAGGGGAGATCGAGGAGCTGAATGTATCGATTCCAAGGAAGGGGACCTCAGCCTCTTGTGGCTCCGTGAAGGCTCCGAAGTTTCTGATGGAGCCGACGGGGAGATTGTCTTATCGGTGCCAGCCGGAACCAAAGTAGAAGGTAGAGTCTGAACCAAGGATGGCTCTGAACTTGGAGCTGACGGCTTGGTAAATTTAGGGGATTTCACAGGCTGAGAGGTCTTGGTCGGTGAATCCCGGGGCTTTAAAAGACCCCTAAGAATAAGCTTATTCTTACGCTCCTGCAGAACTCTTGGGCTAAATGCATGGCAGATAGAACAAGAGTCCTGCAGGTACACGGTGCCTAAACAATAGATGCAAGAAGTGTGCCCATCTGTCAGAGACATTTTCTGACAGCATGAGTCACACTTCTTGAACCCAGACACTTTGGATTCCTTTGACATCCTGGAAAAAGGAAACAAGAAATACAACAATAGCTATCAAAGCAAAATACAGTCTACACAAAAACACACTATACTAGCAGACTAAACCTAAAGGATTTTTTCTTTCTTTTTTTTTTTTAAGCCTCTAACTTAAACAACTAGCCTATGAAAGAAAGGTAGAAGGAAAGCCTCAAACCTAAATTGCTAACCTGACAAGAAGAGGATAAGGGGGGGAGAACTCTCTAAGTTAAACGAGTTCTACAAGAAAGGGAAATAATGCTACAATTAAACACTAACAGAAAAAACAAGAATAAAAGTTAACAATACACCTGAAAAAGGACTATTTCTAAGGTAAGAATGTTCTATAAAAAACTTTATACGAGCCTGAGCCAGAAAAATGACACCTCACAGCTGAAGTGGCAAATGAGATCTGGGTAGCTATCGCTAGGCATCATGGGATAAGGGGTAGCCTTGAGCCAGTAAACAGCTCTCGAGCTATAGAAGATTGGCAAGTCAGAGCCGAGGATCACCTCCGATCCCAACCAGCAAGAGTGAAGGCAAGATAGACAACTTAACATGCAACATTCGCCATTACTCTAGGTCTACTGGTAGACATGGCTGGCATTAGTGGGAAGGTACCAGGTTTAGGGCACAGAGGTAGGGTGTCCAGGATATTTATTGGACTCCTAGTAAAGCACCACAGCCAAAGGGTTCTGCAGGGGGACTATTCTGGCTCCCAGTAAAAGTCTGAGGCATGGAGTAGTTAACCTAGGCTATATCCAGTGTCACTGGAGGGCAATGTAGGCATCATTTTAATGACCTACAGAGGCAGAAGAGAGATGCTCTCAACTGTTGGTTGGAGGAATTCAGGATTGTGTACATCCCACAGCTGTGTAATTATCAGCTTGAGAGAGTACTTGTAAGACTTACAAACCTGAATATAGGCAAGACTGGAACACATAATGGTCTTCTGTTCTGTTCTGTGTTTCTCCCAGTTGCCAGAGATTGGGAGTTCAATGTCCAGGTCTATGGGGCGAGACTGAGGGAAGCAAGTGGTATGTATGCAGCAGAACAGATGCGTTATCGTAGCATTAAAAGTTAAAGATAGCTTTTTTGGTATTTTATAGAGTTGTACCAAATTGAGCATGCATATCCCAACCGTAAAAGCAAGTATGCATACATTAATCTGTAGCACATACAAATTGTAGGAGTCTAATATTAGATTGCAGTTAGAGGTTGTGGGTTCAAATACCACAATTCACAATTATACAATACTGTTATTTCTTCAATAATATTTGCATTAAATTAAAACCTCTATACCATTGGCACAAATGCCCTGCTGTAAACTGTAATCTGTATAATTGGAAAACATATGTGCAATATATGCACATTTCAGGGATTACATTCGGCAATCTGTAGTATAGTGTGTATCTGTTAGGAGGTATACTTAAATGTAAAACATAAGATAACAGAGTTGTATAATTGTATTAATGCCTTGTATGACACACATGAAAGTACTAATCTTGCGTCTTTTTTTTCTCTCACACTAGCCCTGGTCTCTCTCTCTTTATTTTCTTTACTTTCATTTTATTTTAGTTTTAAAAATATATATTTTTTAATTTTTATTTTGTGTCGTCAAAATGTGTCCATATCATCCATGTATATCACATCATTAAAATGCTCCATAGCACAGCGAGGTACGCCAGCCCCAGTGGATCAGCTTGCCCCCCACTCTACTGGCTCCAACACCGATGCCTAGCATGTCTGTCAGCCAACTTGGCAGCACCGTCTCTACTGTCCCTGCACTACCTGCACCCTCAGGTAGTCCTGCCCCAGAGGCTGGTGTAGTGGTACCCTCTGTGAGCAGTGGCAGAGGTGGTGATTTCATCACCACAGTGAGTTGCCAGTGATGGTGCATAGAGTGGTACACCAGATGGAGAGGCTGCTTTCCTTCTTGTTATGGAGGAGAAGACATCAAGCAGTCCAGCCACCTGCAGAGTAAGGCAACAGTGATGATAGTCCAGTGGGTGAGGACTCGATTCTCACTCTCTCCAAGCTTGATGGCCATGGGCCTGTGTTGTCACCACCCTCACCCTAATCATGGTGTCCCCCAACGTTTTGTGTCTGTAACCATCCCTATCTCATCTTGTTTGTTTTGTCTGTCTACAATTGCTTCTTCACCTACCCAACTTAACTGATTCAGACATACCTATGCCCCTTCCCCAACATTCCTCTCTCTCTCTCTCTCAAATACAAAATAAATGGGCACGTCCCCCACAAAAAAGAAAACTGTATCATACGTAGCTCTCCATTTCACATGTGTCTTCTTGACCCACTTGATTTGGTGCAATTGGTTATACAGCATGATTCCATTGCGGTCACCCTTCTTTGCGGAGGTGACAGTCCAAATTCAGTTAATATTCTGCACATACTTTCAGTTTACACTGTTAAAGAAATGGATAGCTATGGTTCTTTCCTACCTCCCTTTTGCACATTCCTGTATTCCTTTCCCTTTGTTCTTCCTCCTGCTTGCTCCCCGTTTCACCACTTTCCTATCTACTCCATTTTATCACCTGTAATCTGGTCAAAAAATAGAATCATACACAAGTGGAAGTAATAGCAATTGATCCTTTCACTTTCTGGGCTCCATGCTTTTGTGGAGATATGCATCACACACCAATGAGCACCAATGGTTAACGGTGGCAAAATGCTGTGGTTACCTGTGTGCAAGGCTGCTTAACTCTGCTGCACTATGTCAACACATGTACTATAAAGAATTCATGTTTACTTAAAAGTATTTAAAATTATTAAATACACCTGGATTCAAACCCAGTATCATCTAGGCCCCAAAATTTATTTATTTATTTATTTTACATTTGTTGACCGGGCTAGTCCAACTGGATAATTTCCATTTTCAGTGGAGGCCCGGGGAGAAAAGCTCCAAGATAAAACGAGGTTATAAAACAAGGTTATAAAAATTAATAATTAAATCATTTACAATAATTACGTTTGTTACATACATTGAGCAAAAATGCTTAGATATTAGTCTAGATCAAGTAATAAAAAGTCATATTACTATCCACATATTAAGAGAGACAGTAATTCATTACAGTACAATTAGGTCCTTTGATATACTAGAGAAAGGTTGCAATTTAGATAACTGGGAATATAATAGAAGAAAGAAGAAAGTAGATTAGCCTGGATTTGTACAGGAACAGAGCCAAAAGTTGTTCAGATGTAAAAGAAGTTGTTTTTGAAAAGAGGAAAGGAGGCTAGTGAGGTGATGTGTGAGGGAGGTTATTCCATATTTTGCCAACTGACTTGGAGAAAAGGCAGTTACGTGCTGAATTTGTAATTCTAGTTGTGTTGACCTGTAGCTTTTCAGCGGGCGCAGCTGTTTCAAGTTATTATAGGGATTAGGAGGTTATTAAGAGCAGGAGTCTTTAAAGGTTGGTACAAAATGTTATGAGTTATTAAGAGTTGTTGATATTTGAGCTTGTTTGGAAGTTCTAACCAGTGTAAGTGTTTTAGGTTGAGACAGTGGTGAGTTCTATACTGGGATGCTGTGGCAAAGCGAGCTATATTGTGGTAGGATGTAGTCAGTTTCTTTAGGTTGCTTTTAGAGAGATTAGTGTAGATAGAAGAAGCATACATTAGTGTAGAGATGAGATGAGAATGTGCTAAGGTGGTCCGTGCTTCTGGTGTAAGGAAAGGTTTAATTCTGTACAGTGAACCAATCTTTTTATTAACTGCTTTTATAGTGTTATTGATGTGCTAATCATAGTAAAGTTTATTATCAATAGTAACAGCTAGCAGTTAGGTAGTAGAATCATGGGAGATGACGGAGTTGTCACTTGCAGTAACAGTGAAGTGAAGTTGAGAAGATTTATGGGTAGGGGTGAAAAGTAGCAGTTTTGTTTTCTTGGGGTTCAGGAGAAGACATCTTTTTGAGAACCACTGTTCTACTGATGAAAAGGTAGATTGTGTCAGTGACTGGAGTTCAGATTGAGTGGAAGCTGTGCATATAATGGTAGAATCATCTGCATATTGAATGCAGGTTGTGTTCTGGATAGATGACTGGAGATCATTAATAAAAATGGAGAATAGGAGTGGGCCTAGTATAGATCCTTGAGGTACACCTAAAGAGATAGGCAGCAGAGTAGATAGAGAATTTTTCCAGAGTACTGCTTGTTGTCGGTTTTCAAGATAGGATGAGAACCAGGATAAGGAAGAGGAGGCCAATTCAAGGGATTTTAGTATGTGTAGAAGAAGTGTGTGGTTGACCATGTCAAAGGCTTTTGACAGGTCTAGGAAAAGAGCAGAGGTTAGTTTGTTGTTGTTGCGGTTAGAGTTGATGGTGTTGGTAAATGAGAGTAGTGCAGTGGTGGTACTATGTGAGGGTCTGAACCCATGCTGAGTGTTAGCTAGTAGATTGTTATGAAGGAGATGGTTAAGTAGTTGTTTGTGTATACATTTTTCCATGATTTTGGCTAGAGGAGATAATAGCGCTATAGGGCGATAGTTAGAGAGGTCAGTGGATTTACCTCCTTTGTGTAAGGGTATAATGTGTGATATTTTCCAGATTTCTGGAAAAGTACTTTCATTTATAGATCGGTTTATTAGGATAGAAACAGGATAAGCAATAGCTTTAGCTGCTATTTGCAGGAATTCTGCAGGAAGCTTGTCTGCTGAGGGGATAGTTGGTTTACGTTTTTGTAAGAGAGATTGTATATAAGAGGTAGGTATGGGTTGGAATTGAAGGGGAAGTAGGGAGTTGTTGATGTTACTTAAGAGGAGTTGGGATGAGTCAGGAGATAGGTGGTTGGCTAGACTTTGTATGGAGGTAGTAAAGAAGGTATTGAAGTTATTGGCAATTAAAGAGGGATTATCAGGGTCTAAATTCTGTGGGTGTGGTGTAACTACTTTGCCTGGGGTGAGTAGATTATTAATGGTAGACCAGAACTTTTTTGGTTGTTTTTTGGTGGTTTGCTGAAGTTCAAAGTAGTAATTTTTCTTATCTGAAAGGATGGCTTTTTTGGTGTTGTTTCTGAGCTCTCTAAAGGTTTGATGATCTGTTGGGTTTCTGGAGGAGCGCCATGTTTTCCAAGCTTTATTTCTAAGTTTGATTTTTTGTTTAGTATTGGAGGTTAGCCAAGGTGCTGTTTTGGTCTTTGTTCTAATGGTACGACTCGGGGCATGTTGATTTAAGATTGCAAGGAATGCAGAGTTAAAATGTTCAACTGCATTGTTCAGTGAGAGGTGTCTAAGAGGGACCAGTCATATAGTGAGAGATCAGTTTGAAACTGTTCAGGATTAAATTGTTTTTTTGAATATAGTGTTCTGTGAGAGGTAGGTAAGTTTACATTAGTTTTAGATCTAATGACATAGGTAAGTGAGTGATCGCTGAGGTCATCAGGAAGGGTGCCAGTATGGTAGGTTTGTAGGGGTGAGTTTGTAAGAATCCAGTCTAAGGTAGTTTCCTTTTTACTTTTATTGTTTATTCTAGTGGGGCTATCAATTAGTTGTTTGAAACCATAAAGGTTTATATGGGAAGTAGGGTTAACATTGTTACAAGTTTTCCAATCAATGTTAAAGTCCCCAAGGAGCAGTGTTTCTTGAGGGAGGTTATTAGAGAGTTGTTCAAGAAGTTGCTCTAAAGTAGGGATGTTATTTCCAGGGGGGAGATATGCACAGATTATATTAATAGCTTTAGTCGTGTTAATTTGAATTTTGGAGCAGATTATTTCAGCATTATCGTTTTGAATGAAGGTAAGGTCAAGAAGGGTAAGCTTCAAGTATGTTTTATATAGAATAGCTACACCACCTCCCTTCCTGGAGGTACGATCTAATCTGTAAATGTTATATCCAGGTGGGGTAATTTCAATGTCTTTAATTGCAGGTTTTAGCCAAGTTTCTGATAAGCATAGTATATCAAATTTGTGAACTTCTAATAGGGCATGGAGTTGGCTAATTTTGTTACAAATGCTGCGTATGTTGAGATGGGCCAGAGTTAATAAGTTAGAGGGTGTAGTGGAAGAAGGAGAGAAGGGGATGATATGATTTGTGTGTGTTTTGATAGATAAATAAATGTATCAATGTATAAATAAATGTATCAATGCATTAACTTGTGCTGCCAGAGTCAGTTAAGCAGCAGGTGTGCTTTTATACACTTAATACTAACTCTCAGACTTTAGCAATGTAGCTTGCATTTGCACACTGTTTAGCTCTGAGCTAACATTAATAGTATTGGAAATGTGCACAAACACTTTGCCAGCTATCATGCAAACCAGCTGTTTACTGCTCTATAGAAAAGTAAATATTATGTATTGTTACTATTTACTGTCCATTTCCTGTCTATGACATGAAATTACATGCGGAAACATAACAAACTTAAGGCCCTATCTAACAATATGTTGCATATTTACAATACAGCCATGTGCTAGCTCCCCACAAGCACTGCAACCCTGGTTTCTCAATATATATTTTGCCACACATATTTCACCTACACTACAGAAAATAATATCCAATGTTATGCGATATGCAGTGCACATCATTCTGGTAACATGCAGAACTAGAACTATTGACCCATAAGCCTAAAAAGCCTTATCTGCAAGGCTACGGAAGGAATCAGCCTGGACCTTATCCACAGGGACACAGGTGACCTTCAATGTACTTGACTCGACCCATGTTGATTCAGTCAAGGGTAGATCTTGTTTATTAAACCTAGTGGACTTCTTTGATACTGACCCCAAAGTCCTGGTTCAGGAAAAACAGGACATACCACCTATGACAAATTATCGAATGACTTTGACACTATCCTCCATTCATGCATCATAGAGAAAATCTCCCATCTGGAAATTAACCCATACATTACTAGACTAATAGCCAACTGACTCACTGACAGAGAACACATGGTCAAAGACTGCACCTCCACCACTAGACCACTGTGGAATTCAACAAGGATCTGTACTGGGCCATCAACTGTCTGGAAACTATTTCTTTGAAGCCCAGACAAAGGTAGACAGCCTGTGGTTTACCAAGTTTGCAGATGACTGGATACAGTCATATAGAATCCCCCAATGATGGTAACATATTACAGAAGGAGCAGACACAGACAAATGATTGGTGCCAAACACACGGACTTGAACCACAAAGCAAACAATGCCTCATTGTTCTTTTGGCAATGAAGTACCCCTACTAATCATGATATACACAGGACCCTCTAAGGTCAAACAGTGTTGCCAGACTTGGGAACATATGTATGTTGACAGCAAGCTACAGTTTAATCACGGTCCTACATTGTGCACCTCATAAATAAGGCCATCACATCCCAGATCAGGGAGGTCACAGCTCTGCTGTACTCTACCCTTATCAGGCCACTAATTGAATACAATGATCCCGTCTGGCTGTACCTCACTAGATACCTGCAGCACCTGGAGAAAACACAGACGTTTGTGACCAGGAGAATCCAGGATGTCCAAAACATGACATACATGGAAAGACTGAAAGACCTGTCACTGTACTTATCATGAAGGCTGCTGACAGCTGACCTATGCCTGGCCTACAGAACAGTCTCAGACATTGCCCTACTGGAAATTCTAGACATCTGTAAATTAAATGAGACAATAATAACTTGCTCTAGGGATCTCAACCTAGCCTGTAATATAAACGGAACATGCTAGGGAGACAGATATAGTTTCCAACGATTGACATTCCTCTGTAATAGGCTCACACTGCATGTGAAGCAGTGTTCCTCAAGGAACCTATTCAAGTGCAACCTTCACAACTGGGTGGGTGATTGTAAATTCATGCCTGGGGCTGCACCTATGTCTCTCATGGACAGGGCCATTTGGTGCTGCTCACAAAATCACTCTGCTAACAATAACCATCAAACTATGCTCTGTAGGAGTATTTGTGTTTTTACACATTTAGGCTTGTACATGCCATAGGACCATTAGAGTAGTGACCTTCTATAAACCTATGAACTTATGAAGCTATGAACCTATGTAGGCCTCCAATCTTCTCTCCAGTATGGCCTACTGTTATCCACTATAAGTTGACCTGCACTCTTGTAAAAGTCAGACTTGTGCCAATGGCACTTGCGTAAAGTTCTGAGTTCTGTAGTCTGTGTACTTAGATAGGTAAGGGCTATGTTCTCATTGCAGTAAACTGTGTGCATGTGTGTGTCTAAGACAGAGGAGCAGAAGTGTGTATCCTACAGTTACTTCACCAATGCCATGGATTGACCATATTTTGATACTTGCACATGTCTACACATTGATTTCATGCATGCCTTTTAACATCTGCTCTCTCACATGGCCTGCTGATGTCATCTACTATAAGTAGGCCTGCACTCCTGCAGACTTGTGTTGTGGAGCTTGTATAAAGTGCTGAGTTCTGTAGTCCATGTACTTAGGCAGGGGTTCTGTTCTCACTGCAGTCATATATGTATGTGTGTGTGTGTGTGTGTGCGTGCACATGCACTCTTGCTTGACATTGCAGGGAGCATTTTACACTGGCATTTGGGACACTGTTATTACAATAGTCTCAAAAGACACTGCTGATGTCATCAGCTATTTCAGTTTTGTGGATATGCAGCATTCCCACCAGAGCAGGGCCAGAGACTGGCCACTCCTCTCTCCCAACATTAAATTTATCTCTCTTCCCCTGTGTTGCTCTATTTCAGCACCTTCCCACATTTCTGCCTGTTCTATCTTTCTTTAAAACTTTCCTATCTCATTCTCTTATCCACCTTCTCCTCTAATTCTACTCCCACAGCCACCATACCAACACTTTTTACTACTATCTCCCCTCATTTACTCATCACAACTTTTCCACTCCTCTCCCCCAACATTAAATTTATCTCTCTTCCCATGTGTTGCTCTATTTCTCCAGCAAATTCCACCTGGCCATTCTGCACTTATGCTTACTTACCCCAGCTCTCACCTGCAGAGGCTGATACTTTTTTAGCTGCACTTTTCTGCCCTGTTGCTCTTTCCCGCTCCCCTACCCTGCCCCCAATTCCCACCCACCCCCAGTGTTCCTTCCTTTATTGCCATCCCACATCACGCCCCTCTTACACCAGGCAATCCCATTACCACATAACTCCTCCCCCTCCACCAACCACATCCAGCTCATTACTCCTCCCCCTCCACCAACCACATCCAGCTCATTACTCCTCCCCTCAATCACCTACCTTTCCTGTCTCTCTAAACCTCCATACTCCCATCTCCTCAAACCATACTTCTTTCTAATAATGCCCCCTTTTATTTCCACAATCCCTACCCTTGCATGTCTCCTACTCCTCATTCTACTTCCTCTTTACCATGCCACCTCTTATACAAACCTCCATCAACACCCTCCACCTCCAGACCACAGCCATTCCAATCACTTAAACATTTCAGCTTCTATAACTCCCATTCACCCCATCTCTCTATTAACTTTAAAACTTTTTCAAATCCCCTCAAATTTCTACAAACCTAAACTTACACCCTACCTTCCTTCCATAACCAAACACAATCTGAACAAAATCATTCATCACCTTCTATACCTCTTCCTAGCTGGCGACATTCATCCAAACCCTGGACCAAACACTTTTCAAACAAAAAACCTCAGCTCCAATAACAAACCTATCCATAAAGATCTCAAATTCCTAACCATTAATACCCAAAGCTTAACCAACAAAACAACCCTCTTTCACGCCTGGCTCAACCATAACTCCCCAGACAAAGTTGCCATCTCTGAAACCTGGTTAAAACCACATATAACGGACTCAGAATTCCTTCCCCCTGGATATCAATGCCTCCGAACTGATTGCCTAGATAAAAGAGGTGGTGGAGTCGCTCTAGTTGACTCCAATCAGTTATCCATTACCCCCCTTCTCTAACCCTATTCCAACCTTCAATAACACTGAATTAGTAATTGGCATGCTAAAATTAAATGACCAAAAAAGTATCTGCATCATCTCCCTTTATATTCCCCCTGGTAATAACACCAATACCTTGGAAAATCTTCTCTCCTGGACCTACTCTAACATTAAACATGAAACTTACATAATGGGAGACGTAAATATTGACTGGCAAAAAATCATTGACCCCAATCCCACCATATAAATCAACCTCTTCAATTTTACTCAACTTATCCACTCTATTACTAGGCCCAACAAGACAACCACCCTGGCTCCATCCTAGACTGGATCCTTGCATCTCACCCAAACAAAACCACAACATCTGGTGTCACTCCTGACCCATTAGGAGACCACATCCCTGCCTTCACCCACAGAGCCACATCCTCCTCCCCTTATTCACACCAACTCCTACACACTCGAAACCTAACTAACTTCAACCCCGCTTCCTTCTCTGACTCCCTTAAACTCACTAACTGGAACCCAATAAAAACCCTACCTCTAGAAGAAGCAGTTGATTTCTTCAACTCTACATTCCTTTCTATCCTAAACTCCACTGCTCCAACACGAACCAAAAGAGTTAAAGCCAAAACAGCCTCTTGGCTTACAAAAGCAACCAAGAAAATTATGCAACAAAGAGTCAAATCTTGGAAAACCTACCTCCATAATAAACAGCCTGAACTCTTACTAAAATACAAACAGCTACAAAACCTAGCCAAAAAACATGTCATTATAGACAAAAAATCCTACTATAACCACCTACAAACAAATCATATTAAAAACTCCAAACAATTCTGGAAATCTATCCACTCCCTTCTCAAGCCTGGAACCACAAATAACCCTTGTCCAGACACTAGCAAATCCGACCGAGAAATTGCCAAACTGTTTAACATTTCCTTCACCACTTCTATTGCTGAGCTAACTAAAATCTTCCCCAGTAACACCCCTGCACCCCCCCTCTTCCATAGCATCTACTCCTCCTCCTCCCACTCCCCCCTATCTTTGAATTTAAACCAGTATTCACCTACCTCAAAGAAACTTCTCACAAAACTTAAACCTTGCACCAATGCTCCTGACAACATTCCCTCCTCCTTCTTAAAAATCGCCTCTGACAGTATCGCTCTCCCTATCAGCATCTTAATAAATAGATCACTACTCGAGCCATATGTACCCAAACTCTGGCGCTCTGCTTTCATTCTTCCACTCCACAAGGGTGGCAAAAACTACAGCTTTACCAACTACCGCCCTATAGCCATACTCTCTCCCATCTCTAAACTTCTCAAAAAATGCATACATATGCAGCTTATGCCATTCCTAACCAAACATCAACTGCTCTCTCCTACCCAACATGGATTCCGCCCTGAACATAATACCAACACAACCCTTCTCTCCTTTCTCCACTCTATCAACTCAGCCAGAGACTCAGGTAACTTTGTTTCATCTGTTCTATTAGATTTATCTAAAGCTTTCGATACCATCTCTCACTCCCATCTACTAAACCATCTATCTAACCTTAACATCTCCACAGAAGCTCTATCCTGGTTCTCCAGCTATCTTTCAGCCAGGTCACAAGTAGTGAAATGGGGACAATCTTGCTCCCCCTTCCTTTCCAACCCCCACTGGAGTTGCCCAGGGTTCCATTCTAGGCCCTCTTCTATTTAACATCTTCATAAATTACTTCCACAAAGCCATTCCTAACACCAAAATTGTCCAATATGCAGACGATTCCACTCTGATCTGCTACGCCTCCAACCAAACTGAACTCAAGTCTCTAACTCAAACTGCCTTCTCAACCACTGAAAAATGGATGCACCAGAACCACCTCTCACTTAACACAAACAAAACTAAAATCCTCCTATTCACTCCCTCCAAATGCACTCCTTTAGATAAAAACTCATTCCAAATTACTAGCCTCAACAACTTTGACATTGTACCATCTTGGTGGTCATCATCGACAAACACTTAAAATTTAATACTCATATCCAACTTAACATCAAGAAAACCCACACTAAATTTGGCCTACTGTACAGGAATAATCAATTCCTCTCCCCCTATACTAGACATACCCTGGCCATGGCATACCTCCTCCCATCTCTTCTATACAGTGCTCCACTGCTTACTAATCTATCTACCACCCTCATCTCCAAACTAGAAGTATGCTACAATAAAATTTCCAGATCTGCCACAAATGCAAATGCTCTCTCTCATCACTGCTCCTCCCTACAAACTTTAAACTGGCTTGAACTCCCCAATCAGCTAGACTACATCCAAATTGTCACAGACCACAAACTATTATTTCAACCCACCAACTGCCCAGCTCTAGCCAATAACCTTCTACCATATATCCCTCCCAGACACCTTAGATCCACTCACCAAAACCTTATTTCCATCTTCAAACCTAAACGTCCTGCTGGTCATCTCTTACTCTCCTTCACTCTAGCCAAAAAATGGAACGCCCTGCCCTCTACCTTGAGAGCCTGTGAGAACCTAAAAAACTTCAAAAGACTTCTTCACTCTTACCTACTTCTTCATAGAAAATGTAACTGCACTCTTCACCCCTTACCTCCTAGCCTCCCCTCTTCCTTCTCTCCAGGCTAATCCTTTCCTTTCCCTTTCTAACATTTCTTATAGTCCTTCACTATTTAGCAGTAACCTATCCCCCTCCCACCTTATATTCTATGCCTCTCATCCTTTCCTACAAACTCTCGCATTAATATCTTACCAAATAAGTAATCAACACCTTCTCATTCAACAACTCTACCTGCTGCTCTATGGTAAAACTCCATAATGACTGCAATTACTCATGTTTCTCTTCATTATGCTATGTAACTTTGTAATTGTTGCTTTTTGTCTTGTAATGTAACTTGATTCAAGGATCCTTTCCTCCCAGGGATCCCCATTTCCCCATACTGTAATGAAATGGAAATTTTTGCTATAGTTGTCAATATCTTTAGTTAACTTTTAATGTTTGTATTTCTATATGCTATGTAACTTGTGTTTTGAGGAGCTTTTCTCCCCGGGCCTCCACTGAAAATGGGCTCTTGAGCCCAGTGGACCTCCCCGGTAAACAAACTGGAAATAAATAAATAAATACATTATGGCATGGTTTGTATGCCCTGTGCTTTCTTGAATAAAATCCCTGTGGTCTGTTCAGCTGCTACCTGTGTCTGGTGAGGCACATGCAAAAGAGCATTATACTCTATTAGTGTTCTCATGAGGTTTGAGTACAGTGCTGTCATACAACCCTCAATATGATGGTGTGACATATGATGTGTACAACACAGGTTTTACTGCCAGTGTGGACACTTGCTATAGAAGTTCGGATTGCTATCTACATGCAATTACAGTGCCTGCATCATCACTGGATTTTAGCATAGCTTGAACATTGTCAATGCTATAATTAATATGGACTTACACTTTTCAGAAGGACAACATAAAGACACATTTCTGTATTTATCTGTAGATAGTGTGGATTTCTTACCAATCATCTGTATGTATTAGCTCTCCTGAAGTATGTTATCATCATTGGTGGAATCAATAATTGCACCCAATATGCAAGAATCAGCAAACATGGTAAGCCAAAGGCCATATACTTTAGCCTGAACTGTCAAGAAATAGAGACCAAACAGTAAGGGCCAAGCACAGATCCCTGAGGTTTGCCAATGTTGGCTGCTCTACTGGTACAGGTTGGTTCACCAACTTTCACAGTATGTGTTCTGTTGGTGAGCCACTTGGTTACCCACTAAGTGACTTAAAGGTTACAACCCAGTTGAGAGAGTTTCTCAATGATACCTGCATGGGGATTGTGCCCAAACCCTAGGCCAGATCACAATAGGTAGTATGCACTGTCTTACCTTCATCACATATCACCTATGGTGTGACTCAGCACATAAACCTTCCTGACACGGTTGAATACACACTTCAAAACAATCTCCACATGGGCTAAGTTCCTGTAGAAGGGTGTATATCAATATGCATTCATCTGAGTTGGATTAAACAGCACCTGGTGCATGCATGCATGCATGTATGTAGAGGGACATCTTGACTCTCCTTACCTGTGAGGTAGACCAACATGTCACCATGGATCTCTTCAAAGTGGACACTAGTAATATTCTGGCTGTGTGAAACAGACCTGTGTCAGTTGTTAATGCTACATCATGTCTGTTACATCTGACAGATATTCTCAAAGAGGTCATCGAGGGCATGCATGATGACAACTTTATCATCTTGTGGAACTTGATGAGGTCAAACAATCTGACACAAATCTACAGTGAGGTATTCAATCTGCATTGTCATATGTGGCCATAAACAGCTATATCACCAAGTGGCTAGAACAGTGCATCAATTACATGGCATCTCACTAAGTTGAAATGTGTGATATGACCTATATCTCAGGACCAGTGATCAGGTCCGTACATCAGGGCTGTCTGTTAGGCCCTTTCCTATCCATTATTTAAGTGATGGACATCACAGATGACATACACATTCTGTGTCCAAACAGCCACTTGAAGGGCCACAGATTGTGGGCAATCATTGATTCTAACTGTGAAAATTAGTATAATACAGACAGTATCAACACATACCAAAGATTGCTGCCACACACATTACAACACCTGCAATGACAAGAAAACATGAGGGGATTTGATGAGGGAGGAAAACAAACACACAATCCAAGTATAATGTGGACATCACACACTATAATCAGACTGATAGGTATATGACCTGTGCCCTGTGGTAGATGGTAAGTATAATGTTCACCAACATGTGACCACAGTGCTGACTATGCTCTTGTATGTAACACAAGTACTGAGTATGTTTAAGGACATCCACACCAGAGACCATACCACCTTCATAGTTCCTTGTCTTCATCACACCAATAACGGAGTACAATGCACCCTTCTTTATGTACCTCTCTCTACATCTTCCACTGATGTGTAACTGAAGTGTACCACCTTTGTCACAGTGAGCTGTCACACAGCTTATTGGCCCCTACCTATGTATTCTTTTTGTGGCATAAACATTACTGTCTGATGGTGCAGAACATCACAATCAAGTTGTTACAACAGATGCATGTGTGCTATCAGTTCTCCTGATGCACACACTACATACATAGGTGTTTGACAACAATAATGGCAAGGATATCATTCATGACAGTGTAGCTTGTGATATATATATATATATATATACATACACACACACACACATATATATATATATATATATATATATATATATATATATATATATACACACATAGACACACATCATAGACACCAGTCAACCAGCCTGTACTGCTATACCTATAGATTTATATATATATATATATATATATATATATATATATATATATATATATATATATACACATACATACATACATATACACACACACACACACACACACATCATAGACACCAGTCAACTAGCCTGTACTGCTATAACTATATGTGACATTATGAGCAATGTCTCTCCCAACACCTCCAGCAGATGTTATAGTGCCAGGCAGTGTGCATGGTTACCCTCAGAGTGCAGATGTATCATCATAGCTGTTCCAGTGTGTTTGTGCAGAATCATCTCTTACCACTCTAAATCACATATGTTATGTCAAAGGTATGGGATTACTGTTGGTATTATTGTCCATGATTGTGGTCAGTTCTTTTAATGTTTTCCATGAGCCTTTACCTGTGCCCCAATTGCTGAAGACCTCTGTGAGATTACACTCATATTCTGGCAAATCAGTTTGCACAGCTTCACAAAATGCATTCTACCCAAGTTGTACGTCAGATCCCTAACAGATGTCACCTGCATTATTCATGTAAGGATGCTTATCTCATACTGACATCCTTCCCATTATGTCACCTTGAGTGACAGTCACATAAAACACATTTTCACTGTCAGTAACTACTGTACCATATAGATATGTGATTGGTGATGCTGCTACAACCATCTGCCATTGACATGCCCTCATCTGCTGTACATTAGGTTTCACCTGTCCTCTTTCCTACAATTCATCTGTGAGTCCCTATTCAATACACACACTTCCCCTGAGTGTTTACTGTAGATGGCAGTCCATGTACTGTTACAATCATTTATACGGTTTCAGTACAGTCTGCCAGGAATGGGATATCACAATGCTCTGCACTGTAGATACACTGTCCTGTACTGTGTTTGGACAATATACTTCACATTCATACCTCTCAACTTTCCAGATATTCACAGGATGTCCACATGTGCTCCTCATCAAATTTGTGGCTTTCTGCCATATATCACTCAAATGATCTCACAAACGATGTGACTCAGTATTACATACAATTGAGGTCATACCTCTCAACTGTCCAGATTTGTGCAGAATGTGCATTTTGTCTCATATTTATGATCTTTTCCTCATAAAATTTTGATTTTCTGGTAAATCATTGGCATGTCAATGTGGACTAAAGTCAGAAAATAATGACAGACATTTGAGTTTCAAATTCATGCTCTTCAAGAAAATTCACACTAATGTAAAACCTATCATTCTATCAACTCCCTCAGTTTGTAAGAGCAATATTAAAAATCTGTCCGCATTTTTGGGCCTTTGTCCCCCCATTATGTATGGCTTTGTCTAGATTTCTTGCTCTAAGAGGTTGAGAGGTATGTTTGAGTTTCATACTTAAAATCCTTCAGAATGTCTACTTCTACTACACTTCTATAAGGCAGTTATGTCAAATATGTTCCTATTTCTGGGTCACTGTCCCTGCATTATGTTGGCTTTTGTGCAGATGTGTTGAGTTAAGAGACTGAGAGCTATCTGTGAAGCCCTGGTGATCACTGTGGCATTCTATGCAAAACAGTGTACTGTAAGTGCTCTGCTTTAAACAGAATTGCTATCCATGTACACTTGCATGGTTTCCCGGACAGCAACACTTGTCACTGGCCACGAAACCTCGCTTAGATGAGGTGAGTGCCACTGCTCACCACTCACTACATTGCGCACATATAAACCTCCATGTAGGCTTTGCACACAGCCTACACGGAAGTTTATTCAATCCTGGGGATTGTATATATGCTGCAAACTGCAAACCTTTAATAGTAAAGATGCAATCCTACCAGAAGAAATAGCTGATTCTTACAAAACTGTGCCAGAAGGGCAAAGTACTAAAACTGGGAGACAGTAGAGTGTTTGTGGAAAATGACCATTTAGTGTAAACCAGGCTGAAGAGGTGCAAATTTATTCCAGCTATCATGGAATGTCGAGAGGCAGGTGTGAGATTTCAAGCTGCTATATCCAGCTATTTTCAGAATATTTTTTTCCTGGATGGTCAAAATCATTCTTTGATGCAGAACATGCTAAGGAGAAAATACAAACTTTTTTTCAACAAAAAGTGAGCTATCAAACAGAAGGGGATACTGCTTCTTATTCTTCTGATAATAAAGCCTACAGAGAGACTATGCCAGTGAAACCTTTTCCAATGTTCCAAGGAAAAATGCTTCACAGACAGAAAAAAAGCACAAAAGACTAGAAGAACCAGCAGCATTTTGGAAATGAACCAGTGACTGGATTTGGGAGATGGAGATCAACAGGGGGAAAAAACTCCAAAACTGATGAACAAATGTGGGATTACAGAGCATTAATAACATTTGTGAAGTATTTGTTAAATTTGTAGACGACTCCAAAGCATATGCCCTACTTCATGTTGTAAATGCTTGGAAGAGCATTTAAGAGCATGGAAGAGGAAGAAAGAGTTAACTGTAAGTAAAACAAAATTTTGTTCTTAATAGCATTTGTATAATAGAAGACATACTGCATGTTATAAAGTAAAACTTTTAGTTATTTTTGTGTGTAATAGGGATACTAAAGTAAACAGGTGCTCCTATTTTTTTCTTCTTTCTTTCTTCTTGTTCAGTTTTAAGTAATGTAGGTACTGCAATATAAAGAAAAGAAAGCCTGGATGAAAGAGCATGATACAAGAAAAATTGCTATGCTTTTTCTTATTTTTGAATAGGAGAATGAATGGATTAAGGTCCTTGTCTTAATTTAATAAGTTTTAAGGGGAAGCAAATAAAAGAACACTAAATATAATGAATACTGAATAGTGTTTCACTGTAGCACATAAATGTTTACAGTGCAATATGGAAACCATCTGATAAGAGGGCAATAAAAACAGAATACTTCTTTCTTTCAATGGCTAGGAGATAATGTTTTCTAAAAGCTTTCAAGCTGTTTTCTTCATCTGGAAGAGGAAAAAAAACAAGACAAAAACAGACAGCAATTAGTGGAAGCAGAAGCACAGGTTGTGTCATGCATCTTAGCATCGTTAAATGAACGTTATGTACTCACCATAACTATTTATCTGTATTCATTTTCAGTCTTTCTCAACAGATTGGTCTCAGATCCATCCACAGACATGGCTCGGTCGCATTTACTTAGACTCTTGGTTCTGACTTTCAAGCTCCTCCCTTTACTCATAATGCCTCAGAGCCCAATAATACCTCAGATCGAGCTTGCTGCCCCATAAAACAGAAGGACTAACCACAACCTATATAAAAGGAAAGATAGGGGCTCAAATAGGAACAGTGGTTCTGATATCACTATCAGGTCAGTCCCAGATAAAAGGTCAGGGGGAAGAGGGGAGTTGAGGAAGAATGAAAATGGATAACACAGATGCATAGTTATGGTGAGTACAATATTTTCATATCTGATGTTGTCATTTTCATTCATTCCTCAACAGATGAGACAGAGTCCCCAATTACTAGAACCTTAGGTGGCCCTCATGTAAGGATATTCGGGAGTTCCGAAGAGCAAAATGCATTTCTGCTTCTGGAGATCAAATCCAATTTGTAATGAGCAATAAAGGTATAAGCACTGCATCAAGTGGCTGCAGTGCAAATACATCAATAGAAGCGCTGAAACAAAAAGCAGATGAAGTAGCCATGGATCTATTGGAGTAAGCTTTTGAAGGTCTAGGCAAAGATGTACCTCATTGATTGTAAACAAAAGATATGCAATCTGTTAACCTCTTTGAGCAACTTTGCAAACTGGTTTTCCCAACCAACTGGGGGCAAAGATGATGAACTGATCTGTTTTTTTTCTAAAATCCTTTGTCTTGTTGAGATAAAAAACAGAGCTGTCTAAGCAATCTATGACATGAAGCATGCATTCACCTTTGTTAGAAAAATTTGGGAAGAAAACAGGCAAGTTGATGATTTAACTGATGTTAGTCTCCATGGCTACTTTGAGCAGAAAGGAAGGATTAGTACGTAATGTGACTTACTGGAAAATCAAGTAAGGGTATTTTGAGGAGAGTACTTGGAGTTCAGAAACTTGCCTTTCTGAAGTAATGGTCACTAGAAAAATTGTTTTCCAAGAAAGAAACGTAAGTTCAGACTTGGCCAAAGGCTTAAAAGGGATCAGAGTCAAACCCTGCAGTAACAGCTTAAGATCCCAGGGTGGAGTAGGGTTTTTTAACTGGAGACCTAAGCAAAAAGGTACCTTTAAGGAATGCTTTGCGCAGTTGTGAAGAAGCTGAGTGGGGGCTATTATCACTAGTATGATAATTTAAAATGGCTGCTAACTGAACCTTGATAGTTGAAAAAACTAGCCGCTTCTTGAAAAATTGAATTACGAAAATCTAGGACAGCAGGAATAGGGGCAGTAAAAGGGTCCAAATCTCTCTGATGGACTCTGTAAGAATTTTTTTTCCATTTATTCTTATAAATTTTCCTAGTGGAATCTTTTTGGGATGATAGCAGTATCTGGCACATTGGGTAGGAAAGCCTGGGCTACTTTACCATTAATGGAACTGGAGAAACCATGCAGTCAGCTTGAGGCCTGGAATGTCTGGATGTGTCATCCCCAAGGGATGAGAGATTACAGCTGAACTTCGGTCCAAAATCCAGGGTGAACATAGAAGATGAGACCATAGGAAGGGAAACCACACTTGATGATGCCAAAAAGGGGCAATGAGAATAAACTTGCTCTTCAAAGTGCTTTCTGAAGAATTTGGGGATTAGAAGTAAGGGTGAGTAAGAATGAAGGAGACCGAAGGGCCAAACATGGACCTAAGCATCTCTCAGTGACTCCCCCTTGGGGAGTTCAGAGCAAAGAACCTACTGCACTTGTTATGGGAAGAGGTGAAAAGACTGCAGCAAGGTTGACACAAAATGACGGAAAATATTCTCCTCTACCAACTGGTTGAGAGTTCACTCATGAGGCTTTAGAAAGGACCTGCTGAGTTTGTCTGCTAGCATGTTGGATTTCCTCAGGATGTACATTGCCAAAAGAAAGCAGTTGGGTGAGATCTTCCACTGCCACACTCTCAATGTCTCTCGACAAAGGAGATAGGATAAGGTTCCCTTTTGTTTGTTGATGTACCAAACTATGACATGTCTGATTGGATAGCAATCACCCTCAGAGAAAGGGAGTCCTTAAAGGCTTGCAAAGCTAGAAGGATGACTGTCATCTCCAGGACACTGATATGCAGAATGTTCTCTTCTGTGGACCATTTGTCTTGGACCATCTGTCTCAAGAAATGCCCCTCCACCTCAAATGGGAGGCATCCGTGGTAGCTGTGGCTACTTGGGGTGGAAACAAAGGGTCATCTCTGACAAACGTGTCTAGACTGTACCCACCAAAGCAGGCAATCTTTCCAAACCCAAAAATGTTTTATCAGATATGACAGAAGCTGTAGCAGAAATGATCACTGAACAGCTAGAATCCATTGAAGAACACGCATATGGAATCAGGCCATCAGGACCAAGGTAATGGCAGCTCCTACTGATCCTAAAGCTTGAAGGACAAGTTTTACTTGGGGGGGTGTGTGTGTGAAAGAATCTGTCTCACCTTCACTCTTATAGATTGTATTTTGTTTCATGGAAGAAATGCCAACTGACTGGTGTTGTCCAGGTGTGCTCCTATAAACTCCAAGACCTGAATGGGTTGTAGATGGGATTTGGCATAACTTACGGTGATTCCAAAGGACTGACATAATTGGAGTATGTTGTTCCTGACCTTCTTGAGATGTCTGGTTGGAGCAATGAGGAGCCCGTTGTCTAAGTCTCAGCAGGGCTGCTGCCACTGATAAGCACTTGATGAACACCCTGGGAGCTGAAGTGAGAACAAAGGGCAGGCCTCTGAACTGGTAATGACTGACCACCAGCCAAAAGCATAGATATTTCCAGGAGCATCTATTCATTTTGATGTGATAGTACAGGTCCTGGATATTGACAGAGAACATCCTATCATCCTTCTGTAGGAAAAGTAGAATAGACTGAACCATGACCACTCAAAACATGAAGTTCTTTACAAACTTTAGATTGCTGAGGTCCAGAATAGGTCTCAGGTCCTCTGTTTTCTTTGGCACTAAAAAGAACCTTGAGTAAGTACCAAATCCTCTCTGGTGTGGTGGGACGTCATACATGACTCTTTTGTCTAGAAGCTTTTGAATTTCTATGGTTGCTAACTTCCACTGACTGGGTGGTATGTCAGGGAGCCTCTTTTGTTTGGCTGGTGGGATATATAAAAAAAAGGAATGAAATAGCCTCTGGAAATAACTGTTTGCACACAAGTGTCATTTGTAATACATACCATGGCTTCTGGGTGCAGAGATAAATACCCCTCAACTGCCTCCAGAGCAGTCAGACAACCCTAAAGGAGTGCTGGAAAGGGTTGTCTGAGAAGGAATCTAAAAACCCTTGGTTTTGCAGACCACCTCTGCCACAAAAGCAGCATCGTCCATGGGAACTCCTCCCCCTGCTTCTACAGAAAGTTTCCCCACACGAGTCCTGGAAAGGATCTTGTAACTTTCAGAATCACATCTTTTTACCTCCTTGCCAATTCCTAGAAAATGATCTCTGCATGGTAGAAAAACATATTCCCGTAGCAGACAAGGTCTTCTCATCTTGCTCACTACAACAGAACATTTCTTTCACTGTTGGGTCAAACAAGGAAGCTCCATCAAAGGGAGCATTGATTAAAGAAGACATGAAGAGCTCCACAAAATTGCAAAAGCACATCCAGGCATGTCTCCTGACAGCTATGCCTGAACCTGCCACCCATGAGGAACCTTCCACTGCATGAGAGATTAACCTCATGGATGTGTTGGAAATAGACTAAAGGGTGGCCAGCTGTGAAGATAGCTGTTCATGCTCTTCCACCAACAAGACCTGGGAAGAGATTTGGAGAGTTCTTTCATCAAGTCTCTCTGCAATCTGATGAAATGTTCCAAATAATTATGCGACCATAGACTAAAGGTTGCTGAGGTGTAAATGTGCTTTCCAAATTTGTCCATTGCCCTGGACTGTCTATTAGGAGGGTGGACAGAACAGCTCTGTTCTACTAGTTTTTCTTAATGGCCACTGCCACAACCATGACATCCAGAGGAACTGCTCTACTCCAATGAGGCTTGTCTTTGGATGGAGCAAGAAATTTATCGAAGTGATGAGGGATAGGGCTCCATGGTATCTGGTTCTTTCCATGCTCACTGAGACACGAGAGTCCATGAGGTCATCCACCAGGCAAAGTAACCCTATATGTAGACAGGCCAGACCTGAGGACTTCTAGAACACTGACTCCTCCTCAGAAGGGGGATCGGAAGACCATCCACCTTTCTGGTTAAGGATCTCTAGATTGTCTCCAAAGGAGACATATTCTGGTGGAGACATTGGAGACCTCTCCTGTTCAATTGAACTTAGTGTCTTCAGTTAAATATTCCTGAAGGGTATTTATGCGCTTTCTTTTGTGTGATCTATTCCAAGGGACCTCTTCAGTGAAATTATGTAGAGAGGTATTGAAAGAGAGGGGAAGTTTCTGCAAAAGATCTGCTTGGAAGCTCAAATGGGTCAGCTGTCTCTGTGGGATAGGTTGATGAGGCTCGGAATTCAAATCCAAAGGAAGTAGAGCATTAGGATCCTAAGAGATGAGTAGACTGGACTCTCAGGTGAGAGAAAGCCCTCTCCACCACCTCAAAGGCTGAAGAACTGGGAGAAGCCATTGCTAGCCTTACTGAAGGACAAAGGTCAGGGTGCTGCTGAGCCCTGACCCTGTCAGGGGTCCTACCAAGAGCGAGGAATTAGACCTGAGCTATCCAATGCCAATGTGAAGTGACAGCTCTGAAAACCTAGCAGTCAAAACCATCCCCCCTAGAACCATCATTAAAGCTTTGTCTCCTTGACTCATCCTGCTCTAGGGGGACCATTGCCAAACAAGTCAGGGACACAGTCAGAGTTAAAACCTAACTGTCTTTGAATCTGACACATCGACTCTTGGAATTCTTGGATCTGAGGGTTCCAAAATTGATAGATCAGAGAAGGAGCAACAATTAGATAAGAAACATGTTACTGGGTCTTGGATCTGATGGAGAAGGAGTGGGTAATGCCCCCATCTGAATCTGAGCCCCGAGGAACATTTTCATCCTTCTATTCACATCTGTTGTGGACAGACTCCAGGAGGACCTGATAAAAGATGATATGGAAGGGGGACGTGACATTCTCTTTGGAGTCTTTTTTAAAAAGGGTGATTGGAACCATGGGAAAATAGGCTTTGTTAAAGAGTGAGGATTGTGAGACCTAGAAGATTTGAATGTCCCTGATGTCGGATCCCTGAAAGTTGGATATGATCTTTTCACTAACTTAGCTAGCAGCTCCAAGGCTGCAGCAGGTTTCAGAGAACAGGCAGAAAAGCACTTTCTGTGATCTCTGGACTCCAAAGCGGATTTTTGTTTCTTTGTGGAGGTTTGAGCCCCTGAAACAGAAGCAGCAGTGGAAGACGTAAATGAAAGCAGCAAACCTTTCAAAACTAGTTTGTTAAGATAATTGCTTAAGGCCCAAGAATTGAAACCCACACAAATCTGACAGGAAGTTTCAAGGTGGCACGCTCCTAAGCAATACATGCACTCCCAGTGGACATCAGAATTGGGTAACTTATGCACACAGGAAGTGCACTTTTTAAAACCTGTTGGCTTTTCAGCCATTTTAACAACAAAGTAGAAAAATTAGAAAGTATTTTTAAGAAAATATATAGGAATAAAACTATAACAGCAATGGTATATCAGAAATAACCTATGAATGTGAAGGAAACTTTACAGAAAAAAGTAAGTACAAGGAATTACCAACAATGGTTAAGACAGTACCTTGAAAAACAAGTAGGAAAACTTTAAATCCTAATGCAGAGAATGCCAGATAATTAAAAAGGAGGAAGGGTGATATATAAAGAAAGATATACATTTTTTTAACTCACAATGTTGGTAAGCACCCTAAAGCTTGAGAGAGCATGATCTATGTCTGAAGCACAGAAGCTGGAGATCTGGGGTATTATTGGGCTCTGAGGCATTATGGGTAAAAGAAAGAGCTTGAACATTGGATCCAAGAGTCTAAGCAGATGCAGCCGAGCTGGATCTGAGACCCATCTGTTGAGGAATGAATGAAAATGACATCAGATCATAGGATAGGATAATAGGAGACTACTAGGCTATTGACTCAGAGGTCATTTCAAGCCTGGCTGTTTCATCCTTATGTAATGCTATAGAAATGTTAGTTAATACCCAAGACTGCATTTAGTAATGACTGCCCATGTCCAGGAGGGTTGTGGGCACTATTCCCAGTAAGAATTTACGGTGCCTCATCCACTCGTCCAGGTTCCTTTTGAACAGTATCATATAGGTGCGCTGTTTTACATGAATAAGTAGCCTATTACAAAGATGTGTCAGTCATTGGGAGTTAAATCTGTCCCTTCAGCATGTCCTATTTAAGTCACAGGCCATATTTAGGTCCCTGGAATGGGTGGCCCTTGTCATGTTTGATTTATGGATATGCAGCAAGTTCATTAGGTTTGGATCTTGGGTCTAAGATTGCTCTGTAAGCCAGGCATAAGTCTCCCCTAAGAAGTCTGTATTATACAGAGTAAAGTGACAGGGACTTCTGTCTGTTTATGGCATATGCTGGAGTCCCTTGATCATCTTTGATAGAAACCTCTGAGGTATCTCCAATTGCTGCAGGTGCTTTGTATGGTACATGCTGAATGGGTCATTATACTCAATTATGGGCCAGATTAGTGCCAAGTATAGAGGGGTTATAACTTCTTTTGCTCTCAAGGTGATGCCTTTACTAATCAAGTGTGCTACATCAAAAACCTTCCTTACTACAGTAGACACATGGTGGTTGAAGTTAAGGTCGCGGTATACTTGAAAACCCAAGTCCCTTACAACTTCATGGGTACTTAGGGTATTATTATTGATTTGATAGTGTGAAGAGGCATTGTTTGTGCTGAAGGGAATGATAATGCATTTCTTTGCATTCAGTTTGAGACTGTGACCAAGACATCAGTTGTTGGTCTGTGCGAGACCCTTCTGGATAAGAACATCATTTTGGGACTAAATAATTGCACCCAATTTGTAGTTGTCTGCACACAACCACAACCCCTTAGTTTTGACCTGAACTTCTGAGAACTATATACCAACAGTAGGGGGCCCAGCACTGACCTCTGTGACACCCTGCTGGTAACAGGTGTGCTGGTTGATGTGGAGTCACCCACTTTGATAGTGTGTGTCAGGTTTGTGAGCCAGTTAGCAATCCATCTTACAACAAAGGGGTTTACATTCAGTTTGCTAAGTTTATTGACAATGCCTGAGCATGTGATTGGTTTGAAAGCCTTTGACAAGTTGAAGTATGCTGGATGCACAGATTTGCCCTCATTAATGGCCCTGGTTACATTTTTGAAAAAAATCCTAAGACTAAGATTTAACAGACAGGATCTTCCCTTGACAAAGTCAAACTGGGTATGATCCAGGGTTTGAAGGTCACCTATGTCTTTATTTATGAGGTCCATAATGACATGTTACTTAGCCTTACAGATAAAGCTTCTCAGGCATATAGGTCTGTAATTCCCTGGGTCTGTTGCTAGGCCACCATTGTGGAGGGGAATAAATGCTCTGGTCTCCATTCTGCAGGAACAAAGTTTGTGGTTAGACTATGTTTGAAAAGAGTACTTAATACTGATGCTAGTTTATGTTTTAGCTTGTTTAGAAGACAGCCTGGGATGCCGTCTGGTCCCACAGAGGCTGTGTTTTTAACCTTGGACAAGGCTTTGATGACCTGTTCTTTAAATATGTAGGGTGGTGGGGGTGGGGTGGAGCAAGGTTTGTGATAGATTTGGGGGGTACAGGGGGGTGAAATTTTCACCAAGCCTATCCGCCAACAGGTTTGCTATTGTTGCTGGGTTAGTGTGTGTGATACTGTTGGTCACTACTTCTGCACACACTTGGGTCCTACCTTTTAGGCTATGTACATAGCTGTAAAAGGCCTTATGGTTATTGTTGGCTGCTAGCTAAGTTTTTTCAAGGAAGCCCTTAGAGGATTTGACAAGTTGTCTTGTTTGTTTGTTGAGGTTGAGGAGGGTACTTTTCCATTGTTGGGGTCTCGCCTTTGTTTTCATGGACAGCAACTTTTTGCATTTATTGCAAAGTTTGCTGATGCTGGATGTCCACCATGGTGGCTTGTTTTAACTTGGGGCTCTGGCTTTGATGTTTTCTGGTACAGCTGAGTCTATACACTTATGCAAGTGATTGTACATGGCTTTAGTGTAAGTTTCATTGTAGTTACCACTTCCAGCTGGGGTGGGACTCGGAATGCACTTATACCTAGGAGGCTATAATTTGCCTTGGTGAAATTTTTTAGTCTGATTTCACCCTTTGTGAGCTCTGGTGTTAGTGTCAAGCTTGAAGGTGACTGACTTCTGTTCAGATTTAACGCCTAAGGGTCCAACAGCTGTGGTAGTGCATCCATCTAACATGTTAGTGAGTACCAGATCTAGTATGTTTGTTCCTCTTGTGGGGGTATGAACAATTTGTTCCAGGGCATTTGAGTTAAAGTCAAGGAACATTTTCACTAGCCGGTTTGGGCTATAGTAGGTTTCCCAGTTGATGGTGGGATAATTGAAATCCAAAACAAACAACAAACCAGGCAGCACTCCAAGTCAGCAAAGTTCCAAAGTTTATTATTCTATTTCTTAAAAAACAGACTGGTTCCGGCAACCTTCATCAGTGTAATATTAAACAATGTAATAGTGAATTTAAATAACAAAACCAGTGATAAAACTCCACCCATTTAAAGAGACAGTTGTAAAACGTCATTTAAACTAAGTGAAAATAATGCCCCCAACCTCACTATCCAGAACTGCTCTTTGTTATTTAAGATGACATGCCAACATAGCTGATTACATCTAGCATAATTAATCACATCAAGTGTAATCAATCATGTCAATAAAAGTAAAATAAAATACAGCTGAAGAATGTTTCTGAGTATGTTTATATAATGCATTAGAAGAACAGCCATTACTAAAATGTCACTCATATGTTCATAAATACGAGTTTTAAGCGATCTGGATGTTTGTCCAGCATTAAAAGCTGAACATATACAAGTGGCCAGATAAATTAGCCACCTGGTTTAAATGAAGTTTTATAATTCTCTCTTTAAATGGGTGGAGTTTTATCACTGGTTCTGTTATTTAAATTCACTATTACATTTTTTGATATTACACTGATGTAGGCATGGGGTTGCTGAAACCAGTCTGTTTTTTAAGAAGGAGAAGAATAAACTTTGAAACTTTGCTGACTTGGAGTGCAGCCAGCTTTGTTGTTCATTTTGGACTTTGCACCTTACCGTACTTGCATTGAGTTTTGTATTTTGTTAGAATTGAAATCCCCTATAACCAGAGTGTTCAGTAATATATGGATTGTTGCCAGTTTGGTCAAGTAGGGTTCATGCACGTCATGACTCATGTTGGGGAATCTTTAACTGCCTAGGACTTGAATGGGAGTCTTACCCAGTGTAACCTGATTTTGTAGTAACTCCATGGAGTTGTCCAGTCTAACTAGATGGGAGGTGAATTTATCTCTAATACAGATAGAAAAAACATATCCTTTGGTTCTCACACATTCATTTTGTTGTCTGAAGGTGCGGAAAGCATTGTAGCCTTGCAAGGCTGGGGTACTCTCTGACACCTTGAACCAGGTTTCTGTGACTCCAGAGACATCTAAATCTTCCAGTGATAGAAAGTGCTTCCAGGGTGAGCAGTGTTTTGTTTAAGCTCCTAGCATTTAGCAGCATGACCATTATTTTTCTATGATTGGCAAATTTCATGTTGGAAAGTTTATTTCTGAGACTAAAAAGGGCACTATGGGGTGACAAGAGCCTTTGCCAGCAGCCAAAAGCCTAGAGGAACCATCTTTGGCAAAGCAGCAAGGTTTGTTGACCATGGCTTCCTGGGCTGACAGGAACTGGATCCCCTTTGAATGACACCAAAACCTAAGCCAATTATTGAAATCAAACATTTTTTTGTTTATACTGTGGCATCATTCTATGTGAGGGTAGGATGCTGCTCAAGGCTATAGACATACCTGCCTTCGACACATACTCAGAGAGATCAGTCATGTCTCTCTTCATATAGTCCAGTAAGGTACTCCGGTCATTCATGCCAGCATTAACTATGACACAGTCATAATGGTACTCGTTATTGAGAAACCTGAGTGCATGTATCTATCTGATGAATCTGGGCACCAGACAGGCAGCTGAGTGTGACTTTCTCCTTGTCCAACCTGGTGATTGGGATATCCATGTGTCTCACTACTGAGTCTACAATGACTAGAAAATTTGTTTTTTTCAGTGTTACACCTTATGGGCTTGGTAGATGAGACACTGATGTTGCTGTGTGTCATGGGTGCCGTGGGAACTGTGTTAGATGTAGCAGTCTTGTGTTATGGAGATCTCTGGTGTCTCGAAAGGTTTTTTGACAGAACCTCCACATATGTTGATTTTTGTGTCAAATGTGTACTGTGTGTATGAGTAGTGATACTATGTGCATGTGAAATGGTGGGCGGGTTGACAGCCTCTTCAGTGTTACTGTTTTGAGTGCGAGAGAGCATGGATTCAAGATTCTTGGTGTAGATACACCCCTCACACTCTGTACTAGAGTGAGTTATCAGTAGACGGTTGTCGGTGTACATGAGGCAATTGCCACACTGCCTTAAGAGATCCAAGTCAACAAGGTTGGTAGGAGAAATGAGGGTTGAAGACTGTTGTCAAAGGGGGAGGCTTTTCAGGATCGATCAAGGAGGAGCTCAGTGGATGGATATTTCTGCCTGAATTTTCTTTTTTGTTGGTAATTTAATAGGTTTCTGTCAGAAAAATATGTATTAATGTGTGTATTAGTAATATGCTTAGTGCATTTAGAGCTTGAAAAGGGTTAACACATTTATTCTATTTCATACTGCATAAATCTGTACAAACTGCAGATGCTTTCTGACCTTGTATTGTTAGCTAAAATCTTGCTTGTGCCTTGGAAATTTACTGAGAAGCAGATGATTCCTGCTTATGTTAGGAAAATAATGAATAGAACAATACTACTTGTATGAAGCTTAGACAAGAAGTTCTGTTTGTGCTGTGAGAAAATACACAGCTGTAGAAGCTATAGATAATTAGGACAAGCCTGTTTGAAAATATGAACTGCAATCAGCATTTGCTTGTATCTGAGTTAGAAGAGTACCTTGAAATGTAACACTGTACAATAGAAGCTTGTAAACGAATTAGTGCCCACCAAGGCCAGGTTGTTTTTCTCAAAAGTTTCTCACAAATCTAGTCATGTCAGCAGAAAATCTGAGTAACATCTGCTGTAGAACAATACTGAAAGTTGTGTTTGATTACGTCAGCCATAGAAGGCTATATGTCTTGTAAAACAGTATAAGAATAAGCGTACTTCCTGTTAGTAGTTTGACAAATCCTTGCATTTGCATGTTTTTGTCTCCTTGCACAAGTAATTAAATATGCCTTAACTGAACCTTATGTGTATTGGTCTTTGAAGTTTTTTCCTTTGACAGATTGGTCCTTCGAACCGGAAACCCTCACTTCACCTTGGATCAGACAGGCCAGGTGGCTTGAAACCATACGGGGAAGAAACCACATTGGTTCTTCTTAGTTGAAAAGCCCTCCGACTGAATTGTCATACAAAAGAGGCCAGCCACTTTCTGATCTGCGACTGAAGGACGGGTTTACTCGAACCAGGTGATTAATCACGAAGGCTCAGGTAAGGTGAATCTACCTTTTTTTTCTGTTTTAGATCAGGGACTAGATTTGTATTTATTTTGTTAAGACTTTGTTTATACAAGTCAGGGACAAAAAGATTGCTGTCTTATCATAGATCAGGGAAACAGAGCAGGTAGGCAGTCATTCTGAAGAGACTATAACAAAATCCGTGGTACCACGTTAAAAATAAGGAGTTACGTAACGATTAAAAGGGTAGAACAAAATGGGTAATAATTGTACAAAAAGATCCCAAAGTCCGCCGTTAACCGAAGACGCGAAATACATGCAGTCACAGCGTGCTGATAATATTCATCAATGGGTCTCTCTTGCACTTGGCAATGACAAAACTCCAGTGATGTATCACTAAGTCTACTTTGCCTAGCTGAAGCAATGTAGCCAGCAGCACTGAAAACCAAGTAGCAGGTATACAGTAGTGCTCAAGATGCAACTTGTATAAGGTTGTAAATGATTCTTGGCAAGCAATGTCACTCCACTAGACAAGTGGCTCCAAGCTGCTGCATGGTGATGACAAATATGATCCCAATTCTGATTCAATGCTGTTTGTTGGTATGCTGCTGTTTTTCATCATGTATGAAAACAATGTCCACCTGTGAAGATCATGGTTGTTGCTGTGGTACTGGCGCATGGGGCAACATCTTCTGCAGATAGTCGATGTTTATATGATTGACTTAGTACTTACATCTCTGTCAAAAATGCCTGTTGTGCATTCCTGTTACTTGGATCTGTTGTCCATCTCACTCTGAATTGTGGATCCACAGCTGTGGCGATCAGGCAATGTGTCTGGTGAAACAGATAATCACATCCCAATGCCAAGAGACCAGACTTGACTGATGTACAATGCTGTAGTTCAATCTTCTCAAAGTGTTTTTTCAAGCCAACTATTGTCGGTAGAATCTACGTACTCGTCACAACAACGTCAGAGTGCGGGTGAACAGTTACCACTTCAAATGGACTCGAGCTGCTCCATTTCTCATAGTATAGCAAAGTCATTTGGTGTGAGAGTAATTCTGGATGGTAGAATATTGCAAACTTGCTGAAAGTTCCTTCATGTTGTGACTCAATCTTAACAATTGCCAAACTCATTGATTACTGTTCCCATCGTGTACTGTTCGAGGATGGAATTTGGATCTATGTTTCTGCCTCCAACAACTCCATAGCTCAGCATGCCTTATGAAGAGCTGACACAAAACTATCACATTTGGTCAGGACATTGTTTATCTTTGGTGAGGCTTCAGCAAGTCCGGAGTGAACTACCAACTGCAAAGTGTGTGCCATGCATGTGTAGTGCACATGTACTGGACTGCTACCGTCTTCCTCAAGTCATTCCAAATCAACTGAAACATGTTCCACCTCTTCTTCTGCTTCATCTTTCTAACCTTTCTCCTCTTCATCTGCATCTATCACATCAACAGGCTTAAAGAATGGCTTCTCCATGTTGGCAGCATTACCTGTGACTATTCTGACAATTTTCATCTGTCTTGTGAATTGTTCCACAACAGATTGCTAAATTACAGAATATTTTTTCTGCCGTATGTGAGCCCATAAACCTGTTCATGCACACCAGTCAGGTTTCCATCTTCTGGCTGTGTATGAATGACAGGCTTACTCTGAATTGGCCATGCATATTCTGACTGAACCATATATCAGTTTGGGCATAACCATACTGAGATTTGTTCATCATCTCCTCAATTGTTTTTCTCAACAGTCTGAACTGATCATGAGCTTGGATGGTAAACTTTAATCTGGTTGGAATATGATACAACAGTTGTACAACAGTCATTAGAAAATCAAATCCTTTATTTTCAAACAGCATATCTAGCATGACAGATTTGATGACAGCATCATTGACTCTAGCCGCTCAAAGTGCTTGGTGATGACGGACAAAAATATTTAGTCAGAAAACAAATACCACCCAGATCCTGTTGTAGGTTTTTCCTTTTCATGTTTCTTTCTGCCTCATAAGTGCTGCATTTGCCAGGATTACACAGCTCTGAGTGACTTACAAAATTAGAAGTTACCCTTATTGGTTGCCAGTAGCTGGCAATTCTTTTCTTGCAGGCCTTACATGCTCCAGATATCTTTTTCTTATCGTTTATAACATTTAGTTTAAAATCAGTAAAAAAGTTGCAACATTGTCCAGTATTTCTTGAACAAAGTCTGCCATGTTTACAATCAAACTAAACAGTAAATAGGAACCAGAAGACGGACGTTACATGCGGTGTAGGTAACTAGGTAAAGTGTGATTCGGAACTGAAATTGGAATAGGTTGCTGCTATGATAAGACAGTAAGTTAATACACTGTTAGATTACTACATTTCAATAACTGGTAAATACATAACAGAAACTTGTTATGCAATTTTATTTTGAAAATATATCTAATTAAACTTCTAATTAAGACATTGTAATCAGAATTAGTTCAAAACACCTAATTAGATGGTTATTTATTGTAATTAATTAGAATTACTGCATTTTCTAATAAGCTAATTAATTAGACAACACTGTTACAAGAATGTATTTATTAGTTACAATAGTTTAGTTCACTTTAGTGCATTATCAGTTTGCTTATAGATTTACAAGAATTTATGTTTATTTCATGCAGAAAAATGTAAATAAAATCAGGGCAACATGCAATGTATTTATTAGTAACATCGGTTTAGTTCACTGTAATACTTTATCAGTTTGCTTACAGACTTGTGTAAATAAAGTCAGGGCAACAAGCAATGATATCAGTTTATAACTGTTAAAGCTACAAATGTTATTTTAAGAACTCAATACTTTTTTTTTTCTTATTTTGCAGGGCAGGTTGTGAGACAGAATACATTGCCAACTATGGATCTGTAAGTATTTTGGCAGCATTTTTTTAAATTTGTACTTTTTAACATCAGCTATACTGCGGTGGTGGTGCTGCGGTAGCATTGTCGCCTCACAGTAAGACGTTGTCCTGTTTGATTCTCAGCTAAAGCATCGTCTGTGTGGAGACATGCATGAATGGGCGTACCTTCGTTGAAGGTTGTACGTCAAGGCTGGCAACTCGGTACATAAAAATCTGCTGCCAATCATTAGCAGACCTCATTAGCAGACCAGAGTTCCACTGTGGCGACCCCCTAACCGGGAAAAAGACGAAAGATACAACAACTTTTTAACATCAGCTATCCAGCCTTGAACAGGAGTTGGGGAAAGGGGGGCTTGGAAGGCCTAATTGTACAAGGGACACAGCAAGGGCTTTGGAACTTTAGGCCTTCCAACTCCTCATCATTGACTGGGACAATGCAGATTTAAGGCCTAAATTTGTCAAGAGCTGTGGTGCACAAGTCGACAGTCAACAGAAAATATGTTTCAGTATTTACAGACAATTGTAAAACCGTACTAGTTTTCAGTTTAAATGTGTTTCAGTTAACTAAATTCTTTAAAGTTAAAATGTATGAGTTAAGACAAGCATGTACATGTTCTCATGTTCTCATGTTCTCAGACAATTGTATAACAGTATTAGTTTTCAGTTTATACTTTTATCTATATTCAGACAATACTGAGAGAAAAAGTTACTAATAGTTTAGTTTCCAAAATATAACATTACCAGTTTTCAGTTATGCTTTTATCTGTGTTTAGGTAACACTGGCAAAAATGTTCCTTTAGTATTAGTTTAGTTAGTTTCCAGAATATACACAGTTGTTTAAAATGTTCAGTAATATAAATTTCAGTCAAGGTTCAGAATATGACATTTGTTCTCAGTTATGCCTTCAGTATAGTGCATTTCAGTCAAATTTCATAATATTACATTAATGTAAATTTCAGTTTCACTTCAGAATATGACATTCATACTCAGGTACGAGTTCAGTACAATACATTTCAGTCAGATTTCAGAATACAACATTCATACTCATTTACAACATGCAATTACATTATACTTCAGATGATTCAATCATTAGTTTAAGGGTGAAGTGACATAATTATTTGTAACAAGCTTATAAAAATAAGTTATCTAAGAAATAGGTAATAACAGTTATTCAATATACTCAAGCCATAATAGGGCAAGCTTAAAAAGTTTACAGACTACAGTGCATTTTACATAATTATTGTACAGACTAAAAAACTTCACCATGGCAAACAATACCCTCCTAGGTGAAGGTATAAATGCATTCCAAGCCCCATCCCAAGTTGGAAGTAGTAACTACACTGAAACTTACACTAAAGCCCTGTGCAATCACTTGCATAAGTCTATAAACTCAGCTGTACCAGAAAGAATCAAAGCCAGAGCCTCAAGTGAAAACAGGCTACCATGGTGGACATCCAGCATCAAAAACCTTTACAATAAACACAAAAAGTTGTCCAAGAAAACAAAGGCAGAGGCCCCAACAATGATAAAGTACCCTCCTCAGCAGGCAAATAAGACAACTTGTCAAATCCTTTAAGGGCTTATTTGAGAGAAACTTAGCAAGTAAAGCCAATGATAACCATAAGGCCTTTTACAGCTATGTAAATTGCCTAAAAGCTAGGACTCAAGCATATGCAGAACTAGTGACCAATGGTATCACACACACTAACCCCAAAGAGATAGCAAACCTGCTAGTGGATAGGTTTGATGAAGATTTCACTCCCTCACCTCCTCCTTAGTACAAACATTCCCAAAAACTCCCACCTCAACCCTACATATCTGAACAGCAGGTCCTCAAAACCTTGTCCAAGGCAAAAAAATGTAGCCTCTATGGGATGAAATGACATCCCAGGTGGTCTTCTAAACAGGCTAAAACATGAACTAGCACCACCATTAAGTACCCTTTTCAATCACAACCCAACCAAAGGTTTTGTGCCTATGGAATGAACAGCAACAGTTATTCCCCTCCACAAAGGTGACCTAGCAACAGACCCAGGGAATTACAGACCGTTAAGCCTAACCAGCCTCACCTGTAAGGCCATGGACTGTATCATTATGGACCTCATAAGTAAAGACATAGGTGACCTCTAAACCCTGGATCCTACCCAATTTGGCTTCATCAGTGGCAGATTCTGCCTGTTAAATCTGGTGGATTTCTTTGGAAATGTGACCATGGCCATTGACAAGGGCAAATATGTGCACACAGCACACTGTGACCTGGCAAATGCTTTCAACACAATCCAACATTCAGGCATTACCAATAAACTTAGCTAACTGAATGTAAACCCGTTTGTTGTAAGGTGGGTTGCCAACTGGCTGATAAAACCAGACACAACCGATCAAAGTGGGTAACTCCACATCAACCAGCAGACCTATTACCAGTGGGGTACTACAAGGGTCAGTACTGGTCCCCCCACTGTTTGGTATACACTTCTCAGAAATTCATTTCAAAACTAAGTGGTTGTGGCTGACCAAGTTTACAGATGACTGCAAACTAGGTGCAATCATTGAATCCCCAAATGATATCCGTATACTCCAGGAGGGCCTCACACAGAACGACGACTTATATATTAGACACTTACAGAAACTGAATACAAAGAAATGCATCATCATTCCCTTCAGCACAAATAATGTTCCTTCACACTATCAGATCAACAACAATACCCCAAATATCCACAAAGTGGTAAGGGACCTGGGATCACAAGCTGACTGTGAACTTAACTTTGACCACCATGTCTACTGTAGTAAAGAAGGCTTTCTAAGTAGCAAACCTGATTAGTAAAGGCATTGCCTTGACAGCTAAACAGGTTATAACCCCTCTATACTCGGCACTTATCCAGCCCATAATTGCATATAATGCCCCATTTGGCATGTACAGCATGAAGCACATGCAACACGTTTCTAAAAAGGAAGATCAAGGGGCTCCAGCATATGCCTTAAACAGATTGACTAAAGTCCCTGTCACTGTATTCTGTTTTGTATAGACTTCTTAAGGGAGACTTATGCCTGGCCTGCAGAGCAATCCAAGACCCAAACCTAATGAACTTGCTACACATCTATAAATCAAATGGGACTAGGGCTATCCATTCCAGGGACCTAAGTATGGCCTGAAATTTAAATAGGACATGCTGGAGGGACAGATTTATCTCCCAGTGACTGCCGCATCTTTGGAACAGGCTACCAATTAATGTGAAACAGAACACCTCTATGACACTGTTCAACAGGAACCTGGATGAGTGGATGGGGCACTGTAAATTCTTACCGGTGATAGTGCCACAACCTTCCTGGACATGGGCAGTCATCACTAAATGCAACCTTAGGTAGTGACTAGCATTTCTATGGTATTACATTGGGATGTAATGGCTAGGCTTAAAATGACCTCTGGGTCAATAGCCTAGTAATCTCCTATGATCCTAGTAGACAGAAAGTTAAAATGATACTGACAGTATGTAAAGGTATAAATCTGAAATTAAGAAAGCATAGGTTTTAGTGAACTATTATAGCTCATAAATATTTACAGGATATTTAAGACACAAATTTATAAGGCAGACATGTATTACAGCCCATAGAAATTAAAAAGGTAAATAGAAAGCAAAACTAAATGAAAATTTACAAACATAAGTTAATACAGTATATGGTAATTTTGCTTCAAAACCAATTATAAAGGTATCTCTTTAGTACCGATTTCAATTAGTCTTCAGAAAATAGCCATCATGCTTGATAGTTTATAAAAAGTACAATGTTTGAGTATTTACATCAATGGACAATAGGGAAAGATTTTATTTGTTATAACAACAGAGAGACATCATAGAACAATAAGGCATAAGTTAATAAAGTAGGAAACAGATAATAGACAGTGCAATTTTACCATTACAACATACAGAAACAGGGAAGAAAAATAGGCAGGGTTAACAGTTTGTACTCGGTCTAACTTAACAGAAGACTCACAGAGGCAGGTTGAGGATGTGTATGGCATTCTCTACATGCTGTTTCTGGAGCAGCAGGGTTAAAAGAATTACCTGGCCTAACCAGTTTTAGAAACCACAGAATCAAATGACACTTTTTTTCAGCAAAACATACAGGTTTTAAATATACCATACATACATCAGAACTTAGACTTAAAGACTTCAAAGACTATGGAAAAAGGCAATGGGTTAATGGCTGGAGCAGGTGTGTTTCCTGCATATAGAGCTGTTAAAGATATTTGGGAATTACATAAATTAGAAAAGTTGCTGGAGGTATTAGCTAATAACACCTTTGAGACAATAAAGGACATCAATATCAATCAGGACACATCTGCAGATTATGAGTGAGGCGGCATAAAACCCATATATTCAAACCGGATTGCAGTAGAATACAGATGTGAGATAACTACAAAAGAAGGTCCCTGTAAGCTTTCTTCAGGGACCTCCGAGGGAACTGTTAGACAGAGGGTATTCTTAATAAATTCACTATAGTACAATACGGTAGAGTAATAGGCCTGAAAATATAGTCAGCATTGTGTTTCATGAATGCATTCAGTTTCAGGGAAAGACAGTTCATTAGAAAGGAAAATATAATCTTGCTGGATAAGCAAGAGATGTGCAGAAGTACAGAATGTTCCTTTCTCAAGAGAAAGATGTGTGTATTTGCAATGGAATGCTAGGTAAAGAGGCACATGCAAGGCAAGGATTGGAAACCAAGGCTAAAGACACATGTAAAACATTACAGGGATTTTGGTATTATTAGGATATACTGCAGACATGCTCAAAGAGTCAGTAAGTTAGCTTTGGACTGATATTTAAAAGGGTCTATACAGTACAGACACTCAAGCCTAAGTACAGAAGTCAGGTCAAATATTCTTACTATTCAGAAGGAAAAGGCTGTTTCACTTAATATTATTCAGGAGAATCAGAATATATGTACAGAATCTTTGGATATAATTACAGCACTGTTATTATCCAGCATTCCAGAATTTCTACAGACTGCTGCTGTTTATCAGCACTGTTATTGAAGACAGTATTTGGATATTGTTAACATATAATCAAGCCTTATTAAATGAACTACAGTGTTTGCAGACTTTATTGAAAAAGTGCAAAAAGACTTGAACCTGTTCGGCACAGGTTTGGGTAATTAACAGATAAAGACCTTCATTCCAGTCTCATTTCAGTTGTTTCCAGTTAATTCCAGTGCAATTTACCAAGTTTTTTTTTATTTTTAAAATTTTTTTTTCAAA